>NC_054482.1:9920052-10240302 GCF_017639515.1 Carcharodon carcharias | reverse complement strand
TTTGAGGAGGAGATGATCTGGCACATATTTCTGACACAACGTCTACTGGCCACTTACAGTAGCAGAAACCGGGAGCTGGTCATTTTCTTGGCCTTGCCCAGCTGCAGGGCTGTTTAAGAAACATTCTTCTGATAAAGTAGACTGTTTGGACTTCCAAACCATTTTCGATAACACCTAAAGCTTTTTTTAATATTGTCCCATTTTAATTTGGAAAGCAGCCACCCTGAGCCAGATCCTGATGTTTATACTGCCAAATCTGACTCCCTAAACTGATAACCCCACTCCTAGCGACAAACTCAGACATTTTTCATGGGTCTCCAGGTTTTACACTGAGATAATGGAATTTATTTTAACTGCATAAGCATAAAGATCTCTGTCACACACACACACAAACACACATATGCACACACTTTCTCTCACACACACACACACACACACACACAAACACACACACATTCACTCACACGCCCTGAATGAAACAGCATCAATATAAAAGCAACTAAAATAAACACAATGGTTTTATTAGTTAAGATTCCTTTGCAGTTACCTTGGTGACTGACTGAGTAGCCAACTAAAATGTGGCCAAGCTTGCTTCAACAGCACAGCCCGGACAGGGAATGTGATGCGTTGTGGTAAACCCTTAACCAGGCCGTACATCTCTTCCACCATCTTTCGAGTGTAGGGTTTGGTTGCAATCAGCGGTAAGTACAGCGACACCCACCCAGGGGACAGGATCACGTTTGGGAACCTGTGCTGAATAAGGCCCAGGAACCTACAGGAAACACAAATCAGAATTTGTTCAGAAATAATTCAATATAAGCAGCGGTTTAACATATGGTTCTTCTCAGTAAATTACTGCTTTTCCTGAGGTCTCCCATGTGCATGGTCCATTCTGCTCGTAGAGCTTCAAAATATTAGTAAAGCGCAGGTCAGTTTAAGGACATTTTTTAAAAAAATTCATTCTGGAGCTATGGAAATTGCTGGCAAGGTCAACATTCAGAGCCCATCCCTAATTTCTCTTGAGAAGGTGGTGATGGACCTTCTTCATCAATTCCTGCAGTCCATGTGGTGAAGGTGTTCCCACTTTGCTGTTGGGTTCCAGGATTTTGACCCAGAAGTAATGAAGGAATGGTGATATATATCCATGTCTGGTGGCATGTAACTCAGAAGGGAAATTAGAGGTGATGGTGTTTCCGTCCACCTGCTGCCTTGTCCTTCTAGGTTGTGAAGGTTCGAGAGGTACAGTTGAAGAAACCTTAGTGAATTTCCACAGTGCATCCTGTAGACAGCGCAAACAAGAGCACATGAAATAGGAACAGGAGTAGACCACATGGACTATCGAGCTTACTCCGCCATTCAATATGATCATAGCTGATCTTGGGTTTCAACTCCATTTTCCTGCCCATTCCCCGTATTCCTTGATTCCCTGAGACCCCAAAAATCTGTCTATCCCAGCCTTAAATATAATCAGCGATGGACCATCTACAACCCTCTGGGGTAGTTATTCCAAACTTCACAACCTTTTTTAAGTAAAGAAATTTCTCCTCATCTCAATCTTAAATGATCAGCCCCCTCATCCTGAGACTGTGCCCCTGTGTTCTAGACTCCCCAACCAGGGGAAACAACCTCTCAATATCTCCTCTATCAAGCCCCTTCAGAATCTTGTATGTTTCAATGGGATCACCTCTCAATCTTCTAAACTTCAGAGAATATAGGCCCAATTTACTCAGCCTCTCATCATAGGACAACTTCTCATCCCAAGGACTAATTTAGTGAACCTTTGTTGTACAGTCTCCAAGGCAAGTTTATCCTTCCTTAAATATGGAGACCAAAACATGCAAAAGGTATTCCAAATGTGGTCTTGCCAAAACCCTGTACAATTGTAGCAAGACGTCTTTATTCATGTACTCCAATCCCCTGGCAATAAAGACCAACATGCCATTTGCCTTCCTAATCGCTTTCTGCACTTGCATGCTAACCTTCTGCAATCCTTGTACAAGCACACCCAAGTCTCTCTGAACATCAACACTTACAAGTTTCTCCCCTTTTAAAAACTATTCTGCTTTTCTATTCTTATGACCAAAGTTAATAACTCACACTTCCCCACATTATACTCCACCTGCCATCTTGTTGCCCACTCACTCAACCTGTCTATAACTGTGTCCTCCCCACAGCTCACCTCTGCACCTAGCTTTGTATCAACACCTCAAACTCAGATGCACTGAGATGCACTCACTCTCTGTCTCTCCATCCACGTCACTGTGCACTGGTGGTGGAGGGAGTGCAAGTTTGTGGAAGGGCTGCTGAATAAGCGGACTGGTTTGTCCTGAATGCTGTTGAGCTTCGAGAGTGTTGTCGAAATGAATTTGACTAATGTCACAGTGCAGCAATATCCCTTTTGGAAATGTCATCCCTCAGCAGGATTTAGCGAGCTGGAATAGTCAGAGAAAATAGTTCAAAAGGAGGAGCAATACGAAACAAAAATGCTGTTTAAAACACAAGCGGCTCCTAATCAATGATTCCCAGCTACTACCCAGCCACAAGGTACGTGGTTATAAACCGACAGAGTTTAATTTTTCCAGTTTATGATAGATTAGATTCAGCCTGTGACTCACACTCAGGCACCCGTTATTATTAAGTTATTTAGTTCAGTAAGTTGGCAAAATCCCTGGATCAGAATCTAGTCAGTCATTGACTATCATCCGAACCCTTGATTAAATGTCTGCCTGTCATTCATTCCAGGGATTAATTATTCTATATGTAAATCTTCCAAACCTCTTCAATAGTTTCCAGTCTATAATCACAGTCAGCTTTTAGCTACCAGGAGCCAGATTTTTTATCCAAAAGCCATAATTACACTGGACAGGAATTAGCATTCTGCAGAATAATTGGAACAAATGTATGTTCCTCCCACTTTTGAGTGCAGTTGGAGCACAAGATTGAACCATGTAATGCAGGTTCTAATGGCACTACGAAGACCTACTTGTCTTCCCCTGGGGGCAGGTTATGCTGGATGTTCTCCATTGTTATGGGCCCGCGCAGTTGTGTCCCCTGCGTGTGCGCGAACATAGTAAATGTCTCGACATCATGCAGCCCAACATTCCGATGTGATGCCAGAATTCCATATTTGGACCATGCAGTTCCTGGCAATGCCAGTGTTGTTTGCTCCTGAAAAAAAGCATGAAAAGAGCAAGATAGACCCTTCAGAAGTGTTACTGTATTCAGAGGGCCAGCCACCCCGATTGCAGGTAAGTTAAATTATTGGAACTTTTCTTGTTGGAAAGCACTCTGCAGAGGCTTTTGAGATGTTTTGGTGTATTTGCCATATCCCCACAGGAATGGCAGAGGATTAGGTGACCTGTGCGTACACACACACACAGGCTGCAACAGGCATGGGGACCATACTGCCAATTTTCCTGGGTCCGCAACACACGGAGGTGAAGCAGTGGCTGTGGAGAGGGCAAACGCTACACCATGTCCTCTGCCAAGTTGGAGACAGGCTCCTCCATGCTCCTTAACCGTGACTGGAAGTTGTCTGGCAGGCCAACCAATGCAGCCAGTGTTGGTGTCCATACCCATTCGTCATTGTCCGTGGCTGTCCCTCGATTCGAGGGTGACGTCTATTCAGGCTCACGAGTTTCTGCCATCAGTCTTCATGAACCGAACCGGTTGATTCTTGACCCACAGATCTTTGGGCACAAGGCAGGATGGCCCACAAGGTAGCAGGATCCAGAGTGCAGGATTTGCTTCCTTTCCTTCCCTTCTTTACCACTGCTCTGCCTCATCATTTAGACGCTATGACTCAAAGCACGCACAGTTTGATAGACAGGTTGTCGCCATTTTGAACGATTGGTAACAAGCTCCTCCCAGCTATTAATGTCAGTGCTACCGCCCTTCAAGGAGAGTTTCAGTGTTGGAAATGTTTTCTTTGTCCTCCCCTGGAACAATGACCATTTGAGAAAACATGACCTGGAGGGAGAGACAGTTTTTGACCATCCAGACAGTGTCCAGACCATCAAAGTTGATTTTACCGGAGTTTTGCCTGAATACTTGTGCAGCTGGCTTCAAGAAGGATTGTCCAACAGTTCTCCCGTTGAATCCTGAGAGTGTAGCGAAGGCATTGCTGATGGAATTTCTCCGGCACTGGTGTGTGACTGATACGCAGTCCAGGTCTCACTGCAGTACAGAGCGTGGTGATGGCAATTGCTCTTACACTAGGACTTTTGCTGACTTGTGGAGGTCTTTGATGTCAAACACTCGCTGTTGTAGTTTGTAGAAGGCTGAGTTGGTGCAGTTGATTGGGTATTGAATCTCCTCATCAATGTGGCCTTTTGAGAAAGGTGTCTGCCAAGGTATGGGAAGTGCTCAACATTTTCCAGAGTCTCTCCCTCAACATATATGGGAGGTGGAATATTAGGCTGACCAGGTGTGGGTCAATTTATGCTTTTTGTTTCAGCAATGTTCAAGAGCAGACTGAGTTTCTGGTATGCAGGATTGAAGATTTAGGAGAAAAATTACTCTACCCCATCTCCTGACTTCAAGAATGTGACAATTATAACTAACTATCTTCAAGAAGGGAGGTTAAATGATGATGTGGAAACTATTGAGGTACTTCGTTCTTGTCCAAAGCAGGGAAGATCCTGATACACATTCTCCTGAATTGCTTACATCCTGTGGCTGAGGAGACCCTCCCAGAGACACAGTGTGGCTTTAGACCTTCCAGAGGAACCTCCGACATCCTCTTTGTTGCCAAACAAACCCAAAAGAAATGTCAAGAGCAACACCAGAAACTCTGTTTATCAACCTGAATAAAGCATTTGGCTCAGTAAATCACAAGGCTCTGTGGATTGTGCTTCAAAGATTCGAATGTCCAAGAAACTTTAGCACAATCCTGCAATTGCTTCATGATGATGACTGCAACTATCTCGAGTTGCAAAATAGAGGCCTTCAAAATCTGGACCAGGGTCAAGCAAGGCTATATGATAGCCCCCCATACTGTTTACAACCTACCTGACAGCAGCTATTCACCTCATCAAAGAATAACTGCTCTCTGGTGTCAGTATTAAATGGATGGAAAACTCTTTAATCTCAGGTTTGTGCCAAAGCTAAACTGATACCATAGAAATACATGATCCACAGTTTGTAGATTACTGCAGTACCATTGCCTGCTCCGCACAAGATTTGCAAGTATGCCCATTCAGTGCTCTCCGGTATGCTGGCCATCAACGTCCTCATCTGAGTCCTCCACAACGGTGCTTGTTTGCCATCTCACCCTCTGGTGAGCTGGTACATGTACCATCCCTTTACCCCTGGCCCACTCATGCCCAGTGACTCACCATGTGCTGATCCCAACTCAACACTCGCCTTCAAGGCAAGCGCAGTGCCAGTGTCTGAGCTGGTGGCTGGGAGTGTCAGATCAAGTGATGGGGTCTCTGCATCAGTGCTGTTGTTCTCTCTTCCTTTCCCCTGGGGCTGTTGTGGCTAGGCAAGTGGCAGTTCTTGTGTGTCTGAAAACAGGAACTCAGAAGGTGAAGGTTGGTGTGAGGGAAAGGGGCATGAGGGATGGGAAGCAGGAGTTTCATGGTCACACCATGAGCAGCTTGCTCATCATGCTAGATAGCAGGGTGACAGTGAGCTGGAAGTTGAGAAGGGGCATGGGGCATGAAGTTATCCCACCCTCAACGCTCTTAGTGATGCCAGATAGCACAAACTCAGTCACCACCACCACCACCACCCACACCCCCCTCCACTCCCCCCCCTCCTGCCAAGATGCAGAACTATCTCCTCCAAGATGCATAACTACCTCCTCTGTAGGGCTCAGGAGATGCAGTCATCCTTGTCCCCACACCAGTTCTGCTCTGCTGCCTTCTGTTGTGTGCCGCCTTACCCTGCACAAGGGAGGGCAGAACGTCAGTGATTGTGTAACACACTGTGTTTGGGAGACACAGCTGAATAGCAGGAGGTATATGCAAGCAATGAGAGGTGGGTGTGAGGCTGGCAGCTCTTAGGTGTGTGTGAGGGAGTATCTGGATTTGACACACAAGCTGGGATTTCCAATTGGAGTTGCTGGGTGAGTTATGGGAGTGTGGCACATTGAGCAGCATTACAGTTTGGTGGAGTGGTGGGTTTGAGATATCCCATGAAGATGCATTCACCAGTGTTAACCACAGCGTGATGTCACTAACCCTCTTGTGGCACTGCAGGAGTTGACCTCCCTGATCATCTGTTCCCAGTCCCTTCTGAGGGTGATCCTTGCAGGTCTGCTGGTCCGCTGTGGGACCGTGATGTTTCTCCTCATGTCTACCTACTTCACCCATGCCTCCAGCACTGCAGCAGTCAGTCTGGATCCCTCAGTTTTCCCTGATGATCAGTTTGTGAGAATTTTCATTGCAGCAATCTATTTGTGCAGCTTCCCTTGATAAAACAGCAGGCCTTTAAGGAAGAGAAAGCTGCCTGTGCCATGTGGTCTGCAGTAAAGCTGCCTGGGCCTCCAATTGTGTGGACAGCTCACTGGAAGTATTGAGAAGGAGAGAGAAATGCTGGACGTACAGGAATTAGCACTAAAGTCATTCAGATGAGCTGGGTAGGCGAATTGAGTGCCTTACTCAGCTATAGTCACATCACGTAGAAGGACTGCAGCTATAGTCACATCGTGTAGAAGGACTGCAGCTATAGTCACATCATGTGATTGTTATTAAGGAACTGAAAGATCTGATAGAAAATATTTCAGGAATTTCAGTAAAAAATGTGTTTTGTTTTAAGGTTACTTGAACAAGACACAGATAAGACCAGAAAACATTCTACTAAAGCTCTGTGTCTGTCAAGAGGAGATTTAAAGCTAGAGAACTGTTCTTGATTAATGAAGGGAAGCATTAGGTCCTATAGGCATATGTTCAGGGCTGTACAAGGAACAGCTTCTGCAAGGGGAATAAGGATGAGGGAATTAAAAAGAATCTCTTTTGTTCCTTCCTCTCAATAGAAATGCTGATCCATGCTGAACAATCCAATCCCTAGCCATTGTGGACAGTGAGTGCTCACAGGATTCTTGAGTATTCCTGCTGAATCCAGAACACTTTACAAAAGATCTCAGTTCATTGCTCAGCATGTGCCTATGTAAATTGGGTGAGCTGGGACACATGCACATATGGAAATCCAATGAATTCTTAGCCAGTTGTTGCCTGGCACCCAGGGTCTGATGGTGGGACTGCAGCAAGTCCATTCATCACCTTACACAGTCACAAGACAGGTTCACAGCATAGACATGATTCTGGCAAGCAACTGCAGAAGAGTGCCACCTGGTGGGCCCCACCATTGCAATTCCTTGCTGCAAGTTCTACATTTGGACACATTTAGGCACAATGAAGTGGTACAATTTTGTAGCTGATGCATCAGGGCTGAGCCTCACGATGATTGCCAAATAAAAATTAGCACCCAGTAACTTTGAAGATGGATTAGAAAATAGCAGGGCTGCGGTTAAGGTTACCTGGAGGCATTGACGGGTTGAATGAATCCTGGAACATTTGGACCAATCAGAATGTCAGCATTTAACCAGATTGGTCTGTTGAAATTCACTTCATTATATTTTTTCACCAGGATGTCCAGGGAGGGGTTTACTGCATGAATGCTTTTGAAATCCAGCTTGATACCTAGGAAAAATTATATTAATTTTATTTCTTCAGACCCTTTGTTATGTCCATTAAACCCTTCCCACCCAATGGTCTCCATATCTTGGGTCCCTCACATACTTAACATTCTGGGGCTTCTGACCAATAATCCACCTTGTTTACATTGCAGAGTACATGCAAAAGCATCATTGACAACAAATTGTATCTGAAGAGTGTTATTTAAGATAGCAATTTTTACCTTCTGAACACAAACTTTCCCCAATGTTGGAAGAGATTCATATAGATCAGCCATGCGAGAACTGCAGTGCTCAACTATATGGGAAGGGTCAGCATTCATTCCAACTACAGCCAGAAAATACACTGTCCCACACCATGAATGGCAGCCATTAAACTGCTTCCCACCACTCCCCACCCCCACCCTCCGGTATCGCCACTACTGTCCTGCCATTAACAACCATTAGATCCATCAGTGAAGGTACTATTTCCTCAAGCAGGGCTTTAGAAAGGCATCTCTGAGGAACCGCTTGCTCGTACTGTAGCACTTTTGTTGAAGTCTGGACTGTGGTCAGCATTAATGTCGTAATATAAAGAGGCACTGAACTTCACAGCACTCAATAAGGAATCATGGAATAGATGAAAAGTATAACATTGGGTAAATAATAGGCTTATAAAGGACATTGATTGTATATTGAAATGGCAAGTTCTCAGCCTGGAAACCTGTTGGCTGGGGGGTAACCCAAGGGTCACCCAGAAAATGCTTTCTATTTTTAAGATTTACTAATTAATAACTTTGACAAGAATTTTGCAAGCTAAACTTCCCAATGATGTTTTCAAGACGGCTGATGAAGTTAATCCATGCTAATCTTTCACAATAGTGAGAGATTCAAATATCATCAGTCAGCAGTTAAAAAAAATGAGGATTTCGCAATTAAGAAGCCAAATAACCGGGTGGGGTTGACAAAGGGAGACGCTTGATTATATTTGATGGCCCTTTCCTGTTCCAAAAAAAATTGAAAAGCTTTTATATCTTGAAAATTGCAGAGGGAAAAGGTTGAGTTGCAGTGCATTTTCAACAGATGAAAACCATGCCGATTTATCGACATATTTAACAGTTATCTGTAATCAAGGTTATTACAAATACAACTAATGAGGTCCACCACTGCAGGAATGAAAGCTACACCCCAGAGGCCCTTTATTGTTCAATTTTCAGAAAAACTTTCTTTAAAAAATAACAAGAAATTACTTACCCATTTTGTTCTTGGTGAAATGAGCAAAGAATAATTTGTTCTGATTTGCCGTTGTCACTGTCTGTTGCCCTTGACATCAGTTAATGAGCACTACCTTAAAATGAGTCTGCTTCTTTGGCAATCTTGGGCCAGTAATAAGATGCAGTGGAATGAGATTATTGAAGGGGCATTTTCTTCATGGAAAAGCACACTGATTTTTACAAAAACAGCTTGTGTTGAAACTCATTATTGAACTGTTGATTTTATTGCGGCAAAGATGATGAGCATCTCTTCTGATTATTCTTCCTCCCTTCCCCCATTAAATCCCAGATTTTTCTTATCCAAAGGGAGGTATAAAACTACTTCCTGTTATAAAAGAACTTTGAACAGAGTTTTTCCTTTATTACAAGGACAACTTTCATTTATATGTCTTTCATATAATAAAACATCCAAAGGCACTTTATAAGTGTTATCAAACAAGATTCACACTGTGCCACATAAAAAGGGAGATTAGACCAGATAACCAAAAGCTTGATCAAAAAGGTAGGTTACCGGGAGCATCTTAAAGGAGGAAAGAGAGGTACAGAGGTGGAGCAATTTTGGGACGGAATTCCAGAGCTTAAGGTCCTTGACAGCTGAAAGGAGGTTAAGCAATTAAAATCAGGGATGCTCAAGAGGCCTGGGATCTTAGGTCAGGCTGGAGGAGATTATAGGGAGAGGTGAGGCCATGGGGGAGTTTTAGACCAAGGATGAGAATTTTAAAACCGAGGCATTCATGAACCAGGAGCCAGTGTAAATCAGGCAGTGCAGGGAAGGTGGATGAACAGGATCTTGTGCAGGTTAAGACATGGACAGCAGAGTTTTGAATGGCCTCTAGATTGCGGCAGGTAGAACTAGAGAGGGAGGCCAGGACTGTGTGGAAATAGTCAAGTCTAGCAGTAACAAATGCATTGGTAGGGGTTTCAGATAAACTAGATGTGGATGGAAAGGAAATCTTGATTTTGTTCAGAGTGACACAGGTGAGTTTTACCTTTCTTCGACTTGATTACAGCATCCAGCCATTCCTGCAAGGTATTGTCACTGTGGACAGCAGGTGGGTGAGCCATGATCGGAATACCAGTCTCGTTTAGAGTGTTGAGTCCTTCGATATTGACATCAGCTTCCAGTACCATTGCACTACCTGGGATCATAGATGTACAATAATCAGGCTGTGACAACTGCAAAAATCCCCAAGCTTTGTTTTCTTTATGGCTTTCTCCATCCCTCCTCAGTGGGGTAAAGCAGAATGGTACAATCCACTGACATCTTCATGGACACTGAGCTGCTGCCAAAGGGGTGGGGGGTTCAAGATGAGATAAAATAAAACCCCTCCTCCACTGACCTTGGTTCTGGACACAGACTTCCCAGCCCAGTGGGCCAATGTATTATATTGTGTCATAGACTACTAGCTTGTCAGATCCTATTTGACAGCATTCAGAATCTCATCTCTAACCATGCCTGTCGCGTTAGGTTTTTTTTGTCTGATTATGCTTCTGTGAGCACCTAAGGTTGATTTTCTATGGTCAAAAGAGTATTTAAACTCCATCCATGTCCAGAGGCACTGAGAAACTCTGCAGTACTCTTACTTGCTGGGAACAGCTGCCTTAACACATTCCAAATATTGAACCTGAAGGGACTTGTGGTCCATTTGGCTCAGGTCCATACAAACGCTGAGCCAATTAAGCAGTGGGACTGTAATCTTCAGCAACAGAGGGATTTTTCTTCTCCTAGTTTCCAGGGTGGTGTAGCCACTGTCCTCACAATATGATCAATATTAATACTGGCCATTTAGAAAATGTTTGAGCTGAACTTTTACAAACAAGAAAAGCTCCAAAGCCTTGAGTGCATCATCCTCATCGAATTCCTCTCTACCCAAAACACGGGGGTGATTGTTGTTAGGCTTCGAGCAGCCCTGAATAAATAGATTCAGTGCAACAAATTGATAACAGCTGTGAGAGTTAAAGTGTTCAGGGTGCAGACATTATGGACACAGCCTTTGTTTAACTCTGTGGTCCTTTGGCATTAAGCTACTGGTACCATTTGATCTTTTTCTCATGTCCTTGGATGGTTCTGGTCAGTTTCCACTCAGACTTTTGATCCCAATAGCCAGCTTACAAAATTGCCCATTCCCAACTTGTAGTGAAAGCAGAGTTTTCACCCTGCATCAAATAGGGAAAGGTACTGGCATTATATTTTCATATGTGATTTTAGATACCTAGGGTAAACATGTTTTAGAATCTACAGGAGTTACTGAACTATAAGATAGAGACAGATGTCCAGATTTTGGCTACAGTACATGTAACTTTGATCTGCAGATAAGCTAGGCTGCAGTAGTCTTGCCCAACATGCCAATCCAATTATATTTGGTCTGGGCACTCATAGATATGAGGCCAGGATGAACTATAAACAACCACTCATCAAATATCACACAGAACGCACAATGTGGCTTTGAACTCAATTGGTTCCAAGACCTGCTGATTTGAGAATATATGCTGCAGTCTTTCTTTAACACCATTAATCCAATTTTGGGTATCTTGCTTCATTTTTCTGTGCAATATACCTTAATTGAAATCATTTTAACCTAGAAGTAACAGTGTGGCATTTAATAGCTTTTGGAGCATAAAGGAAAGTGAGGTGGACATCCCACATGGTCTCAATTACATTATACTTTAATTATAGAGTCATTGTTCGCCCTGTGGCAAGCTATTCTATTCAAAGCAGAAATAAAGACTCGGTTCATGGGAGGCTCAGTGCACTTCAACATCCAGCAAATCAAGTAGTTGGTTTAACAGCTCACCCATGGGAGAGTATTCCCTCAGTACTCCACTGGGGGGTTAGTCCAAGTTACAAGCTTAAGTCATGGATTGGGGCTTGGGTGTACAATTTTCTGATGCAGAGGCAGCAGTCCTATCAACTGAACGTAACCTGATAAGAGTAAAGATGATTTAGCTCAATAATCTCTCCCTTGTTGATTGGTAATAACATTGGAGAATAGATATAGATCATCTTTATCAAATTCTCCAAGAATACTTGATATTTCTCTACACTGGGACCAGTACAATGGAAGAGTGGGGTGAGGAAAGTTGTTAGTGGAGATTAGCAGGCCAGGATTGAAAATCCAAAATGTGAAGATGGATGAATATTTCCGAGACCCAACATGGAGGGTTTTCCTTCAGGAGATCAGATATGTGAGGTTGTGTCCAACATAAAGTAGATTGTAGTTGTTCTGTGGAATGAATGAACTTTTGATGAGCCAAATGTCTTCACTTGTTGCATGTTTTCCCCTGAGCTCAACCTCACCTTTTCACAAATCTCTCAATCCTTTCCGTCCAGAAACATGTCTCGACACCTCATGAGTACATTTATACCATCTGCTTAAATACCCTTCCCTGATAAATAAGAACAATTTACCACAGAAGAAGTTACCATTTATTTTCTTTGATCTAAACTCCTACAAGAGTTCTGTGTGCTTACCTTTCAGGGCTTGCTCCATTTCGCTCTTGCTATTTGCAGCATGGTGCCATGTAACCAGCAGCCCATCCTTCCTGTCGATCATTCCATGTTGAAGCAAGTAGTCCAGTAGGTCCCCACCTGAGCTGAAAGATCCATCTACATCAAAGCCCCTGTCTGAAGATGCAAAGAAGAATGTTATTTTTGTTTTTACCTGCCACTCACTTTGATTAGGTGACCCCTCCCCTTCTTTTTGGCTCAGACCAATGACTGGTATGTTATTGTTTTGTGACATAAAAATGCTTACGCAAGTCACTGGGTTTATTTCTTCCATATCAGTAACAATGAAATCTGGTTCATTGGTAAGGTTCATATGCTACAGGATTGAGAAACACGCCTGTGCCTGAACAGTCTAAGACTGCAGTGATGCCCATTTAACAGTTTGCTTTGTGTCCCTCCTGATGGTTTACCCATGTTATCCTCTGATTCTAACCCCATCTCTCCCACTGCATGTGTTGATGATTGACAAAGCAGCCTGGCTTATCAATGGGAGCTGGAAGACTAGAACAGTCCCTGTCAATTGGCTTTCTTTCCTCTTGACTCCGTCTAATTTTGAAATCTAAGGCCTTTTGGTTAATGTAGTCCTATCTGGACAAGCAGCAGGATGTTTACCAGACTTGGGAGGTCCCTGATGCTTTTCTCTTGGTATCCTCTACTAAGCCCATTGGATTTAGGCATGAATGCCACTACAGAGAAGAGTTTGTATTCCATATCAGGCAAATAAAAGCTTTAACCATATGGATTTCTCAACTGCTTGGTTTAGCAACTCATACGTGGACATGGATTTCTGCACATCTTAAGACGCTCATGACCAAAAGTAAAATGTTCCAGTAGACATTCACCACTGTCTTGCTGCTTATCCTTATTTTAAGTGAGTATTGAAGATTCCATGGTACTATATAGAAAAGGAGATTGCCCCAGGTTCTGTCCAATATTTATTCTTTAACTAACATCACTAAGAATGATTACCTGGTCATCATCTCATTGCTGTTTGTGGGAGCTTGCTGTGTACAAATTGGCTCCTGCATTTCCTACATTACAACAGTGGCTACACTTCAAAAAGTATTTCATTGGCTGTAAAGGGCTTTGGGACATCTTGACATTGTGAAAGGCATTATATAAACGCAAATCTTTCTTTTCCATTCCCTTCTTGGGTAAACCTTTACATCAGTGGAGTCTGAACTGCACTCTCTGAGCCACATGCAAACCCCAAGCCCTGAAACTTAACAAACAAATCCTGTTTATGTCTTTATTTTTGTTGGTTTGCCCTGCTAGGATTCTGTACACATGGAAATTTGGAAAGGGCTGTTCTTAGTGTCGTCCTGTCATTGGTGAATAAATGCTGTATCAGGGTAATAACGTTATGAACTATTTGCAAACTGATAGGAACATGGATTTAAAGTTAATGTAATCCACAAAGGCATAAAGCTTGGAAAGTTCTGTTTTAATCTTCTCAGCTGCCTGATCTGATTGAAAGCAGCTCAACATGGACATATGAATCAGGAACACTGTAACCCAAGATTCAAGAAGGGACTGGGGACTCCTCCCCACTGGTTCTTCTGCTATGCAATTAGTTGGAGAAAATAAGCACAGTAGCAACCACACAATTCAATGTCAACAACAATTATAACTGCAAACTTAAAAGCAATACCCTGGGCTCAGCAGATAAACATGGTTCTAAACTACATAGACCAGTAAAATCTCAGGTGTAATTCCATAGTTTGTGCTGGGTTATCTGACATCCAGGATTGTCCTGGAGTCTCCAGGAATTGAAGATCAATCTCCAGTGCACTGCTGTATGGAAAATCTTCGGGACATTAAAGTTTTTTTTCCCCTCAATTTTCTTTGAACATTTCTCTTTACCAGATATAAAAGTATTGGAAATTGGGAAAAGAAGGCTGTTTGGCTGATAGTCAAGCATCATCCAGTTGGGTAATGAGTTTTTTTGCTTTCCAATTAGTGTACAGAGGCAGTGTGTCACAAGGATGGATATGTCGGCTGACTAACGGCTGGACTGTGGGGCAAGTCATGTGATGAAGGCTCCAGGGATACATTTAATCACAGTTGGCAACCCTAGGGAGTAGAGAGAGGAAAATAAAACCAGCCAAGGTCAGGATCCTGCAACCTTTGCTAAAAAGTACATGTGTTCACACACTGGGTGGGAAAATTATCAGGCTCAGCTGTGATGCCCTCCATTATTGAAAAGCCCACCTACACTCACTGTTGGGGTCCAAGAAATAGAATGACCATTAGATGGAGGTCAACCAGTAACTGTGGAATCACCACTTACACAGCCCCCACCCCCACCCCCACACACCTGCCCCCCAACCACCCCCATTCCCCAGGATTAACCACCACATTCAGAAGACGAGGGGAGAATATTTTGGGAGTGGGATAAATTAAGTGGTGATTGAGGGTTGGCAGGGCGGGTGGGGGGAGAGGTGCAAGGGTCAGATTGAGGATTTTGATGATTGTAGAATAATGTCTGCAGTAAGTAATTGTGGTGAAATTCAAACAGGGAGTGTCTCAACCAACAACACCCTGCCCAAATCTGTAAATCATTAAACAGTATCATTAACATTTCTAGTGCTTTAGAGAATTCATCAGTAAAAGGCATTGTCAGTTCTCTGAGCTCTGTGGTGTCTGTAATGAAGATAATTACGAGGTAATTATAGAGCTGCGTGACTCTGAGTGTAACAAAAAATAGGACGATGCAGGGAGAGGTCCTGAATTGCAGTGTTTGATCATTGCTATCTGATTAAAGGGCAGGCAGCCTCACATTCTACAGGATCATTTTTCACTTCTATTCCATAAACAATTTCTACATGCTGACAGCATCTTCTATTGGTTTGACTTGTAGATAAGGTTCATTTTTAAATCTTCCTCTCATCAATTTCTGATGTAATGCCCAGACAATGCAAGGCCAGCAATTTGTGAAGATCCTATAACAACTGAAGGAAGTTACTTCTGGAAAGAGTCACGAAAGCAGGAAAGGTGCAAACATAACAATAACACGTGACAATTTCTGGATTTTTTTCCCATGCATTTACTAAGCATCATATAGTCTTAACTCTTCACGCAAAACTGTTCACAGATTTATTCTGTTGCCAAATTTTTGGATTCGTCAAGTTGAGATGTTATCACCGACACAGACCAGCAGCAGGTTGAAATGAGAACTCACTGGGCTAAGAAATCACAAACATGAACTTAGACCCTAGCAAACCACCAACATTCAGAAGTGAAAATTAAACAATGAATAGCTTTTTCAGCAGATTGCCTGTGGCAAGTTGCATTTTGTTGCCCTAGTTCGTTTCTTTTTAAGCTCATAATATTTTTGCAATGCATTTTTCTCCATTATATGCAAGCAGCCTGGAGCCAGGATCACTATATTGATGGTTTTGGGCTATTGTGAAAGATGGCTGCTTAATGCACTAAACAGTTTAGGTATCAATCCATTCAATTGCACAGCAAGAGCTTGAGCTAAGCAGACATATGAGAACTATACATTCACACATCAATGGTGTAAGCATTCACTTAAGGTAGTAACTTTGATTTATATCCTGTCCAGTAATTACTTTTCTGGCTAATGTAGGTTTCACATTCCAAACTCTAAAGTATATAGTAAAATAATTGTACACAAAAAGATAATTAATTCCCTTAAGTAGTTTTAATACTCAGAAAATATGGTGATTTACTATATATAGTTAGATGAAATAAAACAGAGAGTTCTTCTTTAATAAAAACAGAAAAAACAAAGCTGGAAATCCTCAGCAGGTCAGACAGTATCTGTGGAGAGAGAAACAGAGTTAACGTTTCAGGTCAATGACCTTTAATCAGAACTGGGAAAAATTAGAAATGTAATAGGTTCGAGCAAGGGGTGGATGGGACAGATACAAAAGGAAGGTCTGAGATAGGGTGTAAGACAGGAGAGATTGAATAACAGAACAGTTAGTCTGACAGGGCTAAGGGAATGGTGATGGGGCAAGGAAAGAAACAGAGAAACAAAAGATGTACCTAGAGTGGGTATTCTGCTGTATGAAAGCAAAAATAAGAGACAAACAAAAACATGCAAAGAAAATAAAGCAAAAATGGGGTTACAGTCTGAAACTGTTAAACTCAATGTTGAGTACAGAAGGCTGTAAGTTGCTTAATCGAAAGGTGAAATGCTGTTCCTCAAGCTTATGTTGGGCTTCACTAGAACAGTGCAAGCAGGTTAAGAACATAGACGTTAATGTGAGAGCAAGGTGGAAAATTAAAATGACAGAACACCAGAAGCTCAGGGTCATGCTTGAGGACTAAACAAAGCTGTTCCTTAAAGCAGTCACCCAATCAGCATTAGGTCTCCCCAGTATAAAGGAGACCATGTTATGAGCAGTGAATATCGTAAGCTGAATTGAAGGGAGCACATGTAAATCACTGCTTCGCCTGTAAGGAGTGTTTGGGGACGGTGAGGAGAGAGGAGGTAAAAGGGCAGCTGTGCATCTCTTGTGTTTGCATGGAAGGTGCCATGGGAAAGGGATGGGGTGATTGAGATGTGGACCACTTCAGAATGCTGAAAGGGGAGGGGAGGAGAAAATGTGTTTGGTGGTGGCATCATGCTAGAGGTGGCAGTAATGACTGAAAATGCCCCCTAAAACACGGAGGCTGGTGGGATCGTAGATGAGGATGAGGGAATCCCTATCACGGTTCTGGGAGAGAGGGGAAGGGATAAAAGCAGAATTGCGGGAAATGTGGTGGACATGTTCTGGGGGGCGATGGTGGCAGAATCCTTGGTTGAGGAAAAAGAGATCTCAGAAAAGCCAGTGCAGCAGGTTGCATCATTGGAACAGATGCAAGAGAGATGGAGAAACTGGGAGAATGGAATGGAGTCCATACAGGATGTACGGTGTGAGGAAGTACTGTTAAGGTAGCTGTGGGAGTCAGTGGGCTTTTAATGAATATAAGTTGATAGTCTATAGTCAGAAATGGAGTCAGAGAAATCAAGGAAGAGAAGGGAAGAGCCAAAGATAGAAACCAAGAGAAGGGTGGAAACTGGAAGCAATGTTGATGAAGATTTCCAGTTTGGGGCAAGAGCAGGACGCAGCACTGATACAGTCATCAACGTATCAGAAAAAAAGTTGAGGGAGAGCGCCCCCCCACCCCCCCAAAAAAACCAAGTAGGACTGGAACAAGAAATGTTTAACATATCTCAAAATGACTGGCATAACTAGGAGCCATACAGGTACCCACAGCAACACCTTTTATTTGGAGGCAGCGAGATGAATTAAAGAAAAAATTGTTCAATGAGACAAGTTCAACCAGGTGGAGGAACATAGTGGTCGATGGAAACGTTTTTTTTTTGCTAACAGGATATGGGCGTTGCTGGCTAGGCCAGCATTTATTGCCCATCCCTAACTGCCCTTGAGAAAGTGATGGTGAGCCACCTCTTGAACCGTTGCAGTCCATCTGGTGTAGCTACACCCACAGCGCTGTTAGGAGTTCATGGATTTTGGCCCAGTGACAGTGAAGGAACTGCAATAGAGTTCCAAGTCAGGATGGTGAGTGACTTGGAGGGGAACTTGCAGATGCTGGTGTTCCCATGCATCTACTGCCCTTGTCCTTCTAGGTGGTAGAGATCGCTGGTTTGGATTGTGCTGTTGAAGGAGCCTTTGAGTTGTTTGCTTGGGCATCCGTTCAAGGGAGAAGTGGAGCGCTCTCAGACTGTCGTGGTGGAGATTGCAGGTGTAGAGAGATTGATTGTCATAGCGAAGAGGAGGCGGGTAGGGCCAGGAAATTGGAAACTTTTAAAGTGACGGAAGACATCAGAAGAGTCACGGATGTAGGTGGGAGAGACTGGAGAAGGGCATTAAAAAATTGAGTCAAGGTAGGAAGAAATCAGTTCAGTGGGGTAGGAACAAGCTGAAACAATGGGTCTACCAGGGCAGTCCTGATTAGGGATCTTGGGAAGGAGATTCTTCTTTGGTTCATGTGGTCTTGGACCTTTAAAGATGATGAACCAGACGGTCCTGTGACTAAAGGCATTCTTCAGTAGTTGTGATACCCATTATCAGCAGAGCACATTATTTTGCAAGAGTTCCCACAGGCAGTCAGTAACTTTTTTTAAAGCTCTGCCTATGTACTTGAACGACACATTAGAAAGGATGTACGTAACCCATCTGACCTTTGCTTGATTACTTAACTGAAATGGGAATTTTATTTTACGGTGGCCTAAGGTTTTGTGTTAGATTTCATTCACCTGAGTGTGCACTGCACAGCACTTGCCAAATATATAAATGTTGAGTGTTAAGTACTGAAGAACTTACTGTGTAACGGTCATTCAAAAGGTTTACAGTATTTGTCAGTTTAGCTACACTAAAAAGAATGAATACTGAAGAAAGCTGATATGATGACAGTTTGTCACTGAACTTTTCAGAAGTGATCCCTTGAGCATCAGTGAGAAGAACAGCACTGAGTGTGGTGGTAGCAGCAATCGAAGCATTCAAAAGAGAATTAGACTGTTATCTGAAAATGAAGAATGTGCAGGGTTACAGGGAGAAGGCAGGAGAATGGCATTAAGTGAATTGTTCTTTCAAGAGAGCCTGTGCAGACGTGATGGGGCTGAATGGCCTCTTTCTGTGTTGTAACAATTCTGATTCTGTCTGACAGTGCAATCAGTTTGTTGCCAAAGGAGAGGGTAAATGTTTTTTTTTATGTTTACAAGCCAAGAGATAGCTTTGATACTGAAGGCTTACTAAGGATTCACTAAGTATAGACTTTGAACTTAAACTCACATAATCCCTGCAAGAATATGGACATAAGATGATGATCTATCATGAAACCTACAATTAGATGATATTTATGATGGACTAAAGCCTGTAAATTATTATTAAGACTCTACTGTAATCACTAACATTCAAGCCTATAATGACATTGACCATATTCTGCAATTGTAGTTAAACTAAATAATGGTAGTAATGCAGCTCAGTGTCTGCTTACTGTTTGAAATTCTCATCCTTGTTTTCAAATCCTTCCACGGCCTCACCTTTTCCTATCTCAGTACTTAACTCTACAAACCTCCAAGATTTCTGTGCTCCCTCAATTCTGCCACTTGCACATCCCCAATTTTCATCACTCTATCACTGGCGGCTGGGTCTATAGATTACCCGGCCTTAAGGTCTGGAATTACATCACTAATCCTCTCCCACTGTCTCCTTTTTTAAGCTGCGCCTTATAACCTACCAAGCATTTGTTCACCTGTCCTAATATCTCCTTATATGGTTTAGCATCAAACTTTGTTTGATTATGCTCCTGAGAAGCCTTGTCATCTTTTACCTTATTGAAGGCCCTATATAAATGCAAGTTGTTGTTGTTGTTGATGTTTGCAGGAATTGGACTTCATTCAATATTGAGTTTTAATTCTGCTGTCAATTAGTTTGGTTGAATCTATAATTAATACCTTTAGACTGGAAAGAGACAACTTAGGTATGTATTCACATGTACAAAATATTAAACAGGGAACAATAGATTCTAATTTAAAGTTTGGAAGTGGGCATAATGGTGGAGGGGAGGGTCGTCATACAGTAACCTTCTATTAATAGGCCACCTACTGGAATTTATCAATATGAGTTTGAGCTATGGGGTAAGAGCAGGGAAGTGGGATTAATTGGATAGCTCTCTCAAAGGGCCATGTTAACTGGCCTCCTTCTGTACTGCATGATCCTAAAAATATGATATATCGGATACACTGGAATATTGTCAATTATTTAATACTTGGCAATTTTACAGATCACCTCAACAATTACAGATCTGGGGCAGAGCAGAGCTGTAAAAAGTGAGACCTCAGTGAGCAAAGCAGAGCTGTAAAGAGCGAGACTTCAGTGAGCAGAGCTGTAAAGAGTGAGACATCAGTGAGCAGAGCAGAGCTGTAAAGAGCGAGACTTCAGTGGGCAGAGCAGAGCTGTAAAGAGTGAGACTTCACTGAGCAAAGCAGGTCTTAAATTTAAGGAAATAGTCCTTTACTTAAAAACAAACAAAAAGTGTGGCAAAGGAGTTCAATCCCATGTGTTGTATGGCCTGCAGCATGTGGGAATTCTTAGACACCCCTTGCAGTTTGGATAACCACTTGTGTAGAAAGTGCCACTGGCTTGACCAGCTTAAGCAACAGGTTTTGAAGCTTAAGTGTCAAGACAAAGTGGTGCATCCGCGAGGCTGAGGGTTATGTGGATAGCACGTTTTTTAGGTGTGGTCACTCCGCAGCTCAAGGAAATGCAGTCAGAGAGGGAATGGGTGACCACCAGTCAGAAGAAGGGTGGCAGGCAGGTAGTCAGGAAAGGCCCAGAGTGCACCTCACTCGAGAACAGTTTTTCTCTTTTAAAAATGGTGAGGGTGAAGGTTCCTCTGGAGAGTGCAGCCAGCGCCAAGTTCACGGCACTGTGGGTGGCTCAACTGCAGAAGGGAGGAGGAGTGCAAGAGCATTAATGGTAGAAGACTCAATAGTGAGAGGTGCAGACAGGTGCTCCTGCAGCCATAGACATGACTCAGGGATGGTGTGTTGCCTCCCCGGTGCCAGGGTCAAGGATGTCACAGAATGTCACAGGGCATTCTGAAGGGGGAGGGCGAACAGTCAAGAGGTCGTGGTTCACATTAGTACCAACAACATAGGAAGAAAGAGGGATGAAGTCGTGCAACAAGAATTAGGGAGCTAGGTAGCAGATTAAAAAGCAGGACCTCAAAGGTTGTAATCTCAGAATTATTCCCTGTGCCATATGCTTTAGTGAGTATAGGAATAAGAGGATAGAGAGGATGAATGCGTGGCTGAAGAGATGGTGCAGGAGGGACAGCTTTAGTTTCCTGGATCACTGGGTCTGTTTCTGGCAAAGGTGGGACCTGTACAAGTCGGACGGGTTGCACCTGAACCGGAACAGGACCAACAACCTTGTGGGGAGGCTTAAACTAATTTGGCAGAGGGATAGGATACAGAGTGGAGGTACAGTAGGCAGACATGTACAGCCAAATATAGAAGAGAAACTAAGTCAGTCTGGAAGGCAGAGCGAATATAGACCTGTTAAGGCACAAGGGAATAATACAAGGCTAGATTGCAACTATTTTAATGCAAGGAGTCTTACAAGTCAGGCAGATGAATTGAGAGTATGGAATAACACATAGGAATATGATATTGTTGCTATCACAGAGACATGGTTGAGGGAAGGGCAGGACTGGCAGCTCAATATTCCATGGCATAGAATCTTCAGGCAGGACAGGGGGCGGTGAAGGGTGTAAAAGAGGTGACATTGCAATATTGATCAAGGAGTCAATTACTGCAGTGAGGAGGGACGGCATCTTAGAAGGTTCCTCAAATGAGGCCATATGGGTAAAACTTAAAAACAAAAAGGGGACAATCACTTTGATGGGAGTGTACTATAGGCTTCCAAATAGTCAGGAGGAGATAGAGGAGCAGATATATTGGAAAATCTCAGAGAAGAGTAAAAATAATAGGGTAGTAATAGTAGGGGATTTCAACTTCCCCAATATTAACTGGGATAGTCTTAGTGTGAAAGGCTTAGAGGGGGCATTCAGGAGAGCTTTATGAGCCAGCACATAGAAAGACCTACAAGAGAAGGGGTGGTCCTGGCCTGATCTTAGGGAATGAAGCCGAGCAAGTGGTAGAAGTGTTAGTGGGGGAGCATTTCAGGGATAGTGACAATAACTCTAAGATTTAAGGTAGCTACGGAAAAGGGCAAAGATGGACTGGAAATAAAGGCCCTGAATTTGGGGAAGGCCAATTTCAATATGATAAGACAGGATCTAGCCAGAGTGGACTGGAAGCAGCTACTTGTAGGAAAGTCTACATCAGACCAGTGGGAGTCATTCAAAAAAGAAATAATGAGAGTTCAGGGCCAACATGTTCCCATAAAGGTGAAGGGTAGGACCAACAAGTCCAGGAAACCCTGGATGTCAAGGGATATAGAGGATTGGATAAGGAAAAAAAGGAGGCTCATGGCAGATGCAGAGGCCTGAAAACAGCAGAAGCCCTAGAGGAGTATAGAAAGTGTATGGGGGGTACTTAAAAAAGTAATTAGGAGAGTGAAGAGGGGGCATGAGAAAACACTGGAAGGTGAGATAAAGGAAAATCCCAAGGCATTTTATAAATATGTTAAGGGCAAGAGGATAACCAGGGAAAGAGTAGGGCCCATTAGGGACCAAAGTGGCAATCTGGGATCAGAGATAGCCTGTATGGCTATCAAGATGTCTAACAAGTTTGATTTAATTTTTCGAGAAGGTGACTGGTTGGGTAGATGAGGTAGTGCAGTTGACGTAGTTTACATGGACTTCAGTAAGGCTTTTGACAAGGTCCCGCATGGGAGAACGGTCAAGAAAGTAAGACCCCATGGGATCTAGGGCAAATTGGATCCAAAATTGGCTTGGGGGCAGGAGGCAGAGGGTGATGGTCGAAGGTTGTTTTTGCAATTCGAAGCCTGTGACGAGTGGCGTACCGCAGGGATTAGTGCTGGGACCCTTACTGTTTGTAGTGTACATTAATGATTTAGACGTGAATATATGATCAGTAAGTTCGCAGATAACACGAAATTGGTGGTGTCGTAAAGTGAGGAGGAAAGTCTTAGATTACAGGACAATATAGATGGGCTGGTAAGATGGACAGAGCTGTGGCAAATGGAATTTAATCCTGAGAAAAGTGTGAGGTGATGCATTTTGGGAGGACTAACACGGCAAGGCAATACACAATGAATGGTAAGACCCTAGGAAGTACAGAGGATCAGAGGGACCTCGGTGTACATGTCCATAGATCCCTGGAGGCAGCAGCATAGGTAGATAAGGTGGTTAAGAAGGCATATGGGATAATTGTCTTTATTAGCCGAGGCATAGAATATAAGAACAGTAGAGATATGCTGGAACTGTATAAAATGTTAGTTAGGACACAGCTAGAGTGCTGTGTGCAGCTCTGGTCGCCACACTATAGGAAGGATGTGATTGCACTGGAGAGGGTGCAGAAGAGATTCACCAGGATGATGCCTGGGCTGGAGTGTTTCAGCTATGAAGAGAGACTGGATAGGTTAAGCTTGTCTTGCTTAGAGCAGAGAAAGCTGAGGGGGGACCTGATAGAGGCATACAAAATTATGAGGGGCATAGATAAGAATAAACCTTTCCCCTTAGCGGAGGTGTCAATAACTAGGATGGGGGGTGGGGGGGTGGGGGGGGGGCGGCATAGATTTAAGGTAAGGGGCAGGATGTTTAGAGGGGATTTGAGGAAAAATTTTTTCACCCAGAGGGTGGTTGGAATCTGGAACAAACTACCTGAGGGGGCGGTAGAGGCAGAAACCCTCACAACATTTAAGTAGTATTTAGATGAGCATTTGAAAATGCCATAGCATACAGGGTTATGGGCCCTTGAAGTGGTAGAAAATGGGATTAGAATACCTATGTGCTTGATGGCTGGCACAGACACGATGGGCTGAAGGGCCTGTTTCTGTGCTGTATAACTGAGACTAGCAACTCCACTAGCGTATCCACATCATATTACTGTCACAGCTTTGAACTCTACTACCTTCACTGTTGTCAGCAATGCTGCTGAGTCAATGTGAGGAATGACATTATCTACTCAATATTCATGGTGCTTAACTTCCACCCTCCCATCTTCCCAGTGAATGTGTCTTCTCTTGTAAGGCAACGATTCCATAAGAGCCTGCAGCATTCTGGTATCCCAAAAACAAGAGTGCACTCTTCATAAGTGAATTTGGAAAGTTAATATCAGCACACTACCCAAACACAGACAGCATCACAACCAAGCCCAAGCCTACCAGAAATCCATACATGCAAAAAGCTTCAAGCAGTGGGATTTGACCTGGGTGCTTTTACTAGAATTTGACCATACATTCAGTCCACGGACCAAAAAGGTTACCATTTTTTGCACCAAGCTTTTGAGATAGTTTCTGTTTGAGTCTTCCATTGAAGTGCAGGGTGATGGCAGCACACTGTTGTTGGAATCTACCTCATAAAAAGCAGCGAGAACACAGGAAGTGGAGCAGCCAATCAGACCTGCAAGCCTGGTCCACCATTCTGTTAGATCATGATTGATCTGTACCTCAATTCCATTTACCCATCTTTGCTCCCTAACCCTCGATATCCTTATCTAATACAAACCTGTCCAACTCCGTCTTGAAAGGTCCAATATCCTTGCATCCACACCCTTTTGGGGGAAGGTTGTTCCAGACTTCCACTACCCTATGTGTGAAAAAGTGGCTTCTGTTTTAATTCCTCTAATTAGAAGATGGTTTCCCCCGTCAGAGGATACAGAGGCTGTAAAAAAATTCCTGGCACTATTTCGAAGAAGAGTAGGGGAGTTATTCCTGGTGTCCTGGCCGATATTTACCCTTCAATCAACATCACAAAAACAGATTTTCTGTTCATTACCACAGTGCTGTTGGCGGGAGCTTGCTGACCACAAATTGGCTGCTGTGTTTACAACAGTGGATACACTTCAAAATGCCTTGAGACATCTTGTGGCATGACAAGTGCTATATAAATGCAAGTCTTTTTCACTTCATCAAATCGCCTTATCATTCCAACACCTCAATTAACTTTCCCCACAATCTTCTAAATTCCAAGGAATACAAGGTTCATTTATACAATTTGTCTGCACAAATTAACCTTGTATGTCCTCATATTATTTTAGTGAATCTCCCCTCCAAGTTCCTTATACCCTTCCTGAAGCACGGCACCTAAACAGAAAGAAGTATACCAAATGGGGCCTGACCAAAGCCCTGTACAACTGAAGAATAGTTTCCAGTCCTTTATAGTCCCAGATTTAGTGCTATTCATGTTGAATACACATTGTTCTCCTCTCAGATTATTCTAGGATAGCTGGCCAATCCCATTGTTCTGGTTTGAACTGCTTTTCTAGAATATGGGGACCGTTAAAGGAATAAAGGTCTTATTAAAAAACAGGAGAAGAGGCCAGAGGGATCACAATTTTGGAAACACTCAGCAAAATAGACAAAACTTCTGTGGAGAGAAGTGGCAGGATAATGTTCCAGAGATGAATCCTGCATTAGTCCCATTAATGGTTATACATAAAACTTTAACTTGTCACTTCACAGATGTTGTGCCTGACTCACTGATTGTTTCCAGCTCTTTCTGTTTTGTTACTGAAACCACAATGATAGGCTCATCTGATATTTTCTGCTTCAAGTTAAAGCCTCCCATTTCACTAGTGGACACATGGCTATATCTGAACTTCTTTTGTAATCTTGTCTAGTCACATAGGCTCGCAGTCTCACTGGTACAATTCTACTGGCCCCAAGCTACTTGGGCTGCATTGGCCAATTTCAATTCCTACCACTACACCTTCCCATGAACTATATTCAGAGACTCCAGATGAGTTCCTGCTGTTTTACTGGAGTTGGCACTGACTTGTTAGTAATGCTGCAGCAGGCTGCAACTGCACTGATGTGGTACCAAAGATACACAGTGAGCGTTCACTGAGCAGTGCACAAGTTGGAAGTTAATTAGAAATCCTTCCAAAGGCAGTGTCATACTTAATAATATCTGGAGAGTGATGCAGTGGATTTTGTCAAGGTTCATCCCGAGCAGTTCTGTGACACAGGACTCTGTGCTCTATGGGCTGTCCCCAGGGACACACAACAAGACAAACATCAACAGAAGCTGGAGATCACCAACTCGGTGAAAGACACTCTTTGGTCTGCCCGAAACTTGTTGGTCTTCCAGTGCAAAGAGTTGCCCCTGACCGAATGTTGCAGACTGGCACATTCCAGGGTCCAGGACTATGTGTTGAGGGACGCACCAAAGCTTGGTGCAGCCGCTGCAGAGGCTCAATGGGGAAAGGTCGCTGTCTAAGATCTTTCAGCCATAGTGCACCAAGTGGCTGGGAATTGTATAGACCCCTTGGGCTCTACGGCTCACACTGAATGTACTCAGTGAATATTACATGTACCACAATTGTGTTGAAGCATCTTAGAGTGCAACATAATCTATGTAGACAACGTAAATACCATTGCACTGTCTGATTGTGTGTTCTGGCCATTTTGAAATGTCTGTAATGTTCCTTGATTGTATTGAAACACCTCAGGGTGCAACATGGTCTTTGTGGAAAACTTGAACATTATTGCATGTTTTGTGATGACCATTTTGAAATGTTTTGTAATGTTCTTTCAGATATTTTATGAATAAAGTACGTTGTTGCAAAAAGAATACTGAATAATATATGCCAGAAGGCCCAGTTTGTGCTGAGTTGACTGATGTCAATCACCGTGAAATGATGCTATGTTTGCCATTGGCTAGAGAAAACCAATAAAAATCAGCAGGCCTCCCAGTCCTAATCACAATCCAGTGATACACTGCTGGAAAGTGTAAATATCTGGTGAGGACATGATCAATATGATGGCTTCCATAGTTAAATAGCCTGTTAACACTTACAATCCAGGCTTAAACACAAAAAAATGACCACTTGGCTTGTAGAACATTACTTCAACAGAGGAGGGAGGAAAGGGCTGACAGCTTCAGTTTGTTTGTTAATTATTTTGTAATCAGTCCAGCTCATCTCAGGAATGAATACTGATGTCTGCAAACTGAAATTAGAGGCAAACCCACAGAACCATGAGTCTCCTCCAGCATCCACTTATTTATGTAAAGAAAAAGACTTGCATCCATGCAGCAACTTTCACAACCACAGGCTGTCTCAAAGTGCTTTACAGCCAATGAAGTGGTTTCAAAGCCACTGTTGTACTGGAGGGAGCGCAGCAGCTAATTTGCACACACCAAGCTCCTACAAACTGTAATGTGATAATAATTAGATAATCTGTTTTTGTGATGTTGATTGAGGGATAAATATTGGCCAGGCGACTGGGGGGGGAGGGTCTTCAAAATAGTACCTTGGGATCTTTCATGCCACACGAGAGGGCAGACAGGGCCTTGGCTTAACATCACATCCGAAAGACGGCACCTCTGACAATGTTCCCTCATCATCCCCTTAGTAATGCACTGGAGTGTCAACCTTGATCTTTGTGCTAAAGTCCTGGAGTGGGACCTGTCCTACAACCTCCTGACTCAGAGTCAAGATTGCTGCCCACTGAGTGACACTTAAATGTCGAAGGGTCATGAGGACTCGAAACGTCAACTCTTTTCTTCTCCGCCGATGCTGCCAGACCTGCTGAGTTTTTCCAGGTAATTCTGTTTTTGTTTTGTGTTTGTAGACTGTTTGTAGTTGTGAGAGAAAGAGAGTCAGACTGTGTTTGTGAACTGTTTGTAGTTGTGAGAGAGAGTCAGTCTGTGTTTGTGGACTGTAATTGTGAGAGAAAGAGACACACACAGCATGTGACGGAGTGTGTGTAAGCCAATCCGTATGTGTGAACCAGACTGTAAGCATATCTGAAACAAAAACAAAAATAGCTGGAAAAACTCAGCAGGTCTGGCAGCGTCTGCGGAGAGGAACAGAGTTAACGTTTCGAGTCCGTATGAGTCTTTTAACAATTGCAAGCATGTCTGTTTGTATTCGTGAGCCGGTCTATGCGTGTGTGAGACAGTCTTTAGACCTGTCAGTGCAGATGTGGGACAGTGAATTACGACGGAGTGAAGCTTCTGTTAGAAGGGCTCTCGCCGCCTTTATCATGTGTTCCCATCACAGGTAAGGTCGAGTACTTTCATACCTCGGACACACTGTCAGAGCACCTCATGCTGTGAACTCTACCCCTCTGATTCCCTCCCGCGGCTCTGAGGCTTGGCTGGAAAGGGGGTTAGGGGTTTGGGGTGTGGGGGGGGGGGGGTAGTGGTGGAGGGGTTGGGTTGACAGACAAGACCTCTTCCTTACCTGGGAAAAAGAAATTCCTATAAACAGCGAAGTATCCCACCAGCCCCAGGTAAGCGGCGACCAGCAGGGCAGAGAAGAGGCCGGCCAACAGCATCCAGCGCCGGCGGAGGGAGGCGCCGTCTCTCCCATCTTTATAAAGAACCTCCCGGTCTGCTGCCGGCTGCAGCATCGCGGCTTCTGCTGCCTGCCCGCGCGGAGGAGGCTTTTAGAAAGTGCGGGGGAAGGTCAACCAATTCCGCCCTGCGGACAGGCAGCGCAGATCCGCCCAGTTCCTGCTTCCCAGTCGAGATTCGGCACTTGGTGGGGTGGCTGGGTGGGGGGGAACAAGCAACAGAACCACTTTTATAATTACAAATAAATCATTTCCAAAGGCAGACTCTAGAATTATAGAAAAGAATAACTGTGCAGTTTCTTTTTTTAAAACGTTGCAGACGCAAAGCAAAATAAATTTAGAAACTATTCGTGATGAAATATTAGATGACCCATAAACAGAAGGTTCGAGTCACTGGTGCCACTTTTCCACTCAGTGTCCAAAAGGGCAGGTTGCAGTTGAAAGCGGCCGGTGTCAGATGCCCGAATTATATGAAACCATAACAGTGCAGAAGGAGGCCCTTCGGCCCTTCGTGGCTGTGCCAGCTCTTCAAAAGAAATGCCGAATTCGGACCAACCTCCCGTTCTTTCTCCTGTAAATTTATATTTCTCAAATGTATGTCAAAAAGTTGCTACTGAAGCTGTTTCCACCACATTTCTGGCAGCGCATTCTGGATCCTAACAGTTCACCGTGTAAGAAATGTCTCCTCATCTCCCCCGGTAGATCATACAGCTCTTTGAGAATGCTCTGCCTTTCAGCAAGATTACGGCTGATCGTCTACCATTTCCATCCCCCATCCCCTGATTCCCTTAGTGTTCAAAAATATACCAGTCTCAATCTTGAATGTGCTCAGCAACTGAAGTGGAGGGAGCTGGGGTGGAAATCCCCATCTGTGTCCTTTAGTTACGGATCCTCCTACCAGTGGAAACAGCTTCTCCCTATTTATCAAAGCCCTTCATAATTTTGAACACGTCTATTAAATTCCCTATTAATCTTCTCTGCTCTAAGAAAAACAATCCCAGCTTCTCTAGCCTCACCACATAACTGAAGTCCTTCAGCTCTGGTACCATTCTAGCTAATCTCCTCTGTGACCTTTCTAATGTCTTGACATTCTTCCTAAAGTGTGGTGCCCAGAACGGGCCACACTAGGGGCTGGGGCCTAACCAGTGATTTATAAAGGAAATTTATAATTTCCTTGCTTTTGTGCTTTATGCTTCCATACAGTTTAGATTCCCATAAATTGTTTTAACAGCCTTATCAACTTGTCCTGTCACCTTCAAAGATTTGTGTATGCCTCTGTTCCTGCACCCATTTTAAATCGTACCATTTCATTTATATTACCTCTCTTCATTCTTTCTTTCAAAATGCATCACTTCACATTTCTCTACATACTATTTCAATGCCTCAGGAGTCTGAAAGCTTTCGCTGTCAATCAAGTTCTTTTAAAATGTAGCCGCTGTTGTAATGTAGGATAACAGCAGCCAATTTACACTCAGCAAGCTCCCCAAAGCAGCAATTAGATAAATGATGAGGTCATTCTTTTTGATGGTGGTTGAGGAGTAAATATCAAAATCCAGTGTGATATTGGGATGTTCAATGGACTTAAAGCATAAAGGCCAGGAAGTGGTAATGAGTTTGCACACCGGTACAGCCACACACGGAGTAAAATGCACGATCCTGGTCTGGTACTACAGTAAGGTTACAGTGCAGAAGCAGATACCCAAAATAATGCCCAGATTAAAGCATCTGAGCTGTGAGGAGAGGTTCAGGGGCCAGTAATAGATTACTCTGAAGAAGACTAAGAATTGATCTTGTTTGAGTGTTCAAGTTTCATAAGAGAATAGATAAACTGAATTCTGATCAAATATTTTCCGTTTGCTCTCAGCTTCAGAACCAGGCTCAAATTTAGAAGTGAGAAGGTGCAAAGTCAGTATTGATTTCATTACCCTATACCAAAGTGACAGCATGAAGTGTGGGAGTAGAGAGGGAAGGGTGATAGTGTGAACTGGCAGTGAGGAGAGAAGATGGTTAGTGTAAATCTGTAGCCCTGCAGGTTGCAGTACTTCAGGTGCGTGTCCAGGCACCTCCTAAATGAGATGAGTTCTTCTGCCTCTACCACCCTTTCAGGCAGTGAGTTGCAGACCACTCCCACCCTCTGGGTGAAAAACAATTCCCTCCTTTCCCCTTTAATTCTCCTACCAAGCACTTTAAATCTATGCCCCCTAGTCACTGACCTCTCTGCTAAGGTAAATAGGCCCTTCCATCCACTCTGTCCAGGCCTCTCACAACATTGTACACCTCAATCAAATCTCCCCTCAGCCTCCTCTGTTCCAAGGAAAGCAACCCCAGCCTATCCAATCTTCCCTCATAGCTTCAATTTTCCAGTCCTGGCATCATCTTTGTACATCTCGTCTCTACCCTCTCTAGTGCAATTACATCCTTCCTGTAATGAGATGACCAGAACTGCACATAGTACTCAAGTTGTAGTCTAATTAATGTTTTATATAGCTCCAGCATAGTCTCCCTGCTCTTAGATTCTGTGGCTCGGCTAATGAAGGAAAAGATTCCATATGCCTTCTTAATGACCTTATTGACCCATCCTGCTACCTTCAGGGAGCTGTGGACATTCACTCATATGACCATACAAACATACAAATTAGAAGCAGAAGTAGGCCATTTGGCCCTTCAAACCTGCTCCGCCATTCAATAAGATCATGGTTGATCTGACTGTAACCTCCTGCCCTTTCATTCCTGTTTTTATCAAGAATCTAACTACCTCTGCCTTGAAAATATTCAAAGACTCTGCTTCCACTACCTTCTGAGAGCAAAAATTTCATCTCATCTCTGCATTAGATGGGCGACCCCTTATTTTTAAACAGTGACCCTTAGTTCTAGATTCTCCCACAAGAGGAAATATCCTCACCACATTCACCCTGTCGAGAGCCCTCAAGATCTTAAAGATTTCAATTAAGTCACCCCTTAGTCTTCTAAACTCCAGTGGATATAAGCCTAGCCTGTCCAACCTTTCCTCATAAGACAATCTGCCTGGTATTAGTCAACTAAAGCTTCTCTGATCTGCTTCTAATTCATTTTCATCCTCTCTCAAATAAGGAGACCAATACTGTACACAGTACTCCAGATGTGGTCTCACCAGTGTCCTGTACAACTGAAGCATAACCCTCCCTACTTTTATATTCAATTCCCCTTGCAATAACCGATAACATTTTATTAGGTTTCCTAATTACTGTACCTGCAGACTAGCCTTTTGTGATTCATGCACTAGGACACCCAGATCCCTCTGAATATCAGAGCTCTGCTATCTCTCACCATTTAGATAATATACTTCTTTTTTATTCTTCCTGCTAAAATGGACAATTTTACATTTTCCTACATTATATTCCATTTGCCAGATCTTTGCCCACTCACTTAACCTATCCATGTTCCCTTGTACCTCCTTATATCCTTTTCACAACCTATTTTCCTACCTATCTTTGTATCATCAGCAAATTGTACAACCATATCTTTGGTCCATCCAAGTCATTTATATAAATTGTAAAAAGTTGAGGCCACAGCACTGATCCTTGTGGCAAACCACTCATTACATCCCACCAACCAGATAAAGACCCATTTATGGCTACCCTCTGTTTCCTGTTAGCTAGCCAAACTTTGCTCCATGCCAATATGTTAGCCCCTATACCATGAGCTTTTATTTTCTGCAATATCCTTTGATGTGGCACTTTATCAAATGCCTTCTGGAAATCTAAGTACAGTACATCCACCTTTATCCACAGCACATGTGACTCCTTCAAAGAACTCCAATACATTAGTTAAACACTATTTCCCTTTCACAAAACCATGTTGACTCTGCCTGATTGCCTTGAATTTATCTAAGTGCCCTGCCACATCATATTTAATATTAGCTTCCAACATTTCCCCTATTACAGGTGTTAGGCTAACTGGCCTGTAGTTTCCTGCTTTTTGTCTCCCTCTCTTTTCAAATAAAAGAGTTACATTTGCTATTTTCCAATCTAATGGCACCTTCCCAAATCCAGGGAATTTTGGAAACCAATGCATCAACTTTCTCACTTGCCACTTCCTTTAAGACCCTAGAATGAAGTCCATGAGGACTCACAGATTTGTTGGCCCACAGGTCCAGCAATTTGCTAAGTACCATTTCCCTGGTGATTGTAATTTTCCTGAGTTCCTCCCTCCCTTCCAGTTCTTGATTTACAGCTATTTCTGGGATGTTACTTGCATGAAGACCAATGCAAAATACCTGCACAATTCATCTGCCAACTCCTTATTTTCCATTATTAATTCCCCAGATTCACTTTCTATAGGACCGATGCTCACTTTGTTAACTCTTTTCTTGTTTACGTATCTATAGAAACTCTTACTGTTTGTCTTTATATTTCTAGCTAGCTTTCTCTTGTACTCTAATTTTACCCTTCTTATTAATCTTTTTGTTATTCTTTGCTGTTCTTTATATTCTGTCCAATCTTCTGACTTGTCACCCATCTTTATATGCTTATTATGTGCCTTTTTAAAAGTTTGATACTATCTTTAACTTTTTAGTTAACCACTGATGATGGATCCTGCCCTTGAAATGTTTCTTTTTCATTGGAATGTACCTATTCTGTGTATTCTGAAATATCACTTTAAATATCTGCCACTACGTCTCTATTGACCTATCCCTTAACCTCATTTGCCAGTTCACTTCAGCTGGCTCTGTTTTCATTCCCACATAATTGCCTTTATTTAAATTTTAAATACTAGTTTTGGACCCACTCCTCTCTACCTCAAATTGAATGTAAAATTCAATCATATTAAGATCACTGCTACTGAGGGGTGCCTTCACTATGAGGTTATCAATTAATCCTATCTCATTGCACAATACTAGGTCCAGTATAGCTTGCTTTCTGGTAGGTGTCAAAATTTGCTGTTCTAAGAAACCATCCTAAAAATATTCTATGAACTCCCCATCTAGGCTACTTTTGCCCATCTGATTTTTTTCGGTCTATATGTACATTAAAATCCCCCTGATTATCACCCCAACACACTTCTTTGGGTTGAATTCCAGTTGTCACTTTTCTGCCCACTTGACCAGTCCATTGATGTCTTCCTGCAGTTATCCTCCTGACTATCAACCAGGCAGCCAATTTTTGTGTTGTTTGCAAACTCTTGATCATTCCCCCTGCACTTATGTCCAAATCATTAATATATACCACAAAAAGCAGGGGACCTAGTATTGAGTATTGCAGAACTCCACTGGAAACAGCCTTCCAGTCACAAAAATACCCATCAACAAGCCTTGCTAAAATCCATGTAGACCACATGAACTGCACTACCCTCATCAATCCTCCTTGTTACATCATCAAAAAATTCAATCAAGTTAGTCAGACACGACCTTCTCTTAACAAATCCATGCTGACTGTCATTGATTAATCCATGCTTTTCTAAATGGCAGTTTATTCTGTCTCTCAGAATCGATTCCAGTAATTTGCCCACTACCGAGGTTAGACTGACTGGCCTGTAGTTATTAAGTCTACCCTTTCTCCCATTTCAAACAAAGGTGTAATGTTAACAGACTTCCAATCCTCTGGCACCACCCCTGTATCCAGTGAGGATTGGAAAATGATGGTCTGCTATCTCGTCCCTGGCTTCTTTTAACAGTCTGGGGTACATTTCATCTGGCCCTGGTGATTTATCCATTTTTAAGGATGCTAATCCCATTAATATTTCCCCTCTCCCTATGTTTATCACATCCAATAATTCACAGTCCTCCTTAACTACAATATCTGCATCGTCCTCCTCTTTTGTGAAGACAGACACAATGTATTCATTAAGAACCATACCAATGTCTTCGGCCTCTACACGTAGGTTACCTTTTTGGTCTTTTATGGGCCCTACTTTCCCTTAGTTATCCTCTTACTTTTAATGTATTTATAAAACATCTTTGTGTTCACCTTGATTTTGCTCGCCAATATTCTTTCATGCCCTCTGCTTTCCTAATCTCCCTTTTGATTTCACCCCTCCACTTTCTATATTCGTCCTGGCTTTCTGTAGTATTGCGTTCTCAGTGTCTGGCATAAGCTTTCCTTTTATGCCTTATCTTACCCTGTAAGCTCCTTGACATCCAGGAGGCTCTAGATTTGGCCTTCCCATCCTTTAGTTTGTGGGAATATGTTTACTCTGAATCCTTTGAATCTCCCCTTTTAATGTCTCCCGCTGCTCTGATGCTGATTTACCTTCAATTAGCTGTTACTAGCCCACTTTTGCTAAATCAGTTCTCAGCTTATTAAAGTCAGCCATACCCCAATTTGGAACTTTAACTCCTGTACTATCTTTGTGCTTTTCCATAATTATGTTAAAATGAACTAAATTATGACCACTATCAAAATTCTCCTCCACTGCCACTCCTTCCATCTGCCCAACTTCATTATCTAAAACTAAGTCCAGAAACATGCCCTCTCTTGTTGGACTTGCTACGTACTGGCCAAAAAGGTCCTACTGAATGCACCTTAAGAATTCTGTTCCCTCTATTCCTTTCACACTAAAATTAAGGTCATGGACTGTGGTGTGAGCACAGATTGTGAAGTTGGGAGTTTGTTGAGTGAGGAAGTTCGGTGAAGAGGGAAAGGTGGTGCTTCTTTCTTTGTCAACCTTTTTCAGCCTCCAGTAGTGGGTGAGTTTCCTTCCCTTGTCTCCAAGCTACTCAAGCTGCAACTCAACTCGTAATCTGATTGGTCAGTGAGTGAGGGAAACATGACTTTTGAACTGAATGGTAAGAAGTTTATCTGTGCTCACTCTGATAATGCTGCAAATAATTTTAAATGATTTTACAGCCAGGCTTAGTAACAGAGACTATTCGCAATGACCTGGAAGGTTTCTACAAGAAATGTGAGAAAATATCTGCTACAATCTTCTGTACAAGCGGTGGAATGGGAGGTATACATGCAGTTTAAACTATGGTGAGTAACATCCCACTGCACTTTCAATGTAACAACGCTGTCGTAATCCTATATTCAGGGTGTTTTTTTAGTTGTCCAATTGTTCAGGGGGTCAACCTTCTTTAATTTGTTAGTCAACCTTTGCTACTTTCCTTGATTGGTTTGCTACTCCTGACTGCTAAACATACGTTGTCCTTAGACCTCATTTCTCACTCCAAGTAGGAATTCCTGGTCTCTTGATAAATTAGAATTGCACCTGCAGCAGAGTACAATCCAACAATGAAGCAACAACACCAGCTAAAATCTGCAGCCATGACAGGGCAGTGTGGAATAAGTTCGGGAGGTAGAATGTCTCTGTGAGCTGGGGGGATTTGCAGAGAGAAAGATTGACGAGGAACTGAGGAGACAGAAGCAGCTGGGGAATTCCTTTTTGTGGGGGAAGCATGATTCTCGAAGTTGTTTTTGGGAAAGTGATGTCTGTTTGTGGCGCTGGATGTGAATAAAACCAAATGTCACTTCTTCTTTTCAATAACATTCAGAGATTAAAAATCTCTTGATTATTAAGTGACTGTGTTTAAATTAGATTAAAATGTTACCATTTTCCCTGGATTCCTAGAAATTTGTGCACCAGTGGATGTAGACAACAGCATTTGGAAGAATTATGTACAATTTAAATTTCCTGCTTACACCTCACCGTAATGTGCACAGTTTTACTGGTAAAATGATTGGTTTTGTTTAGTCTATTGCTTTACACTAAGAATGAACAACTGCATTGAATGATTCAGCATGTTCTGGATGGAATATGAGACCTGATGCAGGTTGAAACACTTGTATTTTACATACACCAATGACTAATTCTCTGTCTTGCACTCCACTATCAGACCAGCAGTCTCATTTACCTCAGTATTTTCTCAATGACTCTGAAATCTGCTCCCGTTCAATTCTCTTCTGGTCCACAAACGCTACTGCAGGCCTCAGGCATTTCCATCAACAGAAAAAGGAGTTAAACAGTCACAAAGCGAACTATTAAAATCACTGGGATATTACATTAAATGTGTATTGGAAAAGGAGGATCTGTGAATTAATTAGTCAAAAAGCAGCATGCTACAGCAAACTTTGTACCCACAGCTCCCCCTGCTGATCATTTAAAGAACGCAAGCCCACAACTGTCATTACAAAGATTGGGATAAATGTGGTGTCAGTGAAAGTGAAATCACACATCACAGCAATAAAGTTTTTTTTTACTCATTCAGGCGATGTGGGTTTCACTGGCTGGGCCAGCATTTATTGCCCATTGCTGTAGGTACACCAACAGTGCTGTTAGGGAGGGAGTTCCAGGATTTTGACCCAACGACAGTGAAGGAACGGTGATATATTTCCAAGTCAGGATGGTGAATGATTTGGAGGGGAACTTCCAGGTGGTGGTGTTCCCATCTCTCTGCTGCTCTTGTCCTTCTAGATGGTAGTGGTTGTGGGTTTGGAAGGTGCTGTCTAAGGAGCCTTGGATTTTAATGAATTTTATCAAAATAGAAATGACACCATTTTGCAATTATATCACCCACACTTTCAGCTTTATAAACTGAATATCTTGGGGCATGCAGAGAGCTGGGAGGCGCATTGTTAGATGCACTCATAGGAAGTTCCAGGATTTTGATCAAGCAACAGTGAATGAACGGTGATATATTTCCAAGGCAGGATTGTGTGTGGCTTGGAGGAGAACTTGCAGATGGTGGTGCTCCCATACATCTGCTGCCCTTGTCCCTCTAGGTGGTACAGGTCAGGGGTTTGGAAGCTGCTGTTGGAGTAGGCTTTGCGAGTTGCAGTTTGGTAAACACTGCATGTTGCACTGGTGAGAGGAGGGTGCGAGAGGAGGACATGTTTCTATTTGTTGGAGCAGAGGTCAAAGGAAAACAGCTCGGTGATTGGTGGGTATCTCTTCCGTGTCTCTTTTGATAGGCCAAGTGGTTTAAATCAGGACATGTTATAGTTGAAGAGTACAGTTAAGAAATTCATCTTAAAATATTTAACATCCAGATTAATTAATTAAATAGAATGGAGATGGTGGGCCAGGCGATGTGTAGTAGCTGCAGTATGCGGGAGCTGGTGAACACTGGTGTGATCCACAGTGACCACATCTCCAGCAAGTGTTGGCTGCTTGAGGAACTTTGGCTCAGAGTTGATGAGCTGGAGTCCGAGGTGTGGACACTGCGACACATCAGGGAGAGTTACCTGGACACTGCGTTTCAGGAGACAGTCAAACCCCTTAGATTAATTACATCAAGTTTGGACCATGGTCAGGGACAGGAGGGTGTGACTGTGAGTGAGGCAGGTATGGGGATCCAGAATTTAATTTTGGAGGAGCCTCAGCCAGTGCCCTTGTCCAATAGGTACGAGGTTCATGCTCCCGGTGTGGATGAGGGCAGAGACTGCAGGGAGGATGAGCGATCTGATCACAGCATCTTTGGAGAAGAGCACCATTCAAGTGAAGGGAGAAAAGAGAAATGCAGTAAAAATAGGGGATAGCATTGTTAGGGGAATAGATACTGTTCTCTGCAGCAGAGACACAGAGTCCCAAAGGCTGTGTTGCCTACCTGGTGCCAAGGTCAATGACATCTCTTCTGGGTTGGAGAGGAACATGGAGTGGGAGGGGAAGGATTCAGTTGCTGTGGTCCACATAGATACCAACGACATAGGTAGGACTAGGAAAGAGGTTCTGCTGAGGGACTACGAGCAGCTTGGGGCTAAATTAAAAAGCAGAACCACAAAGGTAATAATCTCTGGATTACTACCTGAGCCATATGCAAATTGGCGTAGGGTAAATAGGATTAGGGAGGTAAACGCGTGGCTCAAAGATTGGTGTGGGAGAGATGGGTTCCAATTCATGGGGCACTGGCACCAGTACTGGGGAAAGAAGAAGCTGTTCCATTGGGATGGGCTTCATTGGAACTATGCTGGGGCCAGTGTCCTGGAGAATCGTATAACTGGGGTTGTAGATAGGACTTGAAACTCATCAGTGGGAGGGAGGGTTCAATGAAGGGAAGTTTAAAAAATCAAAAAGAAATGAGAAAACAGAGGTGCAGGGTAGTGAAGAGGTGAACAATACTCAAAGTGTGACAGGAAGGGGCAGAAAATATAAGTAGAAGAGTGCAGCAGAAATCAGAACCAGAATGAGTAATAATGGTTAAAAAGTCAAAGCTTAAGGCTCTTTATCTGATTGCACACAGTATTTGCAACAAGCTAACTGCACAAATAGAAATAGATGGATATGACTTGATAGCTAATACAGAGACATGGTTGCAGGGTGACTGAGACTGGGAATCAATATTCAAAGGTATTCGACATTCTGGAAAAATAGGCAAAAAGGAAAAGGAGGTGGGTAGCTTTGTTAATAAAGGAAGGTATCAGTGCAGTGGTGAGTAGTGATATAGGTGCAATAGATCATGATGTGGAATCAGTTTGGGTGGAAATAAGGAATAGCAAGGGGAAGAAGTTATGGGTGGGAGTCGTCTATCGGCCCCTGAAGAGTTGCCTCACTGTAGGACAAAGTATAAATCGGGAAATAATGGAGGCATTTAAGAAGGGTGCTATAATAGTCATGGGTGATTTTAATCTGCATATTGACTGGACAAATCAGATTGGCAGGGGTAACATGGAAGACAAATTTGTAGAGTGTATCAGGGACTATTTCTTTGAGCAATACATCGCAAAACCTACCCGGGAACAGGCTACTTTAGATCTAGTAATGCGTAAAGAGGTGGGATTAATAAGAGATGTTATAGTTAAGGATCCTGTAGGGGGTAACAATCAAAATATGATAGAATTTCAAATTCAGTTTGAGGGCGAGCAACTCGGGTCTCAAACCAGTGTCCTGGAGAATTGATAATGGGGAACAGGGAAATAGCAGATCCTTTAATCCAATATTTTGCATCAGTCTTCACTGTGGAGGGCACTATAAGCATCCCAAAGATATCAGATAAGCAAAGAGCTAACAGGAGGAAAGATCTTGTAACAGTATCACGAGGGACAAAGTATTTGACAAACTAATGGGACTAAAGGCAGACAAGTTGCCAGGACCTGATACAAAAACAAAAATAGCTGGAAAAACTCATCAGGTCTGACAGCATCTGCGGAGAGGAATACAGTTAATGTTTCGAGTCCGGACAATGTCACATGAGATGGGACATGTTAATAGGAAACACATTAACTTTATGAAACTTTTTAAAAACGGACATGAAACCTCATCCCGCCAGTGTTATTGTACAAGGTAGGAGCTCATGGTATTTGGCGTAATGTATTGGCATGGATTGAAGATTGGTTAACACACAGAAGACAGAGAGTTGGGATTAATGGGTCTTTATCAGGTTGGAAAGACGTAACTGGTAGAGCGCCACAAGAATCAGTCTTAGGTCCTTAATTCTTTACTATCTATATCAATGACTTGGAGGAAGGGGCAGAGTGTAATAGATGTGATAGACAGATTTTTAATTAGTAGCGGGTTGAAAGGTTATCGGGAGAGGGCAGGAAATTGGAGTTGAGGCCGAAATGAGATCAGTCATGATCATATTGAATGGCGGGGCAGGCTCGAGGGGCTGAATTGCCTACTCCTGCTCCTAGTTCTTATGTAATGTATCCAAATTTGCTGATGATACAAAAATAGGTGGGAGGGCATGTTGTGATGAGGACATAAGGAACCTGCAAGGGGATATATATACAGGTTGAGTGGGTGGGCAAAAACTTGGCAGGTGGAGTTTAATGTAGGAAAGTGAGATTATGTACTTTGGTAGGAAGAATCAAAAGGCAGACTATTATGTAAATGGAGGGAGATTCCAAAAAAGTGCAGCCCAGAGGGATCTGGGTGTTCTTGTGCATGAAACACAAAAATGTTAGCATGCGGGTACAGCAAGTAATTAAGAAGGCACATGGGATTTTGGCCTGAATTGCTCGGGGGTTGGAGTTTAAAATTAGGGAAGTCCTGTTACAACTGTACAGGGTGTTGGTGAGGCCTCACCTGGAGCACCGTGTACAGTTTTGGTCCCCGTATTTAAGGAAGGATATCCTGGCATTGGAGGCAGTTCAAAAGAGATTCACTAGGCTGATTCCTGGGATGAAGGGGTTGGTTTATCAAGAATGGCTAAACAGCTTAGGCCTTTATTTATTAGAGTTTAGAAGAATGAGGGGTGATCTTATTGAAACGTACAAGATTGTGAGGGGGCTTTGACAGGGTAGATGTTGAGAAGATGTTTCCACTAGTGGGAGAATCTCAAACTAGGGACATGGTTACAGAATAAGGGGACACTCATTTAAAACTGAGATGCGAAGGAATTTCTTCTCTCAGAGGGTACTGAACGTCTGGAATTCTCTACCCGAGAGAGTTTTGGAGGCTAGATCACTGAAAGTGTTTAAAGAGGAGGTAGATAGATTTTTGAAATATTGGAGAGTTGAAAGCTATGAGGAGCTGGCATAACAGAAGAGTTGAGGCCTGGGGCAGATCAGCCATGATCTTATTGAATGGGGGAGCAGGCTTGAGGTGCCGAATGGTCTACTCCCCCTCCTATTTCTTATGTTGGTGGAGGGAGTGAATGTTTAAGGTGGTGGGTAGGGTGCCGATCAAGTGGGCTGCTTTGACTTGGATGGTGTCGAGCTCCTTGAGTTTTGTTGGAACTGCGCTCATCCAGGCATGTGGAGAGTATTGCTTCACACTTATGACTTGTGCCTTGTAGATGGTGGAACAACTTTGGGGAATTACTCATCACAGATTTACCAGTCTCTGATCTGCTCTTGCAGCCCAGTATTTATATGACTGGCTAAATTCAGTTTCTGGTTATTGGTAACCACCAAGATGTTGACGGGTAAGGTGAGTTTTACTCTAAATTTTATCCCTGGTTTTAGAGTGTTTAATGTGGACCCAGAATAAAACCACTCACACCCCCTTAATTCAATGAATGCAAACATTTACCTTTTTCAATCTTAAACATAAAATTAATAAATGGGCCATGTAGCCTCTGCAAATGTGTTTGATAAATATATATAGATCACTCATGACTTGTGCCTCCAAGTTATCTTGTCAATCTTACATGTAGTGCACACTGTGACATATAATACTGGGGCAGTCTGTTCCTAATGAACTGTTTCTGTCGTGGTATTAAGAAGGTAATAAATTGAGAAGTTAAAATGTGAAGCTAATAATTGCCTCTTTGATCATAGAGAGACCTTGTGGATAGATGACAGTTTGACAATCCAGTTGGCAGGATCTGTTGACACAATAATCTATTACTGTTCAATGCTAGGAAAATTATAAGTAGAAGCACAATGAGGGAGACAGCTGGTCATCATGGGTTTACACACATTGTTTATCTTTAATTCATTGTCAGCCTACTTCTGTAGACTTGTTAGAAGTCAGCTGACAGACATGATGAAAAATACCATTTCTGTCTCTCTGCCAGCATCACACTCAAATGTCACTGTACTTTTCCCCTGGTCAATACAATCTCGTTGGCATATTTTAATGTGAAACATTCATGTAGTAAATGTCAAGTTGCTTTGAGAAATACAGGACCAGACCTGTCGCAGGTACACACACACACACAATGATTCCAGTTACACAGCAAAGGATCAGCGCTTTTAAAATGGATAATACTGTACCTGGGTCCCTCTGGTAAGAAATCTTCCTTTCCTCACATAAATGCTTCCTTTCGTTGATTTGAGTTATTGTGGGAGTGGGTTTGGATACTCACTCATAGGGTGACAGTAGTGAGGAGAAGGTTCAGGTATAATGTATTGCATTAATAAAATGACCCCTAATACATTGTGTCATACTACACTGCAGACATTTTTCAACAGTAACTTAATGATAACTACTATATATAAATTAACTTGTATGTAGCACACAGTTCCATCTTTACATGCTTTTAAAAGTGTGGCCTATATGTGATCTAATACAGTATGGTCTATTTTGTGTCATGTTATAAAATCAGGGACCAGTAGTGGCTGTTCGTTTGGGTTGTAAACATTTGAATCCTCAACTCTAGTACATGAGAATGTAGCCATTGCAGTGAAGACATTGCCAACAAGTCTATGGCAGCATTTAAAGGTCGAAGACACATTAGCTCAGATTTCTGGATGTTTCTCTACATAGATTCCTGGAGAGTGATCCAAATAATCAATGTCTATTCCAGTAATAGGTGTTTACAGCTTACCATGGTAACCTGAAATCATTCCATGTGCTCAAAAGATTGCATTATCCAATAACTTGAATTAAACAACATAAGTGATGCAGCAAAATGAAAAGTTAATGCCAAAATTCAAATTAAAAGACTTTGAATTGAAAGTATATAAAAATCAAATCTCATATATCTCAAAAAAGTCCACAGATCTGTCTCAAATCCTGGGCATGCCACTGTTTGAAAGTCATGAACACATTACCCTCATTCATCACTGTACTGAAGAAATCCTACAGACAAAAAAATCTGTATCCAATACAATTTGTTGTTAGTACTTTTTTTAAGCAAAAGTTCTCTTTTCATATATATGTTATATTCAGAAACTAAATTCAATATCACCTCCTATATTATCCCTTGTGACTGCAGTATGTCCTATATGCAGGGCACACTGCAGCAACTCAACAAGCTTGCTGTGAAAGAACTTCCCAGCCCTGAGAACTCCATCACTGATAAAGAAAAAAGCAGAAATATTGTGGCAGCACAACTTTCTCTCCAATTCACACACCAACCTGACGTCCACATAGGTAATTTCTTCATTATTACTGGGTCAAAATCATGGAATTGCCTACTTAACACTAGAAATAGAGTGGTTCCAGAAGAAGGGTTCCCACCACCTTCTTAGGGTAACTAGATCTTTCTGGGCACTGATCGACCTTAGCAGGTACCTAGGTTCCCACCGGAACCCTAATAACCACACAGATGATGACCATTTTCACCTTGAAGGATAAACAATAGGGTAACCAGGACTGGACAATGGATGGACACCTGCTGAAGTTACCCACAGCCAAAGAAAAAACAAACAGGAGGCCTTTATATTATCCACAGTATGATTTATTCAGGGAAATACATTTCCACAATCCTGCAAGTGGCTTTAGAGAGCTCCTGACACTAAGACTCAAAGGAGATAATCAAGATCTATAAATCTATAATGCCTGATGGCAAACTTGTCAGCAATTGAATAAATGAGCATTTTAGCCTTGAAAGAAGGAACTTGAGATGGGCTTCATAGAGGGATACGGAGTAGTAAATGTAACAAAAAGATAAATGCAGAACATAATTCAAATTAAAAGTGTGATAGCTGGACAATGGTTCACAGATTCATACTGGTGAAAGGCAAATTTAAGGCTGATTTAGGATTCCTTCACATAAAGTGTGATCAAAATATGCAATAGATTTGTGGGTAGGTTATTAGGACAACTTGGAATAATTTGAGAAAAAATTAGATGGTGTTTTTCTCTCTCTCTGGTATTTAAGGTAGCTGGTCTTGCACTTCTATATCTATCTTGCACTAAAATCATTTTCAGAAGATAGATTTGCAACCCATGTTTAACTTATAAAGGAATTTAAGTATATCACTAGTTGAATTCTGCTTCTCCCTGCTATTTAGGGAATCTGTTCTCTCATTTCATCTTCAACAAGACTTGGGAGCTGGGGGCTGACTGCATCTGTATCTGCAGACCAGTTGACTCAGCTCAGACTGCAGATGGGTATTGCTTTATCCTCTTTCCTTTTGCACTTTAATTATTCTTTCATTTTCTGCTAAACCACCCCCCCCCTGATCCTGCAGTTTTAGATGCACCCCAGGGTTCTCCTGTCTGCTCTGCTTCACTGCCTGGCCACAAAAATAAAGTAGATTCACACATGCACAGAGTTTTGCTCCACAGCATCCAAATTCTTGCTACATTTTTTAATGTCAGAAGTGGCGTAACTTGTAAAAATGAACGATTGCATTTTAAAAATTCCCCAAGGTCTACTTGCTGTTATAAGCTACAGCTGATGTGGAGTCAAACAAAAGTGAAGTTATCTCTCCCAGATGATCTTGCACTGCTTGACAAGAATCAATTTTGATTAGCTTAAACACGTTATACCATACATTCTGGGATAATCTTGAGTTTGTGTGGCTGGCAGGAAGCATTTTGTGCTCATGTAAATTAATGAACAGAAAACATAACTGCATTGTTACAAAGTTAACTTTTCCACTGATGTAGAAATTCATTTTCAAGGGATAATTCAATGGGCAGCAGCACGGTTGCAAGTCCTCCTTACCATCAACATGTACTCAGAAAATTACCTCTTCTCTATTGATCCAAAGCCAAAACACTTCACATTGATGAAAATATATGGTATAACTTGTCTCCCTTACATGTGAAATTGCTGTGTTCTTGCATGTTATGCTGCATATTAATCTCCATCAGACCATGACCAGTGATTATTGGAATTGCAGTGTCTTAACCATTGTCAGTGTGTAGAGACCCTTATTTGGGTTGTGTAATCTACTTCCCTTAATCTAGTCACTATGTGTTACAATAATATCTAACATTTATATAGCATCTCCATAAAATGTCCCAATGTGTTTTATAGGAGTGTAGTTAGACAAATATCCACATTAGTCAAAGGAGGAGACATTAGAATGGGTAACTAAAAGCTTGGGCAAATGTATAGGTTTTAAAAGAGTGTCTTGAAAAAGGAAGTCCAGGTAAGGTATTCCAAAGCTTTTAGGGTCTAGACAGCTGAAGGCAGAGTTGCCAACTGGGCAAAATGTGTGCAGGGTGCACAAAAGTAGGGGAGTGGGGTTAATTGGATAGCTCTGCTGAAGAGCCAACACTGTGCCAAATGGTGTCCTTTTGTGCTATAAAATTCTATAATTCTAAGAAGCTAAAGTTCAAGAAATGACAGATTCTGGAGGGTTACATAAAAACATAAGAAATAGGAGTTAGAGGGCCATATGGCCCTAGCTCTTACTCGACTATTCAACAAGATATTGGCAAATCTTCTATCTCAATTCCACCTTTGCACACATTCCTATATTCCTTAATATCCAAAAATCTATTGATCTGTCATAAATATACTCAACAACTGATCATCTACAGCTCCCTGGGATGGAGAATCCCAAAGATTCACAACCATTTGAGCAAAGAAGCCATTTAACATATTTTGTGTCAAGTCCTTATTTCAGAGCTAAATGGCCAAACCCTTATTTTGAGTGTGTGACCCCATGGTTTAGATTTCCCAGCCAGGGACATTTTTTCAGTATCTACCCTGCAAGTCTCTTTAGAATTTTATATGTTTCAATTGGATTATCTATCATTTTTTCTAAACTCCAGGAATAAATGCCTAATCTACTCTACCTCTCCTCATAGGACAATCCCCTCAATTTAGGAACCAATCATCGAACCTTCATTGCACTCCCTTTAGGCAAGTATATCCTTCCTCGGGTAAGGAGATCAAAACTGTGCACGGTGTGACCTCTCTAAAATTCATGCATAATTTTAGTAAGCCTTCACTCTTATACTCCAACCCCTTTGTAACCGAAGCTAACGTACCAGGATTGTGGGACTTGAGATTCCAGAAATAGCAAGGGATGAGGTTATGGGGGATCTGAACACAGGGATCAGAATTTTAAAATAATAAAGCACTAAATTTCTAGAATATTTGCATACCTTAATTCCAATAATTTGGATAATTTTCTTTAAGTGGAAAAATTGAATGGATTATCAGGAGTGGCTTCTACATCAGGCTCATGAATATGAACTTCCCGGTTTTGTTTCCCAACTCATCCCACTAGGCCAAACAAATCATTTGCTATCATGTCCCAATTTTAATAAACAAATCTTTCAGAATGAACAATTGATTAACAGATGTATTGTACTGGTATAAACGATGCCTCAAAATAAACGAGATCTTGAAACAGTTGTTGAATTAAAAGGAATATGTATTTACATACGTCTTGTGTAAATTCCACATGAATGCCATTTTCACATTATTTTTTGATTTTACTGTTTGCAGTTTGGAACAATACATGCCATTTAACATACTTTGTGTCAGCTCCTAATTACAAAAGTTGAATAATTTAGACAAATCACTTTGTGCCTAAAGTGTAATTTTTCATAGTAATGCTATGCAACAAATCTGGACAACTAGTAATTACATTTTACCAATGTTAATAAATTAATAGTTGACGATATTAACAACATATGGTTGGAGAGTGGAGTGACAACCTGATACATTCAAAATGACACAGTTGAGATTAGTTAGTAACATCTTTAATTTTCAACAATTTGATACTATATTCTTCTTATCTTACATTACATAATACACTTGAAGGCACGTACTCTAGAATCTAGTGCCTGATAATGCATCTCTAAAATATTCGGCCTCTTAGGAAAAGTAACTTCACCAAAGTCACATTGTGGCCAAGCGGTTAGGGACTTGCCCGTCCTTTCACGAGATGCTCTACACCCCTGGAATCTCGGCCACTCGCCCGAAGAACTGCATTGCTCGACATGAGCTGCTTTGACACCAGGATTTCCAAAGGATGATACAGCTTTCGGAAGTAAAAAAAAAACACCCTGAAGCAGATCCTCTTTCAAAATTGCATTTGCCTCCTTTCAAAAGTCTGAGATAAGTTTGTCCATGCACTTTATTTTTAAAAGAGAGAATCTTCAAACATCAGTTTAGTCCTGCTACCCTTGGAAATGTAGGAGAATTAAGACGAGATTTACAAACTCCAGTGCCTGGTCCCAATACCTCCAGGAGTGTCTACTTATATGAATAAAAAGTGAGGATTACATTCCCACGGATCTGTTGGGAGGACGAGGGCATTAAAGGCCGGGGTGATCCAATGCTGAATGGTTCCCACTCTCTTGTCTCTTGCACACCCACCTCCTCCTCCCTTGCACTCCCCTCCCCTCCCCTCTCCCTCTCCCTCTTCCTCCCCACCTCCCAAAGTTCGGTCCAAACGAGCCTCACGCCGACGAGTTAATGTTTCCTGAGGACATCAGGGTCTCGGGGGTGCCGCACTCGTCCTTGTGCTGGTGGGACGAGTTGTCCGACTTGCTGCGGCTGAACTCGTGGGTGGCCACCAGCGGCGGCTTGTGCTGCCGGAGCCTGTGGGCCGCCGCCCGGCGGCACAGGCCGCAGAGCAGGCGGAAGAAGGCCCGCCTCATCTCCCGGCTGGTCAGCGTGTAGATGATGGGGTTCATGGCCGAGTTGAGGACGGCCAGGGCCAGGAACCACTGGGCCCTGTAGAGGACCGGGCAGCCCCGCACCTGGCAGGCCACGTCGAGCAGCAGCAGGATGAAGAGGGGCGACCAGCAGGCGATGAAGGCGCTCAGCACGATCATCACCGTCTTGAGCAGCGCCAGCGACTTCTCGCAGCTCTTGCCGGGGCGCACCGAGTACTTGCGGAAGGTGAGGCGCCGGGGGCTGCGGGCGCGGACCAGGGCGTAGATCCGGGCGTAGAGCAGCACGATGGCCAGCAGGATGAAGCTGAAGGCGGTGGTGCAGAAGAGGATGTAGTGCTTGTGGTAGAGGGGCAGCACGGTGGAGCAGTGCGGGAAGCGCCGCAGGCAGTTCCAGCCCATGGCGGGCAGGCCGCCCAGCAGCACGGAGAGCAGCCAGCAGCCGCTGATGAGCAGGAAGACGCGGGAGCTGCCGCCCGCGCTGTGGGGCTTCATCTTCAGCATGGTCAGGTAGCGCTCGATGGCGATGGCCAGCAGGCTGAGCACCGAGGCGGCCAGCGCCACAAACATGCTGCCCTCCCGCAGGAACCACTGCGCCGGGGTCAGGCTGTAGGTGTTGGAGCCCGAGAGCAGGATGTTGGCGGTGTAGGCGGCGCCGGCCAGCAGGTCGGAGAGGGCCAGGTTGCCGATGAAGTAGTACATGGCCCGGTGGAACTTCTTGGTCTGCCAGATGGCCAGCAGCACCATGAGGTTCTCCAGCACGATGCAGCAGCAGACCACGATGAAGACGATGGAGGCGACGGTCAGGTCGGTGCCCGGGCCGCCGGCGCCCACCCTCAGCTTGCCGGTGTAGTTGTAATGCTGCCAGATGACCTCCGAGCCGCTGTGGGGCACGTGCCGCCCTGCGCCCGCCTCCATCGCTCGCTGCGCTTTTTTCTTGTTGCGACTTTCCCGCGCCTTTTTGTTTCCTTTTCTCTCCTCCTCCTCGCCCGTTGCCGGAGCCGCCCGGCAGAGGGCGCAGCGATCCCGGAGCGGGAGCGGGGGCGGGGGCGGGGGCGGGGTGGGGGGGGTGGTGGCGGTCCGGGTGTCGAGTCAGTGAGCAGCCGCGGGGAGAACAGCCAGCAGGGCTTCTTCACTCTGCAAAGAACAAGAGCCACAACTTCAGCAAACGCCACAAACCAAACCCCTGCCTTCCAAAAAAAAAAGGTACCTTATCAATTCAAATTTAATTGCCCCTTCAAGATCTTTAAAAGAATAAACTGACGCATTTTCTTCTCATTTTGGAAATGAATTAAAAATAAATAATAATAAATAAATAATTCATTTATGTCTACATAACTAAAAATAAATAATAATAAATAATTCATTTATGTCTACATAACTAAAAATAAATAATAATAAATAATTCATTTATGTCTACATAACTAAAAATAAATAATAAATAAATAATTCATTATGTCTACATAAATGAATTATTTATTATTTATTTTTAGTTATGTCTACAGCTGAAAAAAATTACTTAATTGGCTGTGGTCGTGAAGGACTCTTTAAAAATATACGTCCCTCTACTTTTGACTAAATTGATTTAACGTTCAAAACAACAAAAAATTAAGAGATTCCCCAAAACGGAACGTGAAATCTAATTTTGTTTAAGTAAGTTTCAAACTTGTAGAAATTAAACTGAAACTGAATGAAAGTCGAGAATAAAACAACACGTTGCAACTTTGGTTAAGTTTTAAACGTTTTGTCAGTGGAATGTTACCTTTATTTGTTGAAAACGCAACCAACAGCTTAGAGGAGCGAAACCGTGAGAACAGGATACTCTCTCTTCGATTGGAAACAATGGGAAGCGGCGGACCCTTCACAATACTGTACAGTTTGTGAAAAGGAACGCACTTCTGTCCCAGACTGATGTCTGTCGCCAACCCAGCAACATCAAAATAAACTAAATTGTGAGACTGGGTGGCAATAAATAGAAGATGCACACAGCTGATAAAAGTGCAAAACAGGAAAAAGGCTGACGCAAAGGATCCAGGCCAGGAGTAGCCAGACAACAGAAGTTCACACTCAACAGTTAGAACCGCCCCACCACATACTTAACACAAAAAAATTGTCTGCAATTTCTGATTTCCTTTTTTTTTCGCACAAGGGACTGTCAAATTGTTGTCCTGAATTTCAGATTTTGCATTTAAAGTTCTAATAAATGAACACCTTGAACCCGACAGCAGCTCAGACTCAGGACATTACATAATTCAGGAATGAATAAGTGACATCTATAAAAGGTTTATTTTTTTAAAAAAAAAGTTGTAATTTTAAGTATTAGATATACAACATTTATCCCATAGAAGGCATTGATTTTCCGTCAGTTTGAATAAGACAGTGAGCTGAAATGTATTTGGATTCCTTACCCAGTGCAGGCTATCGGATGTTGCTGTGCAGTTTCACACGTGTTGCCAGGCTAAGCTCTTAGTTGTCACTGAGACACCGAAGAATCGAACGGTCTTTTTCACCGCCAGTTCACAGAGGCGGCCCCTTTTTCCTATTTGCTTCAGCGGTCTGCACTAAGCCAGCGAGAGGTGGATTCACTTGGCAGCGACCGCGTTTTGTACTGCAAATCACCGAGAATAGCGGGACACACAAAAGTTATTTCTAGCACATACTTGAAGCGCATTCAATTCATTCCGCTTTCTCCATCAAGCGAATTAACATAAAGTGAATTGAAACACAGGGTAGATTTCCAGGACATCCAGACATTGCAAGCACTTTATAAACACAGACATGCCACAGACAGGTCTTTTCAAACCCTGTACTCTTGAGTTTTCAGGAGTTAATAATCTTAGACACGGGGCTGTTTTCTGTACTGCCAGTTGTATGTTATTTATGTTTTTAAAAAAAACTTTATGCAAATTGGCTGCCACTCCCTTACAAACCAAACTGCATAGGTTTGAGTGCGGTGGAAATGCTTTGCACGCAGCCTCGCATATTATCGTTGCATGGGCACCAAAACGGCAAGTCCATGTCTGAAACCTCAAGGACTGCCTCGTGTATTTGCAATTGATATAAAAGACAAGGGGGGTGGGGGGAAACCCTCCTGATTACACGACTGAATGCCACAATCAGGGGCACTATTGAAAGGCGGTGATTCAGTCTCCCGAGAACCCCGTGTCATTAGCTGTTGGCTACAATTCCGACCAGCCGATTTGCAGTTACAAGTGTTGAGTGAAATGCGCTGAGGGCGGGGGTGAGGGGGGAGGGAGTAGAACGAGGACGAATTACCTCCAACTGTAATGGTGAGCCTGATCCTCACTCACTCACTGCCCAGAGCAGCTTGTTTTTCAGTGTAACTTGGATGTCAGGGAACTGCGCCTTTGCCCCCTTCACTATGGTCTGGACAGTCCGCTGTTGTGCAGGAAGTGGCTGCCGGAATCATTTGTGGTGAATGTAAGGCCAAGTGGGAGGGGTGCGAGGGGAGGGGAGGGGAAGGGAGGGGGACGGGGGAGGGGTGTGAGTGGAGAGATGGTGGGGGAGGGGTGTGAGGGGGAGCGGGAGAGTTGGGGAGGGGGAGATTCCGGTAACCAGCATGTAAGGACGGGTGGTTAATAGTGCTGGGATCCCGCAGGCAGCAGCAGCTGGCTGTTTCAGCTTCCCTGGCGCTCCTCAGCTCAATTCCCGGCCTCTCCATTGAAAAAAAGGACTAACTCACGTTATAAGGGGGAAGAGCTAATTAAAGCCGTTTGGTGCTTGTTTTAAAGGCCAACCATGGGAAAGTGGTGCACACTCGCCTGCCATTGGAGACACCTGGAGAGCAGAATATTTAACCCAAGGTCAGAGCTGGCGCCCAGCAGGCTCAGGAAGAGAATATTCTCAAGGATCAGGAAAGCAGCCAGTGGAGTGGATTGGAAGGAGAACTTTGCAGGCCTACAGCATGGGTGCAGCAGCCATTGCTGGGTTTCTCCTTGCAGAGGAGGAGGAGGAAGAGGAGCAGCAGCAGCAGCAACAGAGGCAGACAGTCCAGGAACGCCGAGGGCACAGGAGGATAACCACACGCCGAACCAACTACCCCAGGCACAGGGTGTTTCGGAACAGAGTCAGTTACTTAGGCTTGACGGAAGAGCAGTGCCTGAAGAGGCTCCGGCTCAGCAGGGAGGCTGTGACTGAGGTCTGTCGCTTGGTCCAAGGCGACCTACATGGGGAATCGATCATTCGCACCGCGCTGCCAGTGGCGGTGAAGGTCACTGCTGCCCTTAACTTCTATGCCACAGGGACTTTCCAAGCACCCACAGCAAACATCACTGGGATCAGCCAGTTTGCTGTGTACCGTTCCATTAAGGAGGTCACTGATGCACTGGTTCGACATGCACCCACCTACCTAAACTTCAGGACTGATGAAGAGCAGCAGCGACAACGGTACTTTTTCGCCATTGCTGGCTTCCCCAAGGTGCAGGGCATCATTGATTGTATGCAAGTAGCCATTTGTGCACCTAATAACAATCCTATGGCCTACCTGAATGCAGAAGGCTATTACTCCCTCAATGTCCAAATTATATGTGATCATCGCCAGAAAATAATGAATGTCAATGCATGCTTCCCAGGAGGCATGCATGATTTTTACATTCTGAAGCAATCTGAGGTTCCCTTGATCTTTGAAGGGGAGGGAAAGCTAAATGGATGGCTCCTTGGAGATCTTGGCTATGTGCTGCAACCATGGCTGATGACACCACTGCATAACCCTTTCACCGCAGCAGAGAACAGATACAATGTTGTACACGCACAAACCAGAGTAATCATAAAACAGACATTTGGACTGCTGAAGAAACGCTTCAGGTGTTTGGATCGATCAGGGGGAGCCTTGCGATACGCCCCAGAAAAAGTCAGCAAAATTGTAACGGTATGCTGCATGCTACACAATATTGCCATGGACAGTGGCCTTTCCCTGGATTTAGATGAGCTTCAACCCATTGAAGATGAGGAGGATCATGGTCCACAGCAGCCACCAGCACTGGATCAGCCACTACAGGGAGCAAGACAGATGCGTGAGGAAATCATCGCTCAGTTCTTCAGCAGTTGAGGACTAATGCTGTTCTTCGGGCAGATTTATAATCGGACTTGGCTCTTGTTTTACTTTTGCATTTTTGATGTACAACAGTTTTTGATATCTTTGCTACTTTTGTCACTTCTGTTCTGCACAATAAAACAATGGAACTATCATAAAAGTGTGCACTTTATTAAATAAATGTGTTTTTATTGCGAGTTAGTGGACTTACCCCTCCCTGACCTATGAATCTTAGTATGCTGCCTTTCCAAAGGTCTCCACCTCAACACACTCCCTGGATAGGGAAAATAACAATAAAGGATGGCTGAGCCCAAAAATGACAGTAACTGCTCTTGAGAAAGCAATGGTAAGCTGCCTTCTTGAACCGCCACAGTCCATGTGGTCCAGCTACACCCATTTTGCTATTAGGGAAGGAGTTCCAGGATTTTGATACAGCAACAGTGAAAGAACAGTATATGGTTCTAAGTCGGGATGGTCTATGACATGGAAAACTTGGAGGTAGTAGCTGTCCTTGTTTTTCTAGGTGGTAGAGGTCATGGGTTTGGAAGGTGCTGTCGAAGGAGGCTTGGCAAGTTCCTGCAGTACATCTTGTGGAAGGTATACACTGTTGCCAGTGTGCGCCAGTGGTGAAGAGTGAATGTTTAAGGTGGTGGATGGAGTGCTAATCGAGCTTTGTTCTGGATGGTGTTGAGTTTCTTGAGTGTTGCTGGAGCTGCACTCATCCAGGCAAGTGGAAAGTATTTCATCACACTCCTGACTTGTACCTTGTAGCTGATGGACAGGCTTTGGAAAGTCAGGGGCTGAGGTACTACCACAGAATTCCCAGCCTCTGACCAATTCTTGTAGCCACAGTATTTATATGGCTGGTCCAGTTAAGTTTCTGGTCAATAATGGTAATGCCATTGAATGTCAAGGAGAGATGGTTAGATTCTCTCATTGCAGATGATCAATATCTGGTACTTGTGAGGCATGGATGTTACTTGCTCCTTATCAACCTAAGCCTGAATTACCAAGGTCTTGCTTCTTGTGGGTACAAACCGCTTCATTATTTGAGGAGTTGCAAATGGTACTGAACATTGTGCAATCATCAGTGAACATCCTTCTGACCTTTTGATGGAGGGAAGGTCATTGATGAAGCAGCTGAAGATGGTATGGCCAAAGGCACTAGCCTGAGGAACTCCTGCAGCAATATCCTGGTGATTGACCTCCAAAAACCACAATCATCTTCCTTTGTGCTAGGTATGGCTCCAATCACTGAAGAGATTGATTCTCAATTTTGATAAGGCTCCTTGATGCCACACTTGGTCAAATTCTGCCTTGTTATTAATGGCAATCACTCTCAGCTCACTACTGGAATTCAACAACTACATATACTTCTATAGCACTTTTAACATAATGAAACATCTGTTCATAGGAATATTATAAAACAAAGTATGACACTGAGCTGCATAAGGAAATTTTAGGTCAGATGGCCAAAAGCTTGGTTAAAGCAGTAAGTTTTAAGAAGTGTTCTAATGGGGTAGAGGGAGCAAATTCCAGAGGTTGAGGCCTAGGCAGCTTAAGGTACAGCCACCCATGGTGGAGCAATTATAATTGGGAATGTGTGAGAGGCAAGAATTAGATGAGGGCAGATACCTCGGAGGGTATGGGGTTGGGGAAGGTTACAGAGATAGGGGAAAGGCCATGAAGAGATTTGAAAACAAGAATGAGAATTTGAAAAATAAGACGTTGCTTGACCTGGAGCCAATGCAGTTCACCAAGGATAGGGGTGATAGGGGGACAGGACATGCTGCAAGTTAAGACATGGGCAGCAGAGCTTTGGATGACCTCAAGTTTGCAAAGGGTAGAATGTGGGAGACCAGCCTGGAGTTTATTGGAATTCGATTCTAGAGGTAATGAAGGCATGAGTGAAGGTTTCAGAGCGAAGAGAGGGGTGAAGTTGAGTGTTGTTATGAAGGTGGAAATAGCGCATCCTAAAGATGGCAATTGAGGTCAGAAGCTGGTCTCAGGATCAAGTGTGACATCAAGGCTGGGAGCAGACTGGCTTAACCTCAGACAGTTGCCAGGGAGAAGGATGGAGTCAGTTGTTAGGGAATGGAGTTCGGCGCAGAGAGCAAAAGCAATGGTTTCAGAATTCCCAGTGTTTAATTGGAGGAAATTTTTGCACATCCAGTTCTGGAAGTCAGATAAACAGTTTGATATTTAGCAACAGTGGAGGAGTCAATTAGCTCATTTGTTCATGTTTGGACAAAGGCTGCAATGAGGTCAGGATCCAAGTGGTCCTGGTGGAACCCAAACTGAACACCCATGAGCTGGTTATTGATGACTAAGTGTCAGTTGATACACTTTTTTGACACTTTCCATCACTTTTTGGATGTTTGATAGTAGATGGATAGGCCAGATTAGATTTATCTTGCTTTTTGTGGACTGGACATTAGGGGCAATTTTACATTTTGTTGGGTACATGCCAGTGATATTGCTGTACTGGAGCAGCTTGTCTAGAGATACAGTAAGTTCTGGAACACAAGTTTTCATCACCCTAGCCAAATGTTGTCAGGATCTCGTGCCTTAAGTCAATTCTTGATATCAGGTGGATTGAATAGAATTGGTTGAAGGCTAGCATATGTGAAGCTGGGGACCTCAGGTGAAGGTCAAAATGGATCATCCACTGACCACTTTGGGCTGAAGACGGTTACAAATGCTTTAGCCTTGTCTTTTGTGCTGATGTGCTGGGCTCTGCCATTGGTGAAGACGGAGATATTGTGAAGCTTCATTCGCCATTAGTTGTTTAATTGTCCACTAATATTCGCAACCAGATTTTAAAAAATTCATTTATGGAATGTGGGTGTCGCTGGCAATCCCTAATTTCCCTTGAGAAGGTGGTGGTGAGCTGCCTTTTTGAAACGCTGCAGTCCATGTGGTGTAGGTACACCCACAGTGCTATTAGGGAGCCATTTCCAGGATTTTTATCCAGCGGCAGTGAAGGAACGGCGATATATTTCCAAGTCAGGATGGTGAGTGACTTGAAGGGAAACTTCCAGGTGATGTTGTTTCCATGTGTCTGCTGCCCATGTCTTTCTTGATGGTAGCGATCATGGGTTTGGAAGGTTCTGTCTAGGGAGCCTTGGTGAATTCCTGCAGTGCATCTTGAAGATGGTACACACTGCTGCCACTGTGCATCGGTGGTGGAGGGAGTGAATGTGGATTTGGTGCCAATCAAGCGGCCTGCTTTGTCCTGGATGGTGTCCTGGATTGAGTGTTGAGGCAAGTGGAGAGTATTCCATCACACTCCTGATTTGTGCCTTGTGGGCAGGCTTTGGGGAGTCAGGAGGTGAGTTACCACAGGATTCCTAGCCTCCGACCTGCTCTTGTAGCCAGTGTATTTATATGGCTAGTTTAGTTCAGTTTCTGGACAATAATAACATCCAGGATATTGATAGTGGGTGATTTAACAATGGTAATGCCATTGAAAGTCAAACAGCGATGTTAGATTCTCTCTTGTTGGAGATGGCTATTGCCTGGCACTTGTGTGGCGTGGATGTTACTTGCCAATTGTCAGTCCAAGCCTGGATATTGACCAGGTCTTGCTGCATTTGGACATGGACTGCTTCAGTACCTGAGGAGTTGCGAATGGTGCTGAACATTGTGCAATCATCAGCGCACATCCCCACTTCTGACCTTATGATGGAAGGAAGGTCATTGATGAAGCAGCTGAAGATGGTTGGGTCTAGGACACTACCCTGAGGAACTCCTGCAGTGATGTCCTGGAGCTGAGATGAGTGATCTCCAACAACCACAACCATCTTCCTTTGTGCTGTGTATGACTCCAACCAGCAGAGAGTTATTCCCCTGATTCCCATTGACTCCAGTTTTGCTAGGGCTCCTTGATGCCACACTCGGTTAAATGCGGCCCTGATGTCATGGGCAGTCACTCTCACCTCACTTCAGGAGCTCAGCTCTTTTGTCCATGTTTAACCAAGACTGTAATGAGGTCAGGAGCTGAGTGGCCCTGGTGGAACCCAAAGACTGCCAGTGAACAGGTTATTGCTAAGTAAGTGTCCCTTGATAGCACTGTTGATGACCCCTTCCATTACTTTACTGATGATGGAGAGCAGACTGATGAGGCAGTAATTGGCTAGGTTGGATTTGTCCTGCTTTTTATATACAAGATGTACCTGGGCAATTTTTTCACATTTCTGAGTAGATGCCAGTGTTAAAGTTGTACTGGAGCAGCTTGGCTAGGGGTGGAGCACAATTTTTCAAGTGACTCGCAGCAAACTCTCTTTAGGGTTAAATTAGAAATATAGTTTATACACATTCACACCCAGAGAATGGTCAAAACCTCATACACACATATAAGCACATAATACGAAGATAGGAAAGAAGAGTTTCTGCAACTATGAATAACTTAAAGAAAAAGCACCACAGATGTGGATATCAGTTCATGTGATTGCCCGAGTGCGGAAAGTCAGAATCCAGTGAGGGTTCCTTCATGGAGGAACTACAGTTCAGCTGGCTGAAGTAGGGTTTTTGCAGAATTCCTTTAAAATTGATGGTGGTGTAGTGAGACCAGGTTGCTAGTAGAGAGACTTGATCTGCTCGGCAGGTGACAGCAGGAATCCTCCAGAGAAACAGGCTCCAAGGAGGCTCAGACTTGATGCAGGCTCGTAGTCAGCCTAGAGTTCTGCTTTGATGTTTGCAGGCTGGAGTTTAAACAGCAGACTGAGCTGTGAGTCTGGAAAGGTAATGTTAAACCTTTACAAAGGCCAGATGCTTAGGTCATGTGACATTGCCCATTAATGAGTCAGTTGCAGGCTAACAAGCAATTTCTATGCCTCTGGTCAAAATCCATCATTCACCTTAGGAGATAATAGCATAATAAGCCATAAAACCATAGGATGTAGGAGCAGAAGTAGGCCATTCAGCCCATTGAGTCTGTTCTGCCATTCAGTGAGATCATGGTTGATCTGATAACCCTCAACTCCACTTTCCTGACTTTTCCCCATAACCCTTGATGCCATTACTGATAAAAAAAAATCTATCTATAAACAGTGGCTTTTAGCACCTCTGCAGGTATAACAAGTTCCAATGGCTTCCCCTTTGTTTTAGGACCAGGCTGTGGAGATGGATTGTCTGTTGGTCCCTGGTTTCATTGTTTGTAAAGTGTTCTCACAGTGAGAGGTGTGAGATTCCACAAGGATGCGGGTTGAGCTTTTGTCCTGTCATTGTTATTGAAAATTTCCAGAAACTGTAGCCAACTTGCGAATCATGTGATATGTAGTAGCCATCTTTTGGTTCAGCAAAGTCCACTTCTTAACTAAGCAAAAAGATAAGGTTTGATTTAAACTGTTTATGATCTCTTCATTCTGTTAGAGGCATGACAGAGTGCTGCTTCTGCTGTTTAGCATGCACAGAGCTTGTGTTGTAGCTTCACCTGGTTGGAGCCTCAGTTTTAGGTAAGCCAGATGCTGCTCCTGGCATGCTCTTCTGCACTCTTCAATAAATCAGGGTTGGTCCCCTGGCTTAGTGGTAAGGGTAGAATGAAAGATATCCTGGACAATGTGGTTACAGATTTGCAGGTGGGTGGGGGGTGGAGGGGGGTGGTGGTGGTGGTGGTGGTCAGTTCAGTTGGCTAGTGTGATGCAGAATGAAGCCAACAGCATGGATTCAATCCCCATGCCAGCTGTGGTAGCTCATGGAGGCCTGCCTCCTCACCTTGCCCCCTGCTTGCAGAATGGTGCCTCTCAAGCTATACATAACCAATTGTCTCTTCTAATGGGGAGAGATACATATAGTCCTTTAAGGGTTATGGCTAACTACAAGGTTACAGATTGTAGTTAAATAAATTCTGCTGTTGTTGATGGCCCACAGCATCACATGGATGCCTATTTTTGAGCTGCTAGATCTGTTCTGAATCTATCCTATTTAGTATGGTGGTAATACCACACAGCACTGCCCTCAGTGTAAAAATGGGACTTCATCTACACAAGGACTGTATTGGTCACTCCTACCAATACTGTCATCGACAGTGTATCTGTGACAGCTACATTGGTGAGGATGAGGTCCAAAAGGTTTTTCATATGAATATACATATGAATTAGGAGCAAATGATTCCCTCACCATTTGCCACAGGCCCAGTCTGATAGATGCATCCTTCAGAACTCAACCAGCTCAGTCAGAAGTAGTGCTTCCCAGCCACTATTGGTGATGGATATTGAAGTCTCCCACCCAGAGTACATTCTGCACCCTTGCTACTCTCAGTGCTTCTTACAAGTGGTGTTCAATATGGAGGAGCACTGATTGATCAACTGAGGGAAGACAGTAGCTGTAATCACCAGAAGGTTTCCTTGCCCATGTTTGATTGATGTTATGAGACTTCATAGGGCCTGGAGTCAATGTTGAGGACTCCCGGCGCCACTTGCCTCTGATTGTATACCACAATGCCACCATCTCTGCTGGGTCTTTCCTGCCTGTGAGGCAGACTTGTCCAAGGATGGTGATGGGGAGGAGTTTGGAACATTAGCTATAAGTTTTGATTAGGTGAGTTTGACTATGTCAGGCTGTTTCTTGACTCATCTGTGGGTAGCTGTCCCAGTTTTGGCATGAGTCTGCAGTTAGTGAGGAGAGCTTGTCAAAAGGGAAGGGTGTGTCTTTGTTGTTTCCTGTGTTTAGGCCAATGTGGGGTGGTTAATTCAGCTTTATTCTTACTAAATTTTTCTGTAGCAGTATGATTCTTACTGAGTGGTTTGCTAGGCCATTTTGGAGGGTAGTTAAAAGACAACCACATTGCCTGTGGGTCTGGAGTCACATGTAAGCCAGACTGGGTAAGGACATTAGTTTTGTGAACTAGATAAGTTTTTACAACAATCTGGTAGTTTCATGATCATTATAACTGATAGTAGCTTTCTGTTCTAGATTTTTAATTAATTAATTGAATTTAAATTTCCCACCTGCCATGGTTTGATTTGAACTCATGTCTCCAGCCATTGGCTCAGACCTCTGGATCACTAGTCCACGAACATTACCGCCATCCTGTCCAGCATAGCTGACCTAAGGACCTAGGCATCATCTATGGCTCAGTGGGTAACATTGTCAGAATTTTGCGTGATCAAGTCTCACACCAAAAACTTGAGCATTTAAGCCATGAGGTGCCATTTTCACTTGCCCTTGAAAATGGATGTAAACGATCCCATGCCACTATTTGAACAAGAGCTGCAAGTTCTCCTAGCATATTGACCAATATTTATTTTCCAGCCAACATCACAAACAGGTTTTCTGGTTGTTAGTTGTTGTACTTGGGATCTATCTGTGTGCAAAGTGGCTACCATATTTCCTATTATAACGGTGACTACACTTCTACTTAATTGACTGCAAAATATTTTGGGATAACCTGTGGCCATGAAAGGCACTATATAAATGTTTTTCTAATACTACTTCCTGTGACGGGCCTTGGTGCATCAACATTTATATCAGGCCTGTGCTTCTGTGTTTATAGAATATTTGCTTGTGCAGCTGAGGGCATAGAGCTGCTCTTGCTGACATTAAGGCTCTCCAGCTAATGTTGGATTGTGTCACTTCTGGATCACCCAATGAACACCAGGAAGAATTAGAATTGTATTTACATAGCATCTTTCACATCCTCAGGATACCCCAAAGTGCTTCACTGCCAATTAACTACTTTTGATGTGCAGTCACTGTTAGTGGAGATAATATGGCAGTCAATTTATACACAGCAAGATCCCACAAACAGCAAAGAAATCGGCAGTCAATCTACAATTTGGAATGGTCTTGATTGAAGGATAAATATGCCCAGGACACTGGGAGAATTGACTCTCCTGCTAATCGTTTAAAAGATCTTATATGTTGAGCTGAAAAGAGAAAAAAGCCTCTGTCTAGCGTTGCTTCCAAAAGACAGATTTATGTGCAAGCAGGTGGGCTTAAAAGAAGTTCCTAAATTCCTCCTTAATGATTGCCTGCATAATGGACTGGAACTATTAACACTTCTTAGATGTTATAAAGCCTCCATTTCAGCAGTGAAAGAATTAACATGCAATGTTCAAGTCATATCAAGGTCTGAAAAAGAGTCAGAAGGACTTGAAACGTTAACTCTGTTTCCCTCTCCACAGATGCTGCCAGACTTGCTGAGCTTTCCCAGCATTTTCTGTTTTTATTTCAGATTTCCAGCATCTGCAAGCCATATCTATGGTCTGTATAACTGTGATCCCCATGACAGACTGGCATGCAAACAAATAGTCATCCATTACATCACTTGTGTGGGAGAAAACACCCTTGATCCAGCTGCTAGATTTGCGATGACTTAGCGTCAATTGTCCTACTTCAAGGGACAGTTCACTGCTTGATACAATTTGTTGTACCAGTTTAATTTTCAAGCCAGAGCCGTTGAGGTGATTGTGCCAGATTTGGGCACCATAATGTGTCCTGTTACAAAGTATATCTATATTGTTAGCTTCTTCTATCTTAAATTCTGACTAGGTCAAGTATGTCAGTTTTTAATGTGGTTTTGTCAGTTGCACTCTGGAGGTGTTTCTTTTTTCTTTGAATTGATGTGGAAGGGAGTAAAGAAAATTCTACTTTTTGCCCCAGTAGGTTTTGAACGATAGATATCAAAATATTGCATTGTTTGAAGGTGAGATAGCCAGGACCACACATGGCCACTGATCTCTGGCACCTGGCCCTGATCATTCAGAGAACTCAGCCCAATTTGATTTAATGTTTATTCACTCATCTGCCCAATTAGAGTTTTGAGTGGCAGAAGGCTGCCTTTAACCTCTTGTTATCAGAACTCCAAGGTCAACTGGAATTAGCAACTTGAGATATACGGTTTACAAAGAAAAATCTTGCACACCTTTGCCATGAATAACAACGGTGACTTCCTTTGTAGATTCTGTCAGACAAATGTGAGTTTACATATTTAGTCATCGCAAATGAATGAAGTTTGACCAAAGCAAAATACCGCGGATGCGAGAAATCTGAAACAAAAACTAAAATAGCTGGAAAAACTCAGCAGGTCTGACAGCATCTGCGGAGAGGAACACAGTTGACGTTTCGAGTCCGTATGACTCTTCATCAGAACTAAGGAAATAGAGAAATGAGGTGAAATATAAGCTGGTTGAGGGGGTGGGACAAGTAGAGCTGGATAGAGGGCCAGTGATAGGTGGAGGCAAAGAAGAGATTGCCAAAGATGTCAAAGACAAAAGGACAGTGGTGATTTTAGCTAAGGAATGTGCTAATGGTGACATTAAGGGTAGCAAGCAGGACAAACAAGTGGCAGATGGCCCTAGTGGGGGTGTAGGGGTGGGGTGGGGGGAAGGGATCGAAATGGGCTAAAAGATGGAGATGAAACAATAGATGGCAATAAATTTAAAAATAGGTGGGAAAAAAAATATTTTTTTAAATTATAAATTATTGGAAAAAGGGGGATCAGAAAGGGGGTGGGGTTTGGAGGAGAGAGTTCATGATCTGAAATTGTTGAACTCAATATTCAGTCCGGAAGGCTGTAAAGTGCCTAGTCGGAAGATGAGGTGCTGTTCCTCCAGTTTGTGTTGAGCTTCACTGGAACATTGCAGCAGGCCAAGGACGGACATGTGGGCATGAGAGCAGGGTGGAGTGTTGAAATGGCAAGTGACAGGGAGGTCTGGGTCAAGCTTGCGGACAGACCGAAGGTGTTCCTCAAAGCAGTCACCCAGTCTGCGTTTGGTGTCTCCAGTGTAGAGGAGACCGCATTGGGAGCAGCGAACGTAGTAGACTAAATTGAGGGAAGTGCAAGTGAAATGCTGCTTCACTTGAAAGGAGTGTTTGGGCCCTTGGACGGTGAGGAGGGGGGAAGTAAAGGGGCAGGTATTGCACCTTCTGCAGTTGCATGGGCAGGTGCTGTGGTACGACTTGTTTCCACTTCTGTTCATGATTTTCATGGACACGATATCAAGGCATAGCCAAGGTATGGGGAGTAAGGATGTCTTGTTGCAACTATATAGGGCCTTGCTGAGACCACACCTGGAATATTGTGTGCAGCTTTGGTCTCCTAATCTGAGGAAAGACGTTCTTGCTATAGAGGGAGTGCAGCGAAGGTTTACCAGACTGATTCCTGGGATGGCGGTTCTGACATATGAGGAGAGATTGAGTCGGTTAGGATTATATTCGCTGGAGTTCAGAAGAATGAGGGGGCATTTCATAGAAACTTATAAAATTCTAACAGGACTAGACAGGGTAGATGCAGGAAGGATGTTCCCGATGGTGGGGGAGCCCAGAACCAGGGGTCACAGTCTGAAGATACAGGGTAGACCATTTAGGACTGAGATGAGGAGAAATTTCTTCACCTAGAGAGTGGTGAGCCTGTGGAACTCGCTACCACAGAAAGTAGTTGAGGCCAAAACACTGTATGTTTTCAAGAAGGAGTTAGATATAGCTCTTGGGGTGAAAGCGATCAAAGGATATGGGGAGAAAGTAGGAGCAGGCTATTGAGTTGGATGATCAGCCATGATCATAATGAATGGCGGAGCAGGCTTGAAGGGCTGAATGGCCTTCTCCTGCTCCTAGTTTCTATGAGTATCCAGTTTGGGGACATGAGGGTGGCATCTCTGCTGTTTGCAGATTATGTTGTGTTTCTTGCCTCATCTGGCTGTGATCTCCAGCACGCACTCAAACGTTTCGCTGTCCAGTGTGACACGGCTGTGATGCGGACCAGCATCTCCAAACCTGAGGTCATGGTTCTCTCCCGGAAAAGAGTGGGTTGCTCTCTCCAGGTGAGGGGGGAACAGCTTCCCTTGGTGGAGGAGTCCAAGTATCTTGGGATCTTGTTCGCGAATGATAGCGGGTGAAGCCTGAGATTGATCGCAGTTCTGTAAGCGCTCTACCAGTCTGTGGTGGTGAAGCGGGAGCTGAGATTTAGGACGAAGCTCTCTGTTTACTGGTCGATCTATGTCCCCATCCTCACCTATGGTTATGAACTGTGGGTACAAGTGGCGGAAATGAGGTTTCTGCACAGGGTTGCTGGGCATACTGTCTGGGACAGGGTGCAGAGTTCGGAAATCCGGAAGAGCCTTGGAGTGGAGTCACTGCTCCTCTGGATCGAGAGGCGCCAGTTGAGGCGGTTTGGAATTCTGATAAGGATGCCCCTTGGTGGGCTCCTGCTGGAGCTGTACCAGGCATGGCCCATTGGGTGGAGACTTCGAGGCCGACCCGGAACACGCTGGAGGGGCTACATCTCTCGGCCAGCCTGGGAACTCCTGGGAATCCCCCAGGAGGAGCTGGAATCTGTGGCTGAGGAAAGGGAATTCTGGTCGGCCCTCCTCACCTTACTGCCGCTGCAACCCTCACCAGGAGAAGCGGTGCGAAAATGGATGGATGGATTGTGGGGTTTTACTTCCACTTCAAACAACTTCCATCCCAACTTGGACCCACCAATCACCACTCTCCCATCCATTTCACACTCCACAGCACAACATTCCCTTGCCCAACATTCAGCAATAAAAGCCACCAATAAATACCTTCACAAAACATTTTTCAGCAAAAACACATATAACAATACAAACAATAAACTTCCCTTAGTATCTGCTTCGTGATGCCTTTGTTTGGCTTCATGCTCCCATGCAGTGTCACCTCAGAGGCTGCAGCATGGCTGGCAGAAGACTACTGACTTTCACCGCAGGTGACATCAAATGGCCTTGCAGGACGACCTTGAGCAGCTCTGAGCCAAAAAGGCCCTACTTTGATCTGCATCACCTTGGTATGGGTAGTAGCAGTCTGGGCTGGCTGGCTGAGAGGCACCAGCAAGGACACTGGCAGTAGTGGGAGAAAGGACAGGAGATTTGTGCTCCATGGAGCCGCTGGCATTCCTCGGGATGACACCTCTGCAATCCTAGTAATCTGCAGAAGGACAGATTCCTGGACTGCTTTGAGAGCCTACATGTCCTGTCAAGCACTGATATCTGCACCCATAATAGCAACAGTCTGAACCTCCATGGCAGTAGCCAAGGATCTCATGACATCTGTCTGAGTTTCCACGACAGCATTTGAGAGGTTGGAAGGCATCTGCCTGTGTTGCAGTGGAAGTTGAGCCAGCAGCCGTCAGGTGCTCCTTCATGGGTCAGCCCAACAATACCTCATGGGGCTGGCCAGCACTTTTGCAATGGAAGGAATGGACTGCACTGGCTGTGCAGTAAGTTCTGCCATGTTGGAGTCAGACTCCTCCATGGTCCTAGAACATAATTGAAGGTTACCTGGGAGGCCTGCCAATGCACCAAGTGCCTTGGTGTGCTCTGTCATCACTGTTCCCCGATCAAAGTCCTCAGCTGAGTTTGTAGTGGCAGAATTTGTCTATGATCTTGTGCTCCAGGATGCTGACAAATGAACTAATCTGTCCTCCTGGCCTTGCTATAGCCCACTCATGCTTGGTGACTCACCAAATGCTATTTGTGACTCTATAATACCCTCGAAATACCAGTATCAAAGTGCCAGTATCTGAGCTGATGACTGCTAATATCAAGTGATGTTGCCTCCTCATCACTTTCGTAGGGTATCGTTCTCTTCACCTCTCTCTTTCTCCCTCCCTCCTACATCTGCTGAGGCTGACCAGGTAGCAGTTCTTCTCTACCTGAAAGCAGAAGGGGAAAGTTGGGGCGAGGGAAGGGGATGGGAAGGAAAGCAGATTTCCTTGGTCACACAAGCTGAAGTTTCCATTTGATGCCACATCTGAGGATGAGAATGAGGAGGGAGTTAAAAGATGATAAGGTTGTTGTTTACCGTTTACCTGGGCAGCCTCTCCTGCATCAGATGTCATGGGCCGTCTTGCCTCCATCCCCATGATGCAAAGCAACATTTCCTCTAGGCAGCTCAGGAGATGGAGCTGCGGTGTAACCCCCTCCCTCCACCCGGCCTCTACTGCTCCCTGGTGTTATGGGCAACCTTTGCCTGAAGGAGAGAGTGTAGAGTGTCAGTGATTGTGTGGTACTGTACTTAGGTGATGCGCCTGCCGTAGCTGACTAGTTAGAGGTGTGTGGGGGCAGGGAGATGTGGGTGTGATGTTGGCAGCATTTGTAGATGTGTGTGGGTGAGTTGGAGTTTGTGAATGTTAGGCAAGAGTCCTGAGTGCCAGGGAATGCAGCTGGGTGAGTAATGGGGTGTGATGCATTGAGCAAAGTGAGAGGTTGTTGATGTGGTGGGCATGAGATGTACTGTGAGGATGCATTCACTCATCTATGCCACCCATGTGAAGTTAATGTCTTTTTTTGCTGCATTGCTTCCACAGCCATGGTGCAAGACTCTGGGAATTCGTCCTCCGAGTGACAGGGTTCTTGTTTTTTTGATGACTTCTTTTCCACTGGGGAAACAGTACCTCCCTCCTGGAGTACACTTCGGTGACCAGAGATTTTAGTGTGGTGTCGCTAAAGTGGGGAACCCTCTCCTTTGCCAACTGAGGCATCCTTATAATCTTGTGAAATGATTTTTCATCACTTGTGATTTCAGGTGTGCAGTCTCCTGTAATTGACAACGAGCCTTTAAAAGGAGCAGGCAGTCTGGAGCACATGGTTGCCAAACATTGCTGCTGGGCTCCCCACTCTGTGCAGAGGCTGCAGGCAGCATGGAGAGCGACAAAGCAGCATGGGAGCCACTCGGCCCAATGCTACTATCAGTCAAATGAGGTGGGTAGATGAAAATTGATCTGATGTAGGCAGGTCGCAAATCATGTGTCCTGCGCCCAAAAATCAGGGCAACGCAGTTGTTTGCTGCACATACCTTCCAAAATCCCTGCAAAGGTTCAGTGATTTCCTCCGTGTATATTAGCAGAACTTTTGGGGTTTGAGATTCACCAGTTGTTGCTCCTTGTACATTAAACTTTTCAAATGTAAGAAAAGGGGAAATTAAAGTGGGCAGGCGATTGACCTCATCTTGAGAAATACCTACAAAATATTTCTCCCTCCTGTCATAACTCTTATACTCTGATGTGTTTTAAATTACACCATGTTTGCCACATTCTGATGAACATCTATCCATTAACAATGCACTTCTGCATTTTTATTAACAATGTAACATTTATCCTGTTCTAAATTACAGGAATATTCATGCATTGCCTTGATGGTTTTTCCCAGGAATCCCTTACTTGATTCGCTCCAGTCAGGTTCTTGCCCAAGACTGAAACAGTTTTTATCAAAGTCATGAGTGACTTCCTATGTAACTTTGACAAAGGTAAACTATTCCTCCTCATATTTTTGAACATTGATGATACTCAGCTCTACGTCACCACCACCTCTCTCAACTCCTTCACCATCTCTAAATTATCAGCATGTTTACCTGATATCCAGTACTGTATGAACAGACATTTCCTCCAGCTAAATATTGGGAAGACCAAAACCACGTTTTTGGTCTCTGCTACAAATTCCGTTCTCTAGCTACTGACTTCATCCTTCTCCCTGGAAACTGGCTGAAGTTGAACCAGAATGTTCACAATCCTGGTGACATATTTGACCCCAAGGTGAGCTTCTGACCACATACTGGCGCAATCTCTGAGAATGCTTATTTCCAACTTCTGCAACATTACTCGACTCTGGTCTGCTGCTGAAACCCTCATCCATGCCTTTGTTACCTCTACACTTGATTATCCCAATATCCCACATTCTACTCTCGGTAAACTTGAGGTCATCCAAAACTCTGCTGCTGTGTCCTTATTTGTATCAAGTCCTGTTCACCCATTACCCTCATGCTCACCATCCTACATTGGCTCCCGGTTAAGCAATGCTTCGATTTTAAAATTCTCACCTTTGGTTTCAAATCCCTCCATGGCCTTGCCCCTCCCTATCTCTGTAATCTATGCCAGCCCCACAGCCTTCCAAGATATCTGCAATCCTCTAATCCTGGCCTCCTGAGCATTCCCGATTTTAATTGCTGCACCATTGGTGGTGATGTCTTCAGCTACCTAGGCCCTAAGCTCTTCCCTCCCTAAACCTCTCCAACTCTATCTGTCTTCCTATAAGGTGCTCCTTAAAATCTACCTCTTTGACCAAACTTCCTTAATATCTCCTTCTGTGGCTTGCTGTCAAATTTTGCTTTATAGTGCTCCAGTGAAGTGCCTTGGGACATTTTATTTTAAAGGTGATATATAAATACAAGTTGTGGTTGGTCTTTGCAGTGTGTACAGTCATTCCCTTCATTTCCTGCCAAATCCTTTGCATTCTTGAAATTGTAATCATCCTTGCAGAAGGGTGACCCCTTGTAAACTGCTTCCTGTAGTCCATTTCATTCTGACTTCTATACTCATGTGTTTCTATACACGCCTCATTCTCTGCCATTGCATAGTCGTACATATGCCTCATTCTCTGGTTATTTGGAGCTCTTTTATGAATATCAAAGCTATCTTCTGATACTCCATTACAGCAATGACAAGAACTGTACAGCCATTATCTCCTCCGATTGTAGATTCACTCCACAGCTGCATTAGTGAACGTGGAGAGATTTATGTCAGTTAAGTGACTCACTGGTTGCCTGTAAAGTGTCAATGGGTCATTTCTGTGGGTGGGTCCTGATTGTTCGACAATACTGCCAGCATATTTATGCATTTTCAATAGAATTGTACATGCATTCCACGATTCCATTGTGTATTCATTAGTATTTTGTACTTAAGCATAAAAAGAGGTCTCCTCCATTTAATGCTAAGTAAGCTTCAGCCCTTGGTTGTTCTGCACAGGGTGAGGCTACAGGCTTCTCAGCATCAGCATCAATTTATATTTATATAGTACCTTTAATATAATGAAATGTTCCAAGGTGCTTCACAGGAGCATTATAAAATAAAATGTGATCCTGAGCCATAAAAGGAAATATTAGGTCAGATGAAGTAGAGTAGTGGAGAGTCTTAAGGGAATGTATTCCAAGAGTTTAGGGTTTAGGCAACTGAATGTGTGGCCACTGATGGTGGAACTGTTAAAATTGAGGATGTTCACAGGAGGCCAGAATTAGAGCAGCATAGATATCTTGGAGGGTTGCGGGCTGAAGGATATTACAGAGACAGGGAGGGGGATAAGTTTCAGAGGGATTTAAAATAAGGTTGAGAATTTTAAAATTGAGGTGTTGCTTGACTGGGAGCAGATGTAGCTGGATGTGAGCACAGGGGTGATAGGAGAATTTGACCTGATGCAAGTTAAGACAGGGGCAGCAGAGTTTAGGATGACTTCAAGTTTATCAAGGGTAGAATATGGGAGACCAGCAATGATAAAAGGTACCTTCTCTGCCTTTATACAAGGCTAAATATTAAAATTAACTGCAACACATGGTTACAACTAAGAATAATGACTAACCATTAAATTAAAAAAGCTTTGAATGTGGGTAATGATTTACAAAGTTGATGAGGAAAAGAGAGTGGGAGAGATCCTGCCAAGTACCACAGGGCCAGCCCAGCCTCATGGGATGCATTGTTCTTCCCTTTTCTTATATATAAAGTAATATAAAAAAATGAGGCAGTCCAGAAATAACCTAAAGATAACCTTTTCAGTTCAATGTAGAAAACCCCAGAGGGGTTGCAAATGAGGAGCTCAGTAGCACCACTGAGCACTCATTAGAAAACTGCCAACTGCACTAAGCCAATCATGTGGTGCTGACTGTCAAATGCACTGTATGAAGTGTATAGGACCAACTATACCATTTGTTTTACTGCAATAACAATTTTTTATTGCATTTTTAATAAACATCCTCACGCTTTTCACAGTGGAGAAACAGATAATGATTTAATGAGTAGAAGGTGAATGAAAGCATAGTTTAAATAGTAGGTTTTCAAAGGCAGAGAGGTTTAGGTGGGTCACTTAAGCTCTGTCACCATTAGTGGAATAAGAAGCACTGGAGGCCAGAGGCTAAAAGCCATAAGTAAAGATGTAGGATTGGAGAGATAGGATGGGGTCCATCCATGCAAGAAATGGGCCAACAGGATTTGGTGCAATGGTGGAGTTTTGAACACATTGGTGTTTGAGTAGAGGAAAGTTTAGGTGCTGAGGAGGGCATTGGGGATATCAATTTTGGGAGTGACAAAAGCCTGGATGAGTTTCAGGAGTGGTAAATAAGAACTTAAGAAATAGGAACAGGGGTAGACCATTTGGCCCCTCGGTCCTGCTCTGCCATTCAATGAGATCATGGCTGATCATGTGCTTCAATTTCCACATTCCCATCTAATCCCAATAACCTTTGATTCCCTTGCCTAACAAGAATTTAGCCACCTCTGCCTTAAAAATATTCTATGACCCCACCTCCACCACCTTCTGAGGCAGAGAATTCCAAAGTCATACAACCCTCAGAGAAAAAATTTCTCCACGTCTGTCCTAAAAGACGACCCCTAATTTTAAAACAGTGCCCCCCTAGTTCTGGACTCACCCACAAGAGGAAACATCCTTTTGACATCCGCCTTGTCAAGGCCATTCAGGATCTTGTATACTTCAACCAAATCACCCCTCACTCTTCTAAACTCCAGTGGAAAGAAGCCCAGTCTGTCTAACCTTTCCCCGTAAGGCAACCCACTCATTCCAGGTATCAATCTAGTAAACCTCCTTTGAACCGCCTCCAATGCATTTACATCCTTCCTTAAGTAAGGAGACGAAAGCTGCTCACAGTATTTGAGGTGCGGTCTCACCAATGCCCTGTATAACTGAAGTGTAACATCCCTACTTTTATGTTCAAACCCTCTCGTAATAAAGGATAGCATTCCATTACTTCCTGTAACTTTTTGTGACTCGTACTAGAACACCTGGATCCCTCTGCACCTCAGAATTATGCAGCTGTTCTCCATTTAAGTAATACCCTGCTTTTTGTTCTTCCTGCCAAAGTGAACAACTTCACATTTTCCCACATTAAACTCCATTTGCAAGATCTTTGCCCACTCAACCTCTGTTCATCTGCAACCTCCTCATGTCCTCTTCACAACATACTTTCCTACCTTTCCGTCATCTGCAAATTTAGCTACCATGTCTTCACTCCACTCATCAAAATCATTGACGTAAATCGTAAAAAGTTGAGGCCCCAGTACAGACCCCTGTAGGACTCCACTTGTCACATCCTGTCAATCAGAAAAAGACCCATTTATACATACTCACTGTTTTCTGCCAGCCAGCCAATTTTCTTTCCATGCTACCCCCTACACTTTTACTTTCCGTAATAATCTTATAAGGTAATGGAAGAGGCTTAATGATGTTATAAAGACATATGACAGATAGGATATGGGATTTAAAACTCAGCTCAGGATTGAACAGAATATTGAGGTCACGTGCTTGATGAGCAAGCAGCTGGGGTGTGATGAAGTCAGGGACTAGGATACAGAATTTTGACTAGGAGCTAAATAAGATGGCTTCAGTTTATACAATCTACAATTGGAGAAAGTTCTGGTTCTTCCATAACGATGGACTAAATATGCTATTTCATCTGTGCCAGCAGCAATGTAGCAAGCATTCATAACTGAATGCTTTGGCTCTACTGGGATAAAAATGCAGCCCTTGCAATTATATAGAACAGGCGCCAAGTTCAGTAGACTAGGCATGCAACATTGCATAGACCAGCTACAACGTAGAACCAATTAAGCTAAGTGCATCACAAGAGCAAATTTTCAGGGCTGGTAATGCCAGTCATTTCAAAGTTTTGCAAGTGTCTGATCAGCTGACTATTAACACAGTTCCAAAACCCCAGTGTCCTAAGTTTCAAACAATAGTATGGCTACACAAATTAAGCCTTAATAAGTATCAGCTAATACCACATAAACAGTTATATGGCATCAGCTAATACCACACAAGCAGTAATATAGTACTGTACCAGCTAATAATACTAAAATATTAGATAATACTGTGAAGCACTAATATCAGCTAATATCGCGCAGGCACTAACACATCAACCCCTTGTTGGACAATTATATAATCGTGGCAAATTAATTCATCCAATGAAACAGAAGCTTAAACTTTGGAACTGAATTGGTCTCATATGTTTTAAAAATACCTTAAATCAGCTAATACTTAATACTGGAATTCGGGAGGGAGATTCAAAACTGCGCCTTCCCCTTGCTTCATGCCTATTTACTTATTTTTTCACTGACTTTTTACTGCCAATTTGCTTTTTTTCTGTCCTCCCCCTTGGATTCATTATCTCCTTTTAGGCACTTTGCAGTACCTTGTTCAATGAGTCCACAGAGTGAGTGCTGGCAAGCACCACAGCTGAAACCAACCTTGTTCTTACTTCAAAACAAAAACAGAATTACCTGGAAAAGCTCAGCAGGTCTGGCAGCATCGGCGGAGAAGAAAAGAGTTGACGTTTCGAGTCCTCATGACCCTTCAACAGAACTAGGTGAATCCAAGGAGGGGGTTGAAATATAAGTTGGTTTAAATGGGGGGGGGGGGGGGGGGGGGGGGGGGGGGGGGTTGTTGGATGGGGGGAGAGAAGTGGAGGGGGGTGGTGTGGTTGTAGGGACAAGCAAGCAGTGATAAGAGCAGATAATCAAAAGATGTCACAGACAAAAGAACACAGAGGTATTGAAGTTGGTGATATTATCTAAACAAATGTGCTAATTAAGAATGGATGGTAGGGCACTCAAGGTATAGCTCTAGCGGGGGTGGGGGGGGCATAAGAGATTTAAAAATAATGGAAATAGGTGGGAAAAGAAAAATCTATATAAATTATTGGAAAAAACAAAAGGAAGGGGGAAGAAACAGAAAGGGGGTGGGGATGGAGGAGGGAGTTCAAGACCTAAAGTTGTTGAATTCAATATTCAGTCCGGAAGGCTGTAAAGTGCCTAGGGAAGATGAGGTGCTGTTCCTCCAGTTTGCGTTGGGCTTCACTGGAACAATGCAACAAGCCAAGGACAGACATGTGGGCAAGAGAGCAGGGTGGAGTGTTAAAATGGCAAGCAACAGGGAGGTTTGGGTCATTCTTGCGGACAGACCGCAGGTGTTCTGCAAAGCGGTCGCCCAGTTTACGTTTGGTCTCTCCAATGTAGAGGAGACCGCATTGGGAGCAACGAATGCAGTAGACTAAGTTGGGGGAAATGCAAGTGAAATGCTGCTTCACTTGAAAGGAGTGTTTGGGCCCTTGGACGGTGAGGAGAGAGGAAGTGAAGGGGCAGGTGTTACATCTTTTGTGTGGGCATGGGGAGGTGCCATAGGTGGGGGTTGAGGAGTAGAGGGTGATGGAGAAGTGGACCAGGGTGTCCGAAGGGAACGATCCCTATGGAATGCCAACATGGGGGGGTGAAGGGAAGATGTGCTTGGTGGTGGCATCATGCTGGAGTTGGCGGAAATAGCGGAGGATGATCATTTGAATGCAGAGGCTGGTGGGGTGATAAGTGAGGACAAGGTTTCTGGGAGGGAGGAGAAGGCGTGAGGGCGGATGCGCGGGAGATGGACCACACACAGTTAAGGGCCCTGTCAACAACCGTGGGTGGAAAACCTCGGTTAAGGAAGAAGGAGGACATGTCAGAGGAAGGTAGCATCATCAGAACAGATGCGACGGAGGCGAAGGAACTGAGAGAATGGGATGGAGTCTTTACAGGAAGCAGGGTGTGAGGAGCTGTAGTCGAGGTAGCTGTGGGAGTCGGTAGGCTTATAATGGATATTAGTGGACAGTCTATCACCAGAGATTGAGACAGAGAGGTCAAGGAAGGGAAGGGAAGTGTCAGAGATGGACCATGTGAAAATGATGGAGGGGTGGAGATTGGAAGCAAAATTAATAAATTTTTCCAAGTCCCGACGAGAGCATGAAGCAGCACTGAAGTAATCATCGATGTACCGGAGAAAGAGTTGTGGGAGGGGGCCGGAGTAGGACTGGAACAAGGAATGTTCCACATACCCCATAAAGAGACAGGCATAGCTGGGGCCCATGCGGGTACCCATAGCCACACCTTTTATTTGGAGGAAGTGAGAGGAGTTGAAGGAGGAATTGTTCAGTGTGAGAACAAGTTCAGCCAGATGGAGGAGAGTAGTGGTGGATGGGGTTGTTCGGGCCTCTGTTCGAGGAAGAAGCTAAGGGCCCTCAGACCATCCTGGTGGGGGATGGAGGTGTAGAACTTGCCATCTAAACATGAGCCTTTCCAGCAGGATTTGTTGGATTCTAATCCGAAACGGAAACCCTGGTCAACTTTCCTCTCCCTAATTTGGGGGTCTTGAGGCCAATTACAGGAGATTTACTACCTCTAGCTGAGATCAGTTAACTCAACACTGATAGGTGATTGAACCTCAAACTATCCTGATCCATACAGCTCCACATATTGGGGAATCTAGTAAAACAACTGATTTGATTCAGCCCTAATACTTTTTGTGATAATTCTTATGCTGCATATCAACACAAATTAACAAATAGATAACTAGTGCTCATTTCACCACAGTAAGTTTATTAAGTAATTCCCACCGTTCTTCTTAAACCCAGCTCTCGGCTAGCAACATCGGTTATATAAACCGAGTTAAATGTACCCTTTAGGGAGGTCTTCAGTCAGCACCAAAGCATCAAATTTGTTGTCTGGCGTCAGAGATTTCCTTCTAATAATTCTCAGATTTACTGAACTGTAACGATGAGAAGCTGCTTGCCAATTTTGCCAATTGCACCTGCTGTGCCAGCTTCCTGTGAACATGTTATTGAACAACACGTCACCTATTAGTACCTGAAAGAGGAAGTTCTGGAGGGACCAATAACTGAAGTTTCTCAGTTTCCATATCAATTACAGAATGCAAAAAATGTTTCATGCTTAAATTAGTGCCTCAAAAAATGCTTCAATATATTCTGTGGAAGGAAGACAGAAGTCATGCCTTATATTTCTACATATGTTGCTATTAGTGAAGCCTGACTTTCTGCAATGGTGTATCACCATTCATTGCAGGGTCTCCCCCTTTAAAATCCTTTCCTTCAAATTTTGTTTTATAATTGAATCAATGCATTTAAATGACCATGTGATGGACTATAGTTGAAGGGAATTCAAGGGAGGCTACAGTCAGAATTGCAGAGGATGCTCACAGGCACAAAGAACTAGAGGTGGTTACAAAGGGGGCGAATTCAAATTGGAGAGACTTATGAACAAGAACAAGGATTTTGAATTCAATCAATTGTGGGATGGGGAGCCAGTGAGTGTTAGTAAGGATGAGGTGATAGGGAAATGAAACTTAGTGAGGAGGAGGATGCAAATTTTGGACAAGTTATAGTTTATGTAAAATAAAATTTAGGAAGCCAGCCAAAAGATTGAAAGTCAATCCTAGATGGATGAAAGTTCTCAAACTGGACAGGGAAACCAGTGGATAGTGTATGGGATACGGTGGCAATCCTGCTGGATTCTGTTTTATGGGCACTCCCTCAACATTCTTCCATGGGTTATTTCCTTTGTAATGACGTAAGTAATAGGTCCAAGTAAAAGGCGCTGGAGGATGCATTGTTATTCTGAAGAAAACAAGTAAGAATTCATTGAAATTTGGATTTGGATTCATTTTTTAAAAAATTCTCGTTTCTGTCTCTTGAACTTGTGCAATTTGTTTTTTGAGCTTTAAACCACAGAGATAATGACAAAGTTGCCATTCCTGCATGTGTCCTATCAAGTGTTAAAATAGCAATTTGGTGATGTATTGGAAGAAAGACACAATGTAAATTTAATAAAGGTCTGCAGTTACAAGATAAGATAGAAGCATTAATTTTATTCCCATTAAATATTTTCATGTCAGTTGCAGTACCTTTATCAAGCATCTCAGATCAAGAATAGCAAGCTCCTTATTCTATACCCAACAATGCAATTTAACCTGAAATTCGGAAGTGCACCTCTGCCAAAAAATTATGTTGTACCAACAAATTTTCACTTCCTTGAATCAAACGCTGGATCCTGGCATTGGAAGGGGTAAATTTTCTAATACCCACCCACTTACAATTATCATAGTGATTCCTGAAATACACAGTTGTGTGTATGGAATTCAAGTTTAGGTGAGCGCAGATAAACGCAGCGTTTGCAGTGAGTGAGATTCAAACACACCTGGCAGAGTAGAGCTGATTTTCAGACTGCTAGCTGTGGATTCTTCAGTCTCAGGTATTGAAACTGCATGTTACACACTCAGTACCGCTTTACTTTCTAACACATTTATATTTACCACAGTTACAAATGCAGTCCATTCATCTACAGTTCAAAGATCAGGGAAAATTAATCACTGATAGGAAGTTTGATTAATGATTCTACCCAAAATGTGAGACCATCGATTTGAGATTACAGACGAGCTACAGTGGATGTATGATGATGGCGCAAGATAGATGAACGTGACATACCATAACAGCAGACCTGCTGGTAGGAGTAACTACAAGCAGCAGCAATTTCAGGTGCTGACTGACCAGCTACGCAGTTGCAGTGTTTTTTTAGTTTTTATCCCTAATTCTCGAGTCTTTATGTAACTCATTCTAGTGCTATGTAAAAATGGTGATTAACTCTGCTAAGAAAGTGTGGGAAGCAATGTTTGAGCTTTCAGTAATCAGCAGGACACCATTTTCAGGGTCATGAGCCTGTAACTCTGTTAAACAGCTTTGCTGATTAGCATTATTTGACTGCTGCTATTTCGATGGGTAGGCGCTTGGCACTGATTTGTCACCTTCCCTGGATGCGTCAACTGGGAGCAGGATTCCAGCATAAAGATCGTGTGGGCATTGGCCCCACAATCTATCATGATCTGGCACTGTGTGCTGATTCTGTCATAGGAGAAGCAGCTAGCAAAGAAATAAAAAGAATCTCACGTTATTTACTGTAAGAAAAGCATAGATCCAGGTGTCGAGACTATTTGTCATTGCAGGATACAGATGTCATTTAGACCTATGCATTGCTGTTGTATTTTAGTATCACATGAAATTAAGGCTGTCAAATTTCTAAAATTCAAACCTAACGAAAGTCTGGTTTTTAAAACAGAAGTCTATTTTTTTCCCCATTTATTTAGTGATGTGATCTCATGGTGTGGATGCACTAGCAAGATTTCTAATGAATTTCAATAGCAAGAGAAGTCATCAAAATGCAAGCTAAACCCCCAGCCCTAATCTATTCCTCAGTATGTTTTGGACTTTGGAAAAGGTGACCATCTGAATTGCTCAATGGCTTTGTCATCATGCCAAGGTATTCATTAAAAATTTGGTATAAACCATTTTTAATAGATGCAATTATTCTACAATTTGATTACGTACACAAACATTTTAATTAAATATAAACACTTGCAATTCAAGTAATCAGTCCAGGATATTGTTACAGGCACACAGGTTTTTTTTACATGATTTGCTGGTTACTTTAAATACTTATCAGGAGTTACTCTCAGGCTTATCTCAGAGCCATGCCCCAGAAATTCCTATGAAAAAATTACAAATAATAACAAATTTGGGTTTGTTACACTTAAACATTCTATGCCCTGTTGCATAATTCAGATCAGAACGCCAGGTTAACCATAAGTTTAAAATGATCATGCGTCTCTTATTTCACTTTTAATTTCTCAATGGCCAATCCACACATTGGGATAAATGTAGCAATTGTTCTTTGCTTGTATCTGTAAATGGCAGCATGGGTTTTGCATTAGTAGCTAAAAATAAGATGAAAAGAAATGGAAAATATAAACAAATCAGCCACTGATATGGCACTGAGTGCCTGAAATAGAATAATCTTCAATTCTCAATGCTAAAAAGTAAAATAAAAGATGTGGAATAATTAAGATTCAAGGTTAAATTAGAAATTGCTTGACATTAGGATGCAACAATTCTACAATTTGAGGGCACAAACTTGACTCCCATAACGTTTTCCTGGAGTACTCCTTTAATGGAAAAGATAAAACTAAACAACTGGGGCATTGAATTGCAACAAAGAAAATAAAAATCCTCAATAAATGTGTCAATTTTGTTATACAACACATTGTAGGCATAGACAAAAACTGTCTCAACACATTTAATGGACAATAGTTGGTTCTGATCGGAATTCCTGTTCCTTCCATAAAGGGTAATTCAGCATGATCAGCTTTTTGGTATTCTTCAGTGAGTTTAGAAATATCATGTCTTCTTTGCTGAGTGAAAAATCAAAGACCTGTAAAACAAATCACAGTCATCTGTCCCATTGTATCACGAAAATACAGTCTGGAGGTTTGAAAAATAGCATTATGTGGGGCAGATGCAATTATTCTTACAAAGGCAACTGTTATAATTTAGCCAAGATTATTGCACTGTTCAGCTTTCTCATGTAATGCAAGGAAAGACAATTAAACTTAAAACTCATAAAATTATAGCTCAACAATTATACTATAGATTTTTGTAGATCCACAAAATCAGAGCATTAAAAAAATAGAAAACCATTCACTTCACACAAGCTTTGGGTGGGTTGTCCTTTAAACACTACTCTCTATGCATGTCACCTCTGCTGACGATTTTTCCCATATTACCCTCTGAATATTATTATAATATTATGTCTCTCTACATCCCAGGGTACTAAAGGAGGTGGCTGTGGAAATAATGGATGTGTTGGTTGTCATCTTCCAAAATTTGGTAGATTCTGGAACAGTCCTGGCACATTGGAGGGAGGCAACTGTAACTCCACTATTTAAAAAAGGAGGGAGGGAGAAAATGGTGGATTACAGACCCGTTAGCCTAACCTCAGTAGTAGGGAAAATGTTAGAGTATTATAAAGCATGTGATAATAGGAATTTAGAAAATATCAATGGAATTCAAAGTCAATATGGATTTATGAAAGGGAAATCATGTTTGACAAACCTACAAGCATTCTTTGAGGACGTAACTAGCAGAATAGATAAGGGAGAATCATGGATGTGGTGTATTCGGATTTTCAGAAAGCTTTTGATAAAGTCCCACATAAGAGTATAGTGTGTAAAATTAAAGCACATGGGATTGGGGGTAATATATTGGGGAGAAGTCGCCGCAGACACTGCGACTCAGGAGGGGATCGAGGAGGACCTACTGTCAAAGAACGGAATAGCCCCAAACATTACATTGCTGTAGTGTTTCCATCCCTCCCTCCTCCTCAAACCTAAAAAAAAAAGAGGAAGAGGCAGTGCTTTCAGGAGTGCACCAGACCTGTGGGGGCACTCTTCTGAAAGTGGATTTTAAAGAAAAAGCAGCTGATTGGTGAGTAAATCCTGAGAGCAGACTCGGAGGGAGGAGCACCGGAGCGGTGAGTATAAATCTAGCTTACCTTGGGGATTCGCGGCCTTGTCTCCAGGGAGCAGACTTGGAGGGAGGAGCACCGGAGTGGTGACCTCGGGGCACAGAGTAACTAAAGCCAAAACTGAAAAAGTGATATCACAGGAAAGCTGTGACCTGACTGGTTGGTAGGAAATCTGCACCAAATTTGAAAAAAAAACCGCTGCAAGCTAATTAATAAATTAATTAACTAAGTAGAGATGGCTGGGCAGGTGATGTGCTGTAGCTGTATGATGTGGGAGCTGGCAGATCCCACTGCGAGCCGCAGTGACCACATCTGCAGCAAGTGTAGGTTGCTGGAGGAACTCCGGCTCAGAATTGATGAGCTAGAATCCGAGCTCCGGACGCTGCGGCACATCCGGGAGGGGGAGAGTTACTTGGACGCTTTGTTTCAGGAGGCGGTCACACCTGGTAGATTAAGTACCTCAAGTTCGGTCAGTGGTCAGGGTCAGCAGGGTGTGACTGCAAGTGAGGCAGGTAGAGGGATCCTGTGTTCAGGAACAGAGGACCCTCAGCTCTTGGCCTAGTCCAACAGGTACGAGGTACTTGCTCCCTGTGTGGATGAGGAACAGGGCTGTAGGGAGGATGAGCCAGCTGACCACAGCACTGTGGCACAGGAGGCCATTCAAGAGGGGGCAGCAAAAAGTGGTAATTGTAGGGGATTCTATAATTAGGGGAACTGATAGCATCTTTTGTAAGCAGGATTGAGAGTCCCACATAGTATGTTGCCTGCCCAGTGTCAGGGTGAGGGACATCTCTGACCGGCTTGAAAGGATATTGGAGAGGGAAGGGGAGGATCCAGTTCTTGTGGTCCACGTCGGGACAAATAACATAGGTAAGACTAGGAAACAGGACCTGTTTGGGGATTATCAGGAACTAGGAACTAAATTAAAGAGCAGGTCGTCAAGGGTTATAATCTCCGATTACTACCCGAGCCACATGCAAATTGGCATAGGGACGCGAGAATAAGGGAAGTAAACACGTGGCTAAAGGAGTGGTGCAGGAAAGAGGGGTTCCATTTCGTGGGGCACTGGCATCAGTATTGGAACAGGAGGGATCTGTACCATTGGGACGGTCTCCACCTGAACTGATCTGGGACCAATGTTCTAGCGCAAAGGGTAAATAGGGTGGTCAACAGGACTTTAAACTAGAAAGTGGGGGGAGGGAAGGGTAAAAATTCTGACTAATGGGAAACAAAGCAGCAGGTTAGCATGTGGGGGGGGGGGTGGGGTGGGTGGTGGATTCCACTTCATGGAAAATTATGAAAAAACTGAAAATAGAGAGCCCAGGAGAGGCTATTAAATTCTCCAGAACACAAAATAGGACAGAAAGGGCTCGGAATCTAACTTCAAGCACATCAGATAGAGGACGTCAATGAGAAAGGAGGTGGGAAATACAGGACTGAATGTGTTGTATCTGAATGCACGCAGTATACAAAATAAGGTAAATCAGCTTGTGACGCAGATTGAAATTGGCAGGTATGATGTGGTGGGCATCACGGAGACATGGCTGCAAGGGGATCAGGACTGGGAGCTAAATATCCAAGGGTATACATCCTATCAAAAAGATAGGCAGGTTGGCAGAGGGGGTGGGGTTGCTTTGTTAGTAAGAAGCTGCTCAGTAAGATAAGAGCCCATGGTGTTAGAGGCAAGGTACTAGCATGGATAGAAGATTGGCTGTCTGGCAGGAGGCGGAGAGTGGGTATAGGGGGGTCCTTCTCAGGATGGCGGCCGGTGACTAGTGGAGTTCCACAGGGGTCAGTGTTGGGACCACAACTTTTCACTTTATACATTAATGATCTAGATGAAGGAGGGCATTCTGGCTAAGTTTGCAGATGATACAAAGATAGGTGGAGGGACAGGTAGTATTGAGGAGGCTGGGAGGTTGCATAAGGATTTGGACAGGTTAGGAGAATGGGCAAAGAAGTGGCAGATGGAATACAATGTGGGGAAGTGTGACGTCATGCACTTTGGTAGGAAGAATAGAGGCATAGACTATTTTCTAAATGGGGAGAGAATTCAGAAATCTGGAGTGCAAAGGGACTTGGGAGTCCTAGTCCAAGATTATCTTAAGATTAACTTGCAGGTTGAGTCGGTAGTTAGGAAGGCAAATGCAATGTTGGCATTTATTTCAAGAGGACTACAATATGGATGTGCTGCTGAGGCTTTATAAGGCTCTGGTCAGACCACATTTAGAATATTGTGAGCAATTTTGGGCCCCGTATCTCAGGAAGGTTGTGCTGGCCCTGGAGAGGGTCCAGAGGAGGTTCATGAGAACGATTCCAGGAATGAAAGGCTTAACATATGAGGAACATTTGAGGACTCTTGGTCCATACTTGATAGCGTTTAGAAGGATGAGGGGGGGGATCTGATTGAAACTTACAGAATACTGAAAGGCCTGGATAGAGTGGATGTGGGGATGGGTTTGGATTGAGAATTGGTTAGCAGACAGGAAACAGAGATTAGGAATAAACAGGTCTTTTTTAGAGTGGCAGGTAGTGACTAGTAGGTTACCGCAGGGATCAGTGCTTGGGCCCTCGCTATTCACAATATATATCAATAATTTGGATGAGGGAACCAAATGTAATATTTCCAAGTTTGCTGACAACATGAAAATTGGTGGGAATGTGAGCAATGAAGAGGGTGTTACGAGGCTTCAAGGTGACTTAGACAGGTTAAGTGAATGGACAAATACATGGCAGATACAGTGTAACGTGGATAAGTGTTTGGCATGAAAAACAGAATGGCAGAGTATTATTTAAAAAGTGATAGATTGGGAAATGTTGATGTACAAAGGGACCTAGGTGTCCTTGTACACCAATCACTGAAAGCAAGCATGCAGGTGCAGCTTAAGAAGGCAAAAGGTGTGTTGGCCTTCATTGCAAGAGGACTTGAGTACAGGAGCAAGGATGTCTTACTGCAGCTGTGCAGGGCCTTGGTGAGACCACACCTGGAGTAGCGTGTGCAGTTTTGGTCTCCTTACCTAAGAAAGGATATACTTGCCACAGAGGGAGTGCAGGGAAGGTTCACCAGACTGATTCCTGGGATGGCAGGATCGTTGTATGAGGAGAGATTGGGCCGACTAGGCCTGTATTCACTGGAGTTTAGAAGAATGAGAGGCGATCTCATTGAAACATACAAAATTCTGGCAGGGCTGGACAGACTGGATGCAAGGATGATATTTCCTTTGGCTAGGGGGTCTAGAACAAGGGCTCACAGTCTCCAAATACGGGGTAGACCATTTAGGACTAAGATGCAGAGAAACTTCTTCACTCAGAGGGTGGTGAGCCTATGGAATTCTTTACCACAGAAGGCTGTGGAGGCCAAGTCACTGAATCTATTTAAGGAGGTAACAGATAGATTTCTGGACTCTAAAGGCATCAAGGGATATGGGGAGAGTGCAAGAGTATGGCGTTGAAATAGAGGATCAATCATGATCATATTGAATGGAGAAGCAGACTCGAAGGGCTGAATGACCTACTCCTGCTTCTATTTTCTATGTTTCTATAAAAACGATTCCATGAAGATTGGTTGAAATGGTTAAATTAATTCTACAGTATCTGTAGTGGCTCTTCAGATCATCATTGTTTTTTCAGTGTCATTTGCTGCAAATAAGGTCTGCATGAGGAATCCTTAGCTTCACAGAAGTTACTGGTGGAAGAAAGAGTTTAGACCAACTTTAAAGTCACACAGGACATCAGCAATCAGATCTGGCATAGTTCAATCTAGATTAGGAAGAATGGGACTGTAATTGTAGCTAAAGTTGAATTAGCCCAAATAATAAAAACAGGGCAACTGAATAAACCACGAGTAAATGCAGTATCTATGGAGTCTGATGTGCAGACAGCATACCCAAGTTACAAAACAAAAATAAAAATACTTGGAAAATCTCAGCAGGTCTGGCAGCATCTGCAGAGAGGAACACATGTTACTCAAGTTACAACTCCAGCTGCACCAAGTCCTCCAGTCTCAACTTAGATTTACACATTAAGAATTGTCACTTGGGTGATGTCATTGAAATGGTCGGAGAGTTGAGAGAAAATTGCACCCTTAACCTGGAGGTTGAGAACCAAGTGCTTAATTGTTTAAGTTACCACAATATCTTCATTTATTGTTTAAAACGTATTAATGCATAGCTTTTTGAGCAATCATCAATATATTTTATGTAGGTATAGTATTCCTTTTCCATGCAGTCTTTCCTTGTTAACTTCAGATTATCTTTGTGCGTTGTCAATAACCAGTGACCTCAATTTTCTTAAGCTAAACAAGATCAGTAAATATAACAATGGCAGATTGTATTTAAGATTCGCATGAGTATTGCCATTTGGGTATCCACAGGGTACAATAAATATATTAAACAATAAATGAATATATTGTGGTAACTTAAACAATTAAGCACTTGGTTCTCAACCTCCAGGTTAAACTTGCAACTTTCTCTCAACTCTCTTAACATTTCAAAGACATCACCCAAGTGACAATTCTTAATGTGCAAATCTAGGCTGAGACAGACCAAGATCTCTGGTTAATGAATTTACGTGGGGAATCATGGAGTTAACAAATAGACTGTTTTGGTAAAGGGATCCTGCAGTCTTATTTAGCAATTTATTCACTGTAGTTTTACAATACCTTCTTTACTGCAGTCAGATTTTTAAATTGTAATTTAACAACCTGGATATGGATGATTGCTGTACTTTTGCTATGTATTTTTTTTTTATTCGCTCATGGGATGTTGGCGTTGCTAGCTGGTCTAGCATTTATTGCCAATCACTAATTGCCCTTGAGAACTGAATGGCTGGCTAGGCCATTTAAGAGGGCATTTAAGAGCCAACCACATTGCTGTGGGTCTGGAGTCACATGTAGGCCGGACCAGGTAAGAACAGCAGGTTTCCTTCCTTAAACAACACTAGTGAACCAGATGGGTTTTTACAATAATCGACAATGGTTTCATGGTCATCATTAGGCTTTTAATTCCAAATTTTTTTTTATTGAATTCAGTAGTGGGATTGATAGTTTTTTTTATTTTTAAAGATTAGCTGATAGTTAAATCCTTTGGTTTAGTTAATTTCCATTAAACAAAAGTGTTGATGATGATTTAAAATAAAACAGTATCTGTTATAGAGTTTAAATGTTCCTGCTTTAATCTGTTCATAAAATGAAGTACCGTAAGTAAATAAATGTAATGTAAATCGATGACGTGTCTAATTTGAAAGAAGTATCTGGAAAGGGACTGGTATTATGTGAAGGATGTACTTTGGGCAATTATCTATGTCAGAGTAAGAGGAATTAATACATTGTTTTCAAAATAAGTTGAATTTTATTTCTTGAGTGGTGTTTACTAATATAAGTCTGAAGCTTAAATTTGTCTGAAAACACAACAAATATGCCTGCCTGAAATGAGAAAAGGTAGATTAATGTTTCAGGTTGAGAATTTTCATCAGGATATCAGAGTGTCAATTTGAAACACAGACAGTGAAGGATGCAAAAAGTCTATTCAAGAAGACAATCTGTTCAAGGTCAACCCACTAATACACTAAAGCTTCCATCTTTGCATTTAGCTGCATTTTGGGTATTCTCAATGCTTTTGGGCGGAATTTTACAGCAGCGGGATTTTACCTTCCCACCAAAGTCAGTGGAGTTTAGAATGGCTCGCCACACTTTACAGCTCTGGCCCCGCCTCAACAGGGCTGTAAACCTCCGGCCCTTGTCTCTACCACGTTGTTATCACAGGAGATGGATGTGTGTGTAAATAATTTACATCTTCTCGGGTCAAAAAGAAATGTAGCTTTGCCAACACTACATATATCCTGACAACCAAATCTAATATAAATCAAATATGAATTACTCTTGAGAAAATAAATTCTTGATTCAATCCATTTTAAATTTACTGTTCACCAACTTCAATCTTTTGTCCTACTTTCTTGGCTTACTGGGAAATCATGGATATAAGGGAGTTCTCCTGGTGTCCTGGTCAGCATTTATCCCTCAAACAAAGTCACCTTAGGCTGAATTTTCCCCCCATCGGTGGGGAGGGGCGAAGTTGATGGGTGGGCGCTTGCAGCCGCGCTTCCGATCGGCGCCCCCAATCAGAGGCATGGCGCCATTTTACGTGGGCGGGCCAATTAAGGCCCACGCAGCATGACGTCTGCAGAGATGTGCTATGCGATCCCTGTGCGGGTGGGGGGGGAAATACCTATATCGAGAGTGCGTTCTTTCGCACATGTTCACGAAAGAGCACATTCATCTCCCTGAGGCTAAGTACTGGCTCAGGGAGATCAGCTCTACTTCCAACAATATTAAAAATTGAAAAAAAAAATTCCCTTACATGTCCCCTCAGATGGATAATGGCACATGAGCTGGGACATGTTCATAATTTCCATAACAACTTCATTAAAATTTTTAATACCCTACATGAAAGCTCATCCCGCCGGTGGATGAGGTTTCATGTTTTTTCTAGTTGCCGCTGGGGCTCCTGGCCTGCCCTAATTGCTTAATTGATCCTGTCGATGGCCTCAATTGGCCATTGACAGGTCGGCGGGCGCACAGCTGATTTTGCTGCGCCCCCACCTACCTGAAAATTTAAATGGGGCGCAGTGACATCGGGAGTTCCGCCCGACATCATCCCGCGTCACTTTACGCGTCGGTGAGCAGGCCCCACCCCCACTCGCTGACAGTAAAATCCTGCCCCTTAAATAAATTTTCTGCTCATTTACTTCGTCACAGCTCGTGGTATCTTGCTGTGTGAAAATTTACCACTATATTTCTCTACAATACGACAATGATTATACTTCAAAAGTAATTAAACGGTCCTGAAGTGTTTTGGGATCTGCTGAGGTTGTTAGATGTACTTCATAAATGCAAATTCTTTATTCGTATTCTGCAATTGTATCGGACTTTAGTGAGGTCACACTTGGAATCTTGTGTACAGTTTTGGTCTCTTTACCTAAAGAAGGATATAGTTGCCTTAGAGGGCGTGCAAAGAAGATTCACGAGACTGACTTCTGGGATAAGAGGGCTCTCCTATGAGGAGCAATTGAGTGGACTAGGCCTATACTAGGCCAACATTCTCTGGAGTGTAGAAGAAATGAAAGCTGTTTTCACTGAAACATACATCATTCTTAGCAGATGTAACAGGGTAAATGCTGAAAGGTTGTTTCCCCTGGCTGGAGAGTGTAGAACTAGGGGCCATAGCCTCAGAGTAAGGGGTTGGCCATTTAGCATGGAGATGAGGAGAAATTTCTTCACTTTGGGGCTGTGAATCTTTGGAATTCTCTACACCAGATGCCGTGCACGTTCTGTCAATGAATATATTCAAGACTGAGATGGATAGGCGCTTGTGCACCAAGAGAATCAAAGGATATAGGTGTAAGACAGGTAAGTGGAGTTGATGAAGAAGTACATGATCTTACTGCATGGTGGGGCAGGCACGATGGGTCGTATGGTCTACTCCTACTCCTATTTCTTATGTTCTTATGCAAGAAATGTGCCATGGTGTCCTCCCAGACTGGTTAATTTGTTAGGCAGATGTAAATGGGAATAGATTCCCTCCTAACATTATGAAGTGCCCAGGATGGGGCTAATGACCAGTTCAAATGGCATAGGGTAGAATTTTCCAGATGCCCCCTCTCTCACGGCGGCAGGTTTAATGGTAGGTGGGGGGAACAATTCAATGGGAGCTGAAAAAATCTATTTCCCGCTGACGTTAAATGACGGCGGGAATGTTTGCTTCTGCCCATCATGGCAGGTCGCCATTCTTGCCAGAGGCTGGCATCAAACCGTTTTGCATCCTGTTAATGCAGATGAAGACCTGACTGGAAATCCCCCACCCCGCCCAATCATCTGTGCTGCCAGTAGGATTTCATGCCAGTCCAGAACATGTCTGGACCAACGTGGCATCCGCACTTCAGGATTTACCAGGAAGAAGGTCTGGGAGAATGGAAGGTCTCCAGCAACCGCAGACCCTGCAACACCAGGTGCAGCAGTGGGTGGGTGGAGCATCAACCACGTGGATCTTCTTGCTGCAGCAGCTTCCAAGGGGTGGATCACTTACTGCAGCAGCCTCCAGGAGGTGATCTTCTAGCTGCATGAGGTACTGTTGGGAGTGATGGTCTGTGCTAGAGGTGGGAGGTATTAGACAGGGACGAGAGGAATGAAGAGGTGGGGTGGGGAAGGTTGGGGGTGGTAGGGGAAAAGAGAGATGCTTGAGGGGGATGTAGAATGGGTGAGGTGGATTGGAGCAGCAGGGTGGGAAGGGCCATGGTGGAGTGTCAAGATGGGGGGTGTGCAGGTGTGAACAGACAAGGGGGGCGGGTGCAGGTGTGAACAGGTATGGGTGGGGAAGAGTAGTAGGGTTCAGAGGGAGGGGTCTGTGGTGTCAACTGATAAGTCCTGGGGGGAATTGGGGAAGGTATGGTGAGGGTTAAAGGGGGCAGTGGGAGCCGGTAGAGTGGGAGGGTGAGGGTTCGGCTATGATGGGTGAAGGGGCGCTGACGGCTGGTGAAGGGGATACGGAAAGAGGAGCAGATTCTGAGGTTCAGCAGAATGGGGAGGGGGGGCAAATCTACTGTCACGTAGGTGGGCTCCTCAAGAAGGTAGGCGATATGAACATTCACTTGCACGATGTGGAGGGTGACGGGGGCAGATTGAAAGGTAACCATGGGAAGGCCAAATATTATACCCGATGGGGGGGGTGGGGGGTCAATGGTTATGGCGGGGAGACAGTGTGGGTCACGGGGGGAGGGGTAAAGGTACTGGACCGGACATTGAAAGTTATACACACCATGGCCGATTGCAACTATCCAGAGCCTCGTGATCAAGACCTCAAGATGCTACATGGGAGTTAGGTCATCAGGGGTGGGCAGAGCAGCATGACATCCCAACTGGAGAACTGAAGGGGAACCCCAGCATGTAGTAGTTACAATGCTAGGGCATTGGAACAGATGTCTGATGGGCAAAGGCTCAGCGTGCACAGGAGGCTTCTTGCACATGACTTGCAAGGGCCCTGGCAAATACTTCTGCCTCCCTGCACATGCATGATTCTGGGGGACATAGGTCCAACCTGGGATGTCCCCCAAAGATGGTGTGGGGTTGGGGGGTGGAGGGGGGAAGGGGGCTTAAGGATTACGAATCACAAATAAACCACATTATACTTCATTAAAGTGCATGTGTACTCTAATTACAGAAGTGTCATAACATTAACAATCATAGTCCCCTGTGCAACCACATGTGAAATCGAAACTTCTAATCTTGTGTTCCCTACCACTTCTTCTAGGTGCTCCACCGACACACGCAGCAGGGGTGGAGGCAGCCTGCTGACCAGTTGGCGCTGTTTCCTTGGCTGGCCTTGATAGCCATCCTCTGGAGGCCTGGAGGGCCCCGGCTTACTTCGGCTGTCTTGCTGCGGGCAGCTGCTCCCTCTGTGGTCACAGAGGATGAGGCTGAAGGGGTCACAGGCAAGTGAAATTCTGAAGGGCCGGACTCCTCAGAAAGTCCTGAGTGGAGGTTCCAGGGGTGTCCAACAACCGCTCCTCCTCCCTTTGGGTGCCCGAGGGCCTCTGCCTGACCCCTTGAGGGGCCGGGACACCTGGAGGGAGGTCAAGGTGCCCACCCCCCTCTCACATAACCATTGCAAAAGATCACCCATGGCTATAGTGATGGAGTGCAGGTCTGCGCACATCCCTGGCAGAAACTGGACGTTCTGCTGGACCAGTTTCTCCATGGCGTCTGCCACCCTCCCCATGGAGACCTTGATGTGCACACGCAGCACCACTTCATCAGAAAGGAGGTGGATGGACTCTTCCACCTCACGTGCCACTCTGTTGAGGGCCTCTTCCTGATGTTCTCCCGCCTCTTACAGCATCTCCAACATCTCATGCAGGAACGATCCCAGAAGTCTCGTCATCCAACTTGGATGTCACTGGTGCCTCTTCCCCAGCAGTCCTCCGAGTGCTGGTGAGCTTGGCTGACACTGCCTCCTCCTGCTGTAGACACGTGGTTGGGTGGTGACCACCAGAATGTCAGACACTGCCTGAATTACATCTAGCATCCAAGTGAGGTGTGTGTCTCTGTGCTGGTGGAGGGTGCAGGTGACTGCTGTGATGCTTCTACTCCTCCCCAATGTCCCCTGTGAGCTGGAGGAACTGCTGGACAGGGCTTCCTCTTCTTCCCTTGCCCTTGCCCTCGCCCTCATCCTACTGGCACCTATAAGTGAGAGAGAAGAGAGTGAGTGACTGCATGAGCAGCCTCCAACATGGAGGAACGCGTGGCCCTTAGGTTTCTATGCTACATGCAGAGGATGGGGTTGACAGCAGTTGGGTTTCAGAGACACCCATACAAAAGACCCATTGGATTGTGTGCCATCTGATTGACGTACTGCAAGTTGTCCAGAAGGGTTCTTGGCCAGCACCCTCCAGAGCGGTGAGTCCATGCAAATAGAAGGATAAGGCTCATAGAGGCATTTCATTAGCACGGCTTGCTGGTGCCCTCAATGCTTAACTCCCTCCCCCCCAACCCCCCCACAATCCCCAGGCAGCATCTGAGCTCTCTGTATGGAAGGCTCAGGGACCTGCAGTGGCCTCTCCACCTGCAAACTACATGGACTGCAGTGAGGCTATAAGGCATTATCTTATCATGCTGAGTAGCTCTTTTATGCATGGGCCACACAGATGGTGCCCTTGTCACCGAGGTCCACCTCCCCTTTACCATTCGGTGAGATGAGTGTGAGCAGGTGAGGGTTCACTTACCCTGGTGGAGCACTGCAGGGCAGTCCCTCTGGTGGAGGCCCTAGGCACTGAGCACCCTGGAGACTTCCTCCCATTCAGGGTTGGTCACATGGCTCGGCCTCCTCCTTCCATCCTCTGGGTACAGGACACCCGCTCCCCCGGCTTCCACTGCATTGAGCAGAAACTTCCGAGGAAGCATCACTGAATCTGGGAACTGGAGGTCCCTGTGATCGGCGGGCTATTTCCTCCTTCAACGGTGGGTAAGTTGATGTCCTGCCTTTTAAAGATAGCACCAGGATATGACAGCGGGTCCTGCCCCCCCCGCGTGAAATGTCGTGAAACTCCTGACTGTGTAATTAATTTGGCCATCACTGAGCAATTCGGTGTGAATTCCCAACGGCTTCCGTGGCTGGAATCACTTCCGTTGTCCGTCCTCACTACGGGACTTAGTCCTGGAATGGAATATTCCACCCATAGAATGACAACATACAAACACAACATGAGGGGCCATCAAATGGAGCAAACAAAGTATTGCAGAATGGCATTATACCAATCTAAAGGGGAGAAAATGACAACTCACAAAAATAAGTGGTATAATGTGGCTTTACCCCAGAGAGGGGGCAAAAGGTATCAGCACAGAATCATAGGAAGGACAGAGAGAACAAACCAATACACTTACACAAAGTGGCTGCACAGTACAGAACGCGGCACGATAATCTCACCAACTGCACAAAGATACAGTGGCACAGAGCAGCAAGCACACCAGTACACTGTGGTGCAGAGTGGCATTTCACTAATATTCAAAGTGAAAACTGACCATAGCATCATATTCATTCAGGATTAAACTTCACTGATTCCAATCTTAAACTCCAGATGTAGCTCTGACACAAATTAAATTTGGTATTTCTTTGCAACATATTTTGGTACAAAAAATACAAAAGGCCTGATAGAGACCTCAATTCCTGTGGTGAAACTATTATTTACTTTGCAGCAAACATTAAAGTACTATTCCAGTTATGCCCTGTACTGGGAGGTACACATATTTTCAAAATAGGTCTCTCTCTTATTTGTACATTTACTTAATCCATTTTCTTCTTTTTCAATGCCACAAGCCACCACAGGCAAAAATAGCAGTGACACGATCAGCTCTCAACTCTCACTGGAGCTGGTCTGAATCTGTCCCTGGGAAGTGTGGATCCCCAACAATTTTCCATGTGAGATTATGTCTAGCCTCTGGACATGACCTCCTGTGATGGTTTGGCTGAGGAGACCAGGCATCCACTTATATGGTGTGATGGATAATGGATTCACATCCTAATGCTCTCGTAGAGAGCAATGAGCAATGGTGCTGATGCCGTGCTGCTATACCATGAGTCTTCTACTCTGCACTGATGTAAAATGCACAATTAGAAGCAATACATCCCATTTTCTCCTCCCTGCGTTGCAAAACTTCTGTGGGGGAAGTTGTCTGTCTCTGCTGCAATTGTTTTGGTGGCTTATGCTTCAGGGGGTGTGTGAACTTTGTTTTCTTTTGTTACACTCTAGGTGTGGCTTTTTTCGCTATTGTCTTGGTGATGACACAGGATACCAGTATTCATCCGAGCATTTGCATATTTTATTCTGCACAATGGAATAAACAGTGAATCAAGACAAGACATAATTGAAAAACAGTTATATCTTTAGGGGTGTGGATTACATGTGCATATTGCGTCACTGTTATCCTAACAAAGGTACGATAAAGAGCATATTATGCCAGTATTAGTTTATATAGATTCGAAAAGTTATTACATGCAGATTACTGAATAAGGAAGTAGCATCTATAGATGCATGAATAAAATATGCAATTTAGATGAAAAGAGTAGTGGTTTAAATGTGAAGCCCACTTCAGAGATCCTATATATCTAGAGAGCTTTTGGAGAAGGACTCACATAAAAAGCTACAGAGATGATTTCCATGTTTAATTTCTTAATAATATTCAAAATTGGAAAAAAAATCTTTAAGTTATATCATCTTCAAATAGTGTTAGGATGTTTCTGGTACAAACCGTTGACTGTTTGAAAGATATTACTGTGCTTTCAGTCTCACTCAGCTGCAATCTTTTTTTACCATCTGCTATTTGATTATATGATTAATCAGCAGAAGCAAATAAAGGTCAGTTGGAAATCTGACTGAAGAAAAATGATAATCCCTAGTAATTCCTAGGGTATCACACAAGGAAAAGGGTGTAATGAAAGAAATTTGTAAATTACAGATTAGGAAGATCTGAGCAGTTCCAGAACATCAGTAAGCAACACCGACTCTTCTGAGAAAAATAAGGGACTTGGTCTGTTTTAAAGTGATGTGCCTGTATGAGTGTAAAATTCCCCCAGTTGTGCTCTTTCTTCCTGCACAGTTCTCACTGGGATATGCACTTTCTGCTGCTGAGAGGACAAATGGAGGGATTCGCCCAGAGCATTTGGTAATACTGATCTTCAGCTGACTGCCTGGAATATTGCAATAGCCCCATCATTGAGCTTTCCTTTGATATTCTTGCTCTCACTGCATCTGGTAAACTAAAACAGAATGTTCCTCCATCAGGCTAATCTGAATATGTTCCCAGTCCAGTGCAGCTTCATGTCAAAGAATCATAGAGGTCTACATCACAGATGTCATTTTGGCTATTTGCTAGAGCAACTCAAAACAAACCTATTGACCTTGTCTTTCTCCATGGCTCTGTATCTCCTTCTGCTCTAAATGTTTATTCCCTTTCCTCTTAAAAGATTTAATGATCTCTGCCTCAATCATTCCCTTGTGGCAAAGCATGTGTAAAGAACTGTCCCCTAACCTCTCTTCTCAGAGTGACCATTTTAAATTTATGAATTTAAATTTTTAATTTTAATCTGCCGTCTTTACCCATCTAGCCTATATATGACAGTAATGTGGTTACTCTAACTTCCCTCCAAAATGGCCTAGCAAGCCACCCAGCTGCACCAAACTGCTACCGGAAAGTCGAATAAGAATAAAACCAAAAGAATCACCTGGCAACAACCATGGCACTGGAAGTGACATAGGCACACCCTCCTCACTAGCATCTGGGGGGGCTTGTGTCAAAACTGGGAGAGCCTCCCCACAGATTAGTCAAGGAACAGCCATATCACCTGATCGTACCTGACAGCCATAGTCCCAGACTCCTCCATCACCATTGCTGGGCATGTCCTATCCCACTGACAGGACAGACCCACTAGAGGTGGTAACAGAATGGTACAATTGGGTGGCTTGCCAGGCCATTTCAGAGAAAGTTAGAGTCAACCACATTAATGTCACATGAAGGCCAGACCAGGTAAAGATGGCAAATTTCTTTCCTTAAAGAACATTAGATGGATTTTTACGACAATCTGCTGGTTTCATAATCACCATCACTGAGACTAACTTTTTAAGTTGTGATTTATTAATTAATTGAATTGAAATTTCCCCTGTCTGCTGCAGTGGGATTTGAACTCATGTCTCCAGGGCGTTCGTCCAGGCCTCTGGATTACTAGGCCAATAACATTACCACTATGCTACTATCACTGTTGAAAATTCTCTCAACTTTCCTATCGTGTTGGTCAAAGGTGATGATGCCATCACATCCTTTCCTCCTTGTCCTTTCCTTGGTCTTTCTTCTTTGTGGCCCAGGTGAAGTCAGGGTCTCAATGGTACATTTATCATGGTATATTCCATTTTCTGGCACGGTTTCATGCCAGAGATAGAAACCTAGTTGTAAGGAAAGACTTCAGACTGGGAACTATTTTCATTCAAGCAAAGAAGGCTAAGAAGAGATTTAATAAAAGCTTTTTTAAAGTTATCAAATGATTTAAAAGACTGAATAGAGAAAGTCTATTTTCACAGTCAGGAGGGAGTGGCTCTATCAGCCCTCAACATTGAATCTGGGTCCCATGAAGTCTCTTGACATCAGATCAGACATGGACAAGGAAACCTCCTGCTGATTACCACCTCCCACCCTCCCTCTCAGCGCCACAAACATCCCCAACCTCAATGATTCCAATGCAAAAGACAAGGCTGAAGAATTTACAACCATCTTTAGCCAGAATTGCCAAGCAAATAACTCATCTCGGCTTCCATCCAAAGACCCCAGCATTGCAGATGCAAGTCTTCAGTCAATTCAATTCACTCCAAGTTATATCAATAAACAGTTGCAGGCTCTGGTTACGGCACAGGGTATGGGCCCTGACAGCAGCCTGGCTGTAGTGCTGATGAATTGTGCTCTAGGACGAGCTGCGCTCTAGCCAAGCTGTTCAGTGCACCTATAACACTGGCGTCTACCCAACATTATGGAAAATTAGCCCGTTATATCCTGCCCACAAAAATTGGACAGATCTAATCTGGCCAATCACTAGTCTACTCTCAATCGGTAAAGTGATGGAAGGTATCATTGACAGTGCTATCAAGTGGCACCTAGTTAGCCATAACCTGCTCACCAATGCTCAGTTTGGATTCCAGATCTCATTACAGTCTTGGTCCTAACAAGGACGAAAGAGCTGAATTTCAAAGGTGAAGTGAGAGTCACTGCCCTTGACATCAAGGCAGCATTTAACTGAGTGTGGCATCAAGGAGCCCTATCAAAACTGGAGTCAATGGAAATCAGGGAAAACTCTCCACTGGGTGGAGTTTTACCTAGCACAAAGGAAAATGTTGTGGTTGTTGGAAGTCAATCATCTCAGTTCCAGGACATCACTGCAGGTGTCCCGCAGGGTGGTGTCTTAGACCCAACCAGGTTCAGTGGCTTCATCAATGACGCTCCCTCCAACTTAAGGTCAGAAATAGGAATGTTTACTGATTGCAGTGTCCAATACCGTTTGCAATTCCTCAGATTCTGAACCAGTCTGTGTCTGCATGCTGCAAGGCCTGGGCAAATTTCAGGTTTGGGCCAATAAGTGGCAAGTAAGGTTTATGCCACATAATGCTAGGTAATGACCATCACCATTGCCAAACCCGCCACTTTCAACATCAGTGAGTTACCATTGACTAGAAACTTAACTGGACTAGCCATATAAATACTGTAGCTACAAGATAGGTCAGAGTTTTGGAATTCTCCTGACTCTCCAAAGACCATCTACAAGGCACAGTCAGGGGTGTGATGCAAATACTTGCCTGGAAGAGTGCAGCTCCAACAACACTCGTGAAGCTTGCCACCATCCAGAACAAAGCAGCCTGCTTGATCAGCATCCTACTTACCACCTTAAATATTCACTCTCTCCACCACTGGCTAAGACCTATTTAAATATGCCACTGTACCACAAGAAATCAAAAGTCCTCACTTATGACAACTAGTCCCAAAATTTGCATTTGACGTTTCTGAGGTGTTACTTCCTGATGTTATATTTGCAGAAAGTTGCTCAATGCATTTTCACAAAATCAACCGTTATAAACTTAAACTATAAAATGTTTAACACACATTTCAATAATGAATACACTCTTCTAATTTATAAACAAATGAGTGTGAATAAAATTTTGACATACATCATTCGATATTTGTAGGATCCCAGGACACATGCAGGCCATTATGCATTCCATTTAGAACTGCAACATCATCCTCCGTAAGAGAAAAATGCAATACCTATGAGGTATATATGGTGTAGACTTTCATTACTCCTTAAAGTTAGCAACTCAGTGGGGAAAAAAAACTATACGAAAACATCTGTTTATTTCATTAAAAATATTAATCTTTAATTGAGTTCAATAATTTTCATATAAGGTCATTAATGGATGTATTGATGTGGCTTATACTAAACACAGCCTCAAAATTATCTTGTTGCCATCAATTGGCAGACTTTCAAATGCAATTCGGAATATGTAGTAGTGCACTCTGTTGGAGGTCCACCACACTCAGAGGCAGGACCTAGCTTTGTGTCTGCTATTCCCAACACCAGTTCCTGATCTCGTGAGCCAGCCATCAGATGGAGGGAAATTCCAACATCAGCTCCTCACAGAGAATTGCTGGCTCATCCTAGCCTGCTCTCCTATGCCTACTCATGACTGAATCAAGAACAGATGCTAAGAGCAAGTCATGTGTCTCTCTGTGTAATGAAGAAATATGATGTTATCGGTGTGACTTAAATAGATATACAGAAAAAAATCCTTTGGTTGTGCAGTAACATAGCTTTTGTGGTACTGAATCCTGATGCCCTTTTTGGTACTATAACGGTGTGTCAATGATTCTGATTTGCTGTTGCTAACACTTTGCACCAGTAATTCTGTTACTGTACTGCACCAACATTTTGTGCCAATGATTCTATTACTCATTCACACTAAAATTCTGCGGCAGTTTGCTGGTACTAACACTTTGTGCCAGTGAATAGATAGGAACAGGAATAAGTTATTCAGACTCTTGAGTCTAATCCACCATTCAATTAGAACATGGATGACTGTGCCTAAACTCCTTTTACCCGCTTTTGATTCATATCCCTAGATCTCCTCACCTGATGAAAATACATTAACAAACAGCCTTAAAAATTTCAATCAAACCAGCATCCACAGTCTTCTGGAGCAATGAGTTCCAGATGCTCTTTACCTTTATAAGGAAAATATGTTTCCTAATTTCACTCCCAAATGGCCTAACTATCCTTACTGTTCTAGACCCCCCCGCCACTTTGCTACATCTACCCTATTGAATTCTATTATCATTTTAATCACCTCAATTAATTAATTCCCAAACCTTCTAAACTGGAGGGAATACAAGCCAGGTATATGCAACTTGTTCTTATAATTTGACCACTTAGGCCTCAGCACATTTCTGGTGAATCAATCTCTGTAGTCCCATCAAGGCCAATACATCCTTCCAGTGGTACGGTGCCCAAAACTGAACTCAATATTCCAGGTGAGGACTGACCAAAGCACTAAACAACTGAAGTATAATGTACTCACTTTTGAATTCCAATTCATCAGGATAAAAGCCAAAATTCTATTCGCCTTTTTGATTACTCATTGTACCTGTACACTAACTTTTATTGATTTGTGTGATAGAATTAGAGTAGGCAACAGTAAGTCATTAGATGCGGTCAGAATCAGAGGACAAGATAAAAAAGCCTAAATCAGGGTTAGTGTGCATGTACGTGAATGCAGGGAGTATGGTTAATAAGATTAGTGCACCACAGGCATAGGTTGTCAAATGGAATTATGATATTATTGCTATAACAGAAGGGCAGGACTGGTTGTTAAATATTCCAGGGAATAAGGTGTTTAGTGGAGACAGGAAAAGAAGAAAAGAAGGGGGGTGGGCAGTGGCAGCATTGATTAAAGATGCATTACAGTACTGGACAGAGAGGATGTTTCAGAGCGGTCAAGGACAGAATCTCCCTGGCGAGAGATACGGAATGAAAAAAGGTGCCATAACATTGATTTATGTAGTATATAGACCACCAACTATTGGAAGAGATGTAGAGAAACAGATTTGCAAATAAATTACAGAGAGGTACAAGAATTATAGAGTAATTATAATGGGGGACTTAAATTATCCAAATATAGACTGGAATAGGAATAGTGCAAAGGGACAACAGAGACGAGGAGTTCCTGGAATGGTTTCAACATAATTTTCTGCAGCAGTATTTTTCCTGTCCAACGAGAGGGCAGGTACTGTTGGAACTGGTTCTGGGGAATGAGTTGGCCCAAGTGGATCAAATATCAGTGGGAGAGCATTTAGGCGACAGTGACCATTGTATCATAAGGTTTAGGTTGGCCATCGAGAAGGACAAGGAACAATCCAGAGCAGGGAAAATGCCAACTTCAATGGAATGAGAATGCATCTGGGTCAAGTGAGTTGGAATCAAATGTTGGCAAAAAAAATGGTGGCTGAACAATGGACCACCTTCAAAGAAGTTAGTTAAACATTGCAGACAACGTAAGGCATATTCCCTTGAAGAGGAAAGGTGGGACAAAGAAATCCAGAGCACCCTCAAGGACGAGAGAGATGGAGGTGAAGGTGTAAAAGAAGAGGGCACATAAAACCGATGCCATGTAGAAAATACATTGGAGAATTAAGCTGAATACAGAAGGGCTAGAGGGGAAGTGAAGAAACATAAACAAAGAGAGAGCATGAAAAGAGACTGGCAGCTAACATAAAAGGGAATTCCAATGTCTTCTATAAGTATATAAATAATAAAAGGGTGGTAAAAGAAAGATAAAAAAGGGGACTTGCACATGGAAGCAGGAGAAATAGCGAAGGTGTAAACGAGTACTTTGCATCTGTCTTTACAAATGAAGAAGATGCTACCCAGGCTGAGGCGAGACAGGAGGTAACTGGTAGACTAGAAGAATTTACAATTGAGAAGGAGGAGGTGTTAGAAAGGCTAGGTTTACTTAAGATAGGTAAGGTAGCAGGACTGGATGAAATGCATCCAGAGTACTGAGGGAAGTGAGAGTGGAAATTGCAGTGATAATCTTCCAATCTTTCTTAGACACAGGGGTGGTGCCAGAAGATTGGAGAATTGTGAATGTCACATCCTTGTTCAAAAAGAGGTGCAAGGATAAAGCCGGCAACTGCAGATCAGTCAGTCTGACTTCAGTGATAGGGAAACTTGTAGAAACTATAGTTCTGGACAAAATCAATAGTCATTCAACAAGTGCAGGATAATTGAGGAAAGTCAGCATGGATTCATTAAAGGAAAATCATGTTTAACTAACTTGCTGGAGTTTTTTGAGGAGGTAACAGAGGTTGATAAAGGCAATGCTGTTGATGAGGTGTATATGGATTTTCAAAAGGCATTTGGTACAGTGCCCCACAACAGACTGGTGAGCAAAATTCTAGCTCATGGAATAAAAGGGAAAGTAGCCACTTGGATAAGAAATTGGCTGAATGACAGGAAACAGAGAGTCGTGATAAATGGTTGTTTTTCAGATTGAAGGAAGGTTTGTACTAGAGTTCCCCAGAAGTCAGTGTTGGAACCCTTGCTCTTCCTTATATATATTAATGACCAATCTGTGATGTTCAGGGCATGATTTCAAAGTGCGCAGATGATACGGAGATTGGAAATGTTGTCAACTGTGATGAGGATAGTCATGAACTTCAAAAGGACATGGACATGTCGGTGGATTGGGCAGAAAAGTGGCAGATGAAGTTCCATACAGAGAAGTGTGAGGTGATTCATTTTGGCAGGAAGAATATGGTGAGACAGTATAAAATAAAGGGAGAAACTCAAAATCAGGTGCAGGAACAGAGGGGCATCTGTATATATGCTATTGAAAATGGCAGGCTACGTTGAGAGAACAGTTAATAAAGCATATAGTATCTTAAGCTTTATTAATAGGGGCTGTTAGGGATGGGGAATGAATGATGGGACTTGCCAGTGACACCCACATCCATGAAAGAATAAAGAAAAATAAGTTGAGTACAAGAGAAAGGAGCTTATGTTCAATTTGTCTAAGACACAAGTTAGGCCTCATCCGGAGTACTGCGTCCAGTTCTGGGCACCATACTTGAGAAAGGATATGAAGGCATTGGAGAGAGTACAAAGGAAATTCACAAGAATGATTCCTGGGATAAAGAACTGTAGTTATGAGGATAGATTGGAGCGGTTGGGATTGTTTTCCTTGGAGAAAAGAAGGCTGAGAGGAGACTTGATAGAGGTATTCAAGATCCTGCGGGGTATGGACAGGGTAAAAAGTGAGAAACTGTTCCCAATCAAGAAAGCATCGAGAACTAGAGGGCAGTGATTCAAAATAATTGGTAAAAGGTGTAACAGCGACGTGAGGAAAGTTTTTTTCTAACCCAGAGGATGGTTGGAGTCTGGAACAAACTTCCTGAAAGGGTGGTGGAGACAGGTTCGATCAAGGCATTCAAAAGGGAATTTGATTGCTATCTGAAAAGAGAGACTGTGCAAGGTTACGGGAATAAGGCAGGGGAGTGGGACTAGGTAGAATGCTTTTTCAGAGAGCAAGTGTAGACTTGATGGACCAAATGGTCTCCTTCTGCACTGTAAAGTTTCTGTGATTGTGTGTGCCTGGACACTCAAAGTCCATCCCTCCTCCAAGGGCCCAATCTCTCCCCATAAGAAAATTCTATTGCTCACTGAGCACTAACATACTGGGTCAATGATTCAGTGACTAGCAGGTACTAATCTCCTGTGACAATGATTCAGATTTGTTGGTGCTGTATTTGTAACAGTAATTATCTGCTTTTCATTGTTTCTATGATACAGTTCTAAAGCTATCTGTTAATAATTCTGTCACTTATTGACATGAACACTCTGCGCTAGTGACTGCTAATCATCAAATTAATGCTCTTTCCCATTGATTACGTAACTTGTTGCTCTAATAATACTCTTTGCCTGTGATTCTGTGATAACCACTACTGTGCAAGTGATTCTGTGGCTCATTGATACTAATGCTAAGTCACTGAGTAATTACCCTATGTGCCATTGTTTTCATTCATAGCAAGGGTTCAGCAGGAGATACTGACTGTTAATGAGGCACTTTTTCTACAAGGATTGAGGAAAATTAGACTTTAGTTTGGGGAGTGGTGCAGAAGGACCTATTAAAGACAATCATGTGAAGTGATAACATTAAAAATATTAAATTTTATGAAAAAACACCTTACCTGACAGTTTTCCCAAATCCTTTCTTTCTTTGTAGACTTTGGAATGGTGACAACTCCATTCTTGGTTTTAAAAAAAGACAGTTAATCACAAAAGATCAAAATAATATTTTATCCTGAGTGAAGAGTAATGAAAGAAATCATTTTGCTTCTCAGTCTCCTTACTTTGGTATCATTTAAAGAATAGTCTTTTCTTCAGCTAGTAGAAAGGAAAAGGCCTACTGATAGTGGACACTTACAGAATATTGTACATAAATGGCCATGATGTTTTGAGAGGTTAAAGTTATAAAAAAATAGAAGTTCTCAATATTTTTGTGAAGGAACAAAGATGTAGGGTGCTCTTTCTGTTTAATTCTCAGGTTATTACACTGCTAACAGCAGGCTTAGTACATTATATACAGTGGTGATATGCAGCAGGTATAGTACATTATAAACATTATTTACATATAGCAGTGTTAATACATGATAAACATTAGTTACATACAGCAGGGTCAGTAGATTATATTCAGTAGTTATACTGGGGGAGACTCAGTGGGCAGAAAACGACGCTTGGCATGCGGGCATGCCCCTGATATGTCCGAGCATGAAATAAAGCGCATTAATGTTGGGCAAGCGTGCTGACATCAAAATGCACTCTCGCAATAGTTAGGTTGGTGGGTGCACGCTGGAGCCAAAAGCGCGCCTGCCAACAATTAAAAGGCCTATTAAGGCCATTAAGTAAATAATTATCCTTAATTTTTCACTGCCCGTTCAACCTAACAGTTGGCGGGCAGGCGAAAAGGCCAAGCGGCCTTTGTGTTTTTTTAGGAAACCTCATCCATGGGCGGGATGAAGTTTCCTAAGGCAAATAAAAGTTTAACACTTGAATTAAAAACATGTCCCTGTTCATGTGATAGAGTCACATGAGGGGGGCATGTTTTATGACATTTTTATTTTCTTGATTTTTTTAAACAGCGCTTCATCTCCCTGAGGCAGCTCCATGACTCAGCGAGATTGAAGCACTCTTTCATGCGCATGTGCAAAGTTGGCACTATGCCCGTTCGCCCTCATCCTCCCCCCCAGCACAGGCAGCGCTGAGTGCTGCTGCTCACATTCCACACTGCCTGGGCCTTAATTGGCCCACCTGCGTAAAATTGTGGTGTGGTGCCAATCGTGGGCAGCAGTTGGCTTCCTGACTGCCCCCAACTACTTCCACCGAGCACCCCCGCCAAGGGCAAAATTCTGCCCAGTAATGGTGACATGAAACTATCACTGATTGTTGTAAAAACCCATCTGGTTCGCCAATGCGTTTTAGGGAAGGAAATCTGCCATTCTTTTCTGTTCCAACCGACATGTGACTTCAGATCCACAGCAATGTGATTGACTCTTAATTGCCCTTGAAAATGGTCTAGCAAGCCACTCAGTTCAAGGGCAATTTGGGATGGGCAACAAATACTGACCTTGGCTGCAGTGCCCACATCCCATGAAAGAATAAAAAAAGCAAGTTTAATATATTATATACATGAGTTACCTAAGGCAGAGTTAGTATATTATGTACAATAGTTACATACAGCAGGGTTAGTGCATTACAAACATTAGTTACATACAGCAGAGTTAGTACATTATATTCAATAGTTACATGAAGCAAAGTTGGTACATTATATATGGTTATACACAGCAGGGTTGTTACATTATATACAGCAGGATTGTTGGAAAGTATGAAACAAATAGTGGAAATGCTGTAAGATGAGTCTGATCCAGTCATTTACCATTAAGTAATAGCATCTGGAGTTTAGGCTTTCATCTTCAAATAAAGATCTGGATTTGACAGTGTAATTTACTGAGATATTTTTATGTTTCCTGACAAATTGTACACACAGAGGAAGTATATTTTTGCTGTATAAACCTGATGACATTACATTTAAAAAATGAACAACCAATATTTCTGATGAGGTAATTTGCAATTCTGAGTTACTTTACCAAGTACAGCGTTTGATTGTCTCCCACATTCCTAAATACTGAAAAACTCTGTGTTGAAAGTATCCCAAATTCATTCAGGATACCTATGCCAAATACTGAGAAAAGTCACAGTGTCAGGTAACGTATCATTTCCTGCATAGGTCAATGGTCGCACAACAGAACAATGGGATTTTGCACTGGTCAACATCTGTCTACTACTAAATATCACTAAACTACCACTAAATATCAGCTTCATTACAACAGAATATCACTACACACGCAAGAATGTGTAACTCATTATTTAAAAAAATGTCAGATTCAGAGGATGAACAACACAAGTAATACTCGTCTTTATTATTTAGTGACTGTGGATTAAAGAACCCTACCAGAAAGTGGAAATTGGTAGACATTCCAATGTACTTTCCCCATTAGTTACGGAGATTTTCTTTGCAAGCTTCTGGCGGAATGATTTTTTAAAAAAATCTGTTCTCATACTTATCAAAGTGACTGATGTTAGTGCTGTGGAATTGAAGATTTTAAAACCGGAACATCCAGGGTTAGTTGCCCTATCGCAAATATAGTGCAGTTGAATCCAGCTAAAACCTCCACTTAACCTGCCCCAATTGCAAAACAACATTCTCTAATACACAAATGTAACATTTACCATTTGAATGCTAGCCCTTCTAAGTAAGATTGCTAATTTAATGCTAATTTATAGACAGATTTACGCTATTGGCTCTTAGCCAAATTGGGGTGAGGCATCCCAAACTAATTTCAAGTTGGATTGTTATTCCATGGCTTCTGCAGTAGTTCACTAGTTCCTGGGGCCTCTGGAAAGGATGATATTCAGCTTGTGTAACATACATATGAGACTAACTTGCCATATGGATCTGCATCCAAGTCCCACAGCTGAAAATATAACTCTCCGAGATATCTGAACTCATCTAATTCTGGCCTTCTGTGCTTCCCCAATTTTAATTGCTCCACCATTTGTGGATGTGCCTTCAGCTGCCAACTGGAAGATCTGGAATTCTCTCCTGAAATGTCTCCGCCTCTCTTTCCTCCATTAAGATGCTCCATAAAGCCTTTATAACCAAGCTTTTGGTCACATGTCCTAATATCTCCTTAATACCTTGTTACCTATAGACTTGATTATTCCAATGTACTCCTGGCTGGGCTACCACATTCTACCCTCCAGAATCTTGAGTTAACCAGAACTCTGTCATCCGGTATCCTTATTTACACTAAGTTCTGTTTCCCTATTACGCCTGTGCTTGCCAACCTACATTGAATCCTATTAAGCAACACCTCAATTTCAAAACTCTCATCCTTGTTTTCAAATCCATTCATAGTCTCACCACTCCCTACCTCTTTAATCTCCTACAGCCCCACAACCCTCTGAGATATATGCGCTCATCTAATTCTGGCCACTCAAGCATCCCCAAATTTAACTGCTCCAACATTGGCGGGCATGCCTTAAGCTGCATAGATGCTTAGCATTGGAATTCCCTCTCTAAACCTCTCCATCTCTCTTTCCTCCTTTAAGACGCCCCTTGAAACCTACCACCTTGACCAGCTTTCTAGTATTTCATGTGGTACAGTGTCAAATTTTGAGTTATAACACTCCTCTGAAGCACCTTGGGGTTGAAGGTGTTATGAAAATACAGGTTGCTATTGTTCTAATCGACTATATCATCTAGGCTCCAACATTTTCAAACACAAATCCACTGTACCATCCAGGTTCCAATTTTTTAAACACTAATACACACACACTCTCCCAACTCCAACATTTTGAATGTGAAAGGCAGTCAGCTACCCAGGTCATGTCTGTGATATGAAGCCAGCTTTAGCAGGATTAATCATAATTGCTGGCACTGGATATTTCCAACCTTGCAGCAGCACCCAATATTCTTTAAATAATTACTTATTTTGAGGAATATCCAAAATATTGTTAACATTAAATGCAATTGGAACATTAAAAAAAACATTTTTAGTATCACTAATATTCTTGTTAAAACAACCAATGAGTTTTAGGTTAAAAACAGAAAATACTGGAAAAACTCAACAGATCTGGCAGCATCTGTGGAGAGAGAAACAGAGTTAACGTTTCGAGTCTGTATGACTCTTCCTCAGTCATAGGAACTTGAAATGTTAACTTTGTTTCTCTCTCCACAGATGCTGCCAGATCTGTTGAGTTTTTCCAGCATTTTCTGTTTTTATTTCAGATTTCCAGCATCCACAGTATTTTGCTTTTATTATAATGAGTTTGGGGCTGTGATTAAACTCCAGATATGGTTCTATCAATCTGACAAAAAGTTAACTGATGATAAATCATGACAATGTATATTAGAATTCTGACTTACTTGTATGCTCCAACGTATACAGATTTGAGCGGGTGAGCAGTTATATTTCTCTGCCATCTTGATAATGTCAGGATGTGACAAAGCCTGTCCTTTAGCTAGTGGGCAATACCCTTCAAAGACTATTCCATGGCTTCTGCAGTAGTTCACTAGTTCCTGGGGCCTCTGGAAAGGATGATATTCAACCTGTGTAACATACAACAGTTGTACAGAATGATAATGTAAAGCACGATGCATTGTCACATAGCCAGAGTTCAGGTCTACAAGTTAAGCCCTTAACCTTTGCAGAAAGTTGTGCTAACTTTAAATTTTTGTGATAGAAGTACAGGCTCCAATTTAAGTACAGTATATGAAAATAACCTCAAAATCCAATACAAGGTTGGTATTTTAAAAATTGTTTGCACAGTATTTTGTTTAGGTTTGTTTATTTGTTGCATTTCATTAGGTGCCTCCTTGCCACACACCATGTACAAGTAAGTAGAGATTAACGGCCTAGTCGTCAACCCTTCAATCCTGGAACAGTTTTTCTGTAACTGATTGATAGGGTGGATTCAAATGTGGACACAGGCAACTCCTGTTCTCTCCATGCAGAAGCACCTCACTGCTGCTCAGCTGAGTTGAGTAACTTGCAATGAAAAACATCACCAGCCTGAATTTGAATTCAACATCACGTGGAAGGACCTGCTCAGCCACTGTTACATTTCGCTGTACTTTTAATCATGACTAAGTGAGGACTAAATCCACTAAAGTATCAACCAAAAAAGTCATGAGGTTTACAAACTACAACAATCCAATATTTATCTAAATATACAAGGTGGATCCCTCATGCTCACAGCAAATCGGGGCATATAGTCTCTTACTTGTCCGTGTCGTTCTCAGGTTGCTTCTCTACCTCCCTAACTCTTCTGCTTTTTTCTCTCTCTTTTCTCCTCCTGCTCCACCTTTCATGTTTCTTATCTGCTTTCATCACTATGATCTTCTTTTCATTAATTACATCAGATGGGTGGCATGGTGTGGGAGGGAGCTGCTGAGGATGCAAGCCACATTTTCCAAAGGCAGGCATGAGTGTGGGTGCAAGGACCATGTGATTTGCAGGCCTCATCATCTCCCCATTTTCATCCTTGTCCACACGCCACTCATGTCGCACCAATCTTTTACTTTTTAAGTATTCATGACAGTCTCCTCTACGTGACTCTGCACTGCACCCTCACCCTTATGCACCAGTCACACCTCTATCATGATGTACTATTTTCCTGGTGTTCACTTGTCCATTTTTTCACTCTCCTCCCCCATGAGCCCACATTGCCTCCGCTTCAGCCACATCCCCCAACTTCCCCCTATGTTCCATCCACTCTTCATTTCCCCTGCCTTCCTACTCCTCTTTCTCTCAGTTCCTCATTGCATATTCTCCCACTCCACTCACCCCCAATCCATCCCTTTCTCTGCCACTTGCTCTTTCCCCATCCTCTCCCTACCATCACAGGCCATCATTCTCCATCTTATCCATTCCACCTTTCAATCTTGACCTTGTATTCTTTTTTTCTCTAGCACCTCTTTGGCCCTCTGACTAATACAAACTCACAGCACAAAACAGGAAATTGGCAAGTTACTTTTTAGAACCCTAACATTGCTTTAATCCAAGTTTAGTTCTGGAAAGCGGTAAAGAGAGAGCAAACAGTGGTGTTGGCTGGTCTAGACAGGCGAGCAATTCCTCCTACAGCCCATCATATTGCCCCAAAATAACATTCCCAACATCCATTATATTCCTTGTGTACCTCCTCCCCTCCACTCCCAGGCAATGTCCTGGTAAGGAATACCAATGTAGATCTGTTAGTTTAGAAGCATATTTTAAAATTCAGGCATACTGCAAAGTATCAAAACTCTGAATGCGCATAAAATGCCACCACTTCATTTGTCATTAGAAAGCATTTTACAGAGGATTTTAAAACAGGAGCATTTCTACCAATAACAAGCACAATACAAGAGGAGAACTGCAGGTAGATGCTTTCACGTTATCTTCTGCAGTTAAAGTCAGACTAAGAGAATGTAGTTTCTGTTGTTTATATAGCATTCATTTATTTACTTAAATGAAAGGAAACCATAACAAACCGTTTTAACAGGGATTACTCATTTCGGTTTCCCGTAATCTAGAAGGTACACTTTTAACAGTTTGTACTTGTGGTACGTGCCCTAGTCAGACACAACACTACTCAGTTACCACCCAGTAAAATGTATTTGTGACTTGAACAGCTAAATGACACATGCCATAGGAAATGTAACAATTTTTTGCCACATCACAGAAGTGGAGCGCTTGGCCAGAGAAACATCCTGTTTCCCATCTACAAAACATACTGTTCATCCTGACTACAATAATCTGGTCAACATTCGGTTTTCACTTACTACAAATAAAGAATTGAACAGCCAAAGGCAGGCAAGAAACAGGAGCTCAAAAAATATGTGCAGAAAAATAATTACTGGCAGGAAAAGAGTTCACAAAGCAGGCAAATCCAGGACAATAACCTTCCCGTTATTATGACTGGATTTCAGTGCAATATCAGAACTGAAGCTTTGGGAATCGGAAAAATGCTTGCTGGTGTCAGAGATAGATTTCCTCCCTTCTCACCATCTTCAGATTTATTCTCTTTCAAACTACATTCTCCAGGAAAGACACTGAAAACCGCCCAGGAGATTACATAGCTTCCAAATTGGATGGGGAGTTTGGGCATTGTGGTGCACAAGACAATCATAATTATATGGGACAGGCTGGATAGACCAGTCGCTCTTTTTGTCTGTCATTTTTCATATATTTGTCTCCCCAATACAGAAGATTGACTACAGAAATATACTTGGTGAAACAGGTAACCTGTTTCACTAGGCTCCTCCCATAAATAAACTAATCTCAAATCTTGACGAGCTGCAGGCTGTGTGGGCGACCCAAAGCAAGAGTGGCCATACCAATGAGCCAAATGAAGACGCACCAACCCCTGAAGCTTCCCCTCTCTCCCAAAGAAACATCAAATGAAACTGTGTATGATAAAATAATAAGTGAATATGGCCGGGATTTTCTGTGCCTACCAGCGTCGGGAGTGAGCGGACAATTTGGGGTGATCGATTTCACGATGGCGTGAAACCTGTTCGCGATCGTCCGCTCGGCCTGCATCAGCATTTCACTATTAGGTCTGCCCACCGGAATCGTCAGCACCCCCCCCACAACCCCCCACCGTTGGAATCGTCTCCACCCCGCTGGATCATCCACCCATGTCGGCAGGAAAACACGCCAGTGCAGAACACGTCTCGACAACTGTCACATACAGAAGTCGGGACTTGGCCGCCAGGGCTTTGCTCACATCGTGGACATCCGAGGAGCAGAAGATGCCGGAGCCTGACATCAACACATCATCTGCTCTGAAGATGTTCCAACTGGAGGAACATCCATGGCATGCTGGGTGGATTCTCATGGACATGGCTCTGATCTGAAGCAGCTCACGGAATTTGGATAGTCACTGTTGATGTTCACAAAGGGTGATGGTCGAGGGGGTGGGAGAGGAAGGGCTAGGATCGGCTGGGAGAGGAAGAGGTGTCGGGAGGGGTGAGGTTGGGGGGGCAGACTGAAGGTGTCAGGATGGGTTGAGGTTGGAAAGGGGAGGGAGAACGGGGGGAGGCTGTAATGTGGGAGAACACGACAACTGGGGAGGTGGGTGTAAGGGGTGGTGAATGTGCAAGGGAAAAAGTGCAGAGAGGTGAGGTTGTCCAGGTGGAGGGGGGAGGGAGTAAGGGTGCAGGAAGAAATAAGAGTGGAGGAAAGAGTCAGGAAGAGGGTAGGAGTAAAGCTGGAGGAAGAATTTGGAGGGGGAGGGACTAAGGGTGGCAGACGAGATAAGGGTGGAGGAGGGAGTCAGGAAGCGGGAGGGAATAAGCAGGGGTGGGTGGGTGGCGGGGAGTCCGAGGGGTGCGGAAAGGGGAGTGTGTCGGGGGGGGTTTGGGGATGGGGGAAAGGAGTGTGAAGAGGGGATGTGCAGGTGAATATGCATGGGAAGGGCCAGATAGGTCTACATCTGCCTCATGGGGAGCAAACTGAGGGTAAGTGTGGTATGAAGGAAGGATGAGAATGACCAAGAGCAGAGAGAGGCGGTAGGGTGGGAGGGTGAGGGTTCAACAGTAGTGATAAAAGGGATGGTGAGGGTGGTTCGTGGGGTTCCGGAGGCAGACACAGACCCTGGGGTGGGAAGGAAGAGGTTGGGGAGATGAACGTGGATGAGGGTGGGATTTTCTGGAAGGAAGTATATTAGACAATATGGGTAGAGCTCTAGAATAGGAAGGGTGCAGTCACAATGTTGGGGGTTTACTATAGGCCTTCCAATTGCTGGTGGGAGATTGAGGAACAGTTATGTAGGCAGATTTTGGAAATCTGTAAAAGCAATAGGGTTGTTGTGGTGGGTGATTTTAACTTTCCCTATATTGACTGGGAATCACTTAGTGCTAGGGGTTTGGATGGTGCAGAATTTGTAAGGTGCATCCAGAAGGGCTTCCTGAGACAATATGTAGATAGTCCAACTAGGGAAGGGGCAATACTGGACCTGGTATTAGGGAATGAACCCGGCCAGGTGGTCGAAGTTTCAGTAGGGGAGTATTTCGGGAAAAGTGATCATAATTCAGTAAGTTTCAAGGTACTGGTGGACAAGGATAACAGGAGTCCTCAGGTTAAGGTGCTTAATTGGGGGAAGGCTAATTATAACAATATTGGGCAGGAACTGAGGAATCTAGACTGGAGGCAGATGTTTGAGGGCAAATCAACAACTGACATGTGGGGGGCTTTCAAACGTCAATTGATAAGAATTCAGGACCGGCATGTTCTTGCTAGAATGAAGGATAAGTATGGCAAGTTTCAGGAACCTTGGATAATGAAGGATATTGTGAAATTAGTCAAAAAGAAAAGGGAAGCATTCGTAAGGGCTAGAAGGTTGGAAACAGATGAAGCCCTGGAGAATATAAAGAAAGTAGGAAGAAGCTTAAGCAAGGAGACAGGAGGACTAAAAGGGGTCATGAAAAGTCATTGGCAACCAGGATTAAGGAAAATCCCAAGGCCTTTTACACATATGTAAAAAGCAAGAGGGTAGCCAGGGAAAAGGTCGGCCCACTCAGGGACAGAGGTGGGAATCTGTGTGTGGAGCCAGAAGAAATGGGCGAGATACTAAATGAGTACTTCTCATCAGTATTCACCAAAGAGAAGGACTTAGCGGTCAATTTGTCTAGGGAAGAGTGTGTAGATAGCCTGGATCATGTTGAGATCAAAAAGAGGTGTCTTGAAGAATATTAAGGTGGATAAGTCCCCAGGGCCAGATGGGATCTACCCCAGAGTACTGAGGGAGGCAAGGGAGGAGATTGCTGGGGCCTTGACAGAAATCTTTGTATCCTCACTGGCTACGGGTGAGGTCCCAGAGGACTGGAGAATGGCCAATGTTGTTCCATTGTTTAAGAAGGGTAGCAGGGATAATCCAGGATATTACAGGCCGGTGAGCCTTACATCAGTGGTAGGGAAATTATTGGAGAAGATTCTTTGTGACAGGATTTACTACCATTTGGAAGCAAATGGCGTATTAGTGAGAGGCAGCATGGTTTTGTGAAGGGGAGGTCGTGTCTCACTAACTTGATCAAGTTTTTTGAGGAAGTGACAAAGATGATCAATGATGGAAGGGCAGTGGATGTTATCTACATGGATTTCAGTGAGGCCTTTGATAAGGTCCCTCATGGCAGACTGGTACAGAAGGTAAAGTCATACGGGATCAGAAGTGTGCTGGCAAGATGAATACAGAATTGGCTTGGTCATAGAAGACAGAGGGTAGCAGTGGAAGGGTGCTTTTCTGAATGGAGAGCTGTGACTAGTGGTGTTCCACAGGGATCAGTGCTGGGACCTGTGCTCTTTGTAGTATACGTAAATGATTTGGAGGAAAATGTAACTGGGCTAATTAGTAAGTTTGCAGATGACACTAAGGTTGGAGGAGTTTCAGATAGTGAAGAGGATTGTCAAAGGATACAACGGGATATAGATCGGTTGGAGACTTGGGCGGAGAAATGGCAGATGGAGTTTAATCCATACAAATGCAAGGTAATGCATTTTGGAAGGTCTAGTACAGGTAGGAATTATACAGTAAATGGCAGAACCCTTAAGTGCATCGACGGGCAGAGGGATCTGGATGTACAGGTCCACAGGTCACTGAAAGTGGCAACGCAGGTGGATAAGGTAGTCAGGAAGGCATATGGCATGCTTGCCTTCATCAGCAGGGGTATTGAGTATTAAAGCTGGGAAGTCATGCTGCAGCTGTATAGAACCTTGGTTAGGCCACACTTGGAATATTGTTTGCTATTCTGCTCGCCCCATTACCAGAAGGATATGGAGGCGTTGGAGAGGGTGGAGAGGAGGTTTACCAGGATGCTGCCTGGTCTGGAGGTTATTAGCTATGAGGAGAGGTTGGAGAAACTCGGGTTGTTCTCACTAAAGCAATGGAGATTGAGGGGCGACTTGATAGAAGTTTACAAAATTATGAGTGCCATTGACAGAGTAGATAGTCAGAAGCTTTTTCCAGGGTGGAAGAGTCAATTACTAGGGGACATAGATTTAAGGTGAGGGGAGAAAACTTTAGAGGAGATGTGCGGGGCAAATTTTTTATGCAGAGAGTAGTGAGTGTCTGGAATTCGCTGCCAGAGAAGGTTGTGGAAGCAGGTAGGATAGTGGTGTTTAAGAAGCAACTTGACAAATACGTGAATAGAATGGGAATAGAGGGATATGGACCCCGGAAGTGCAAAATGTTTTAGTTTGAGAAGCAATATGATTGGCGCAGGCTTGGAAGGCCGAAGGGCCTGTTCCTGTGCTGTACTTTTCTTTCTTTGAAGGCAATGTGCATGTTCACCTGGACATCTCCGAAGGAAAAAGGTTGGGGCTGGTAGTTAACAAAGGGGAGGTGGAATGTGAAGCTGGGGAGTCAACTGTGATGGGGAAAGAAAGTGGGTGATTGGGGAGGATAAAGGGACAGGGGAACAAAAATAAAACTGAATTAGCAACATGCTGTCCAAATTGAAAGTGAAACGAGAGTCGTGGTGGGCGAGATCATGTGCTGCATGGGAATGTGATCAGTGGGTGGGCGGAGTTGCAGGTCAGATCAGATGAACAACTGAAAGCAAACCCCAGCAGGCAGCATTCAAAATGCTCAGGACATTGAGATGAGTGTGAAACGTGAAGGATCCGCGTGCGTGGAAGAGTGCTTGCACGAGGCTCTGAAAGGTCCTGTCACACACACACGCTTTTCCCTCCAGAATCAACTGTGTACCACTGCTCCCTCTGTGGTGATGGGTCTTCCAGGCTGCTTATTTCCACCTCTTCACTGGAGGAGGAGTCCTCTTGGCTGCAGATGAGGATGTGGATGTAGCTGAGGGGCAGAGCTCTCTGTGAACCAAAGTAGAGATAAGTAGTGCATGGCAGCAGAGTCAAAAGCAGGAGAGAGAGCACCCACAGTTGCATTGAGGGAGGGATGATGTGGTCCAGGATCCTCAGGTGGGTGTTCGCCGCCGACCTCACCATCGCCTCAGGCAGAGTCCACGTCCTCACCAGTCAGTATGTTAGCACGCTCCTCAAAGTGAGCAAGGGGCCTAATGTGGGCCACTCCACCTCGGGTCTGGGTACTCTCCATGCTGATGTGAGCAGGCTTCTCCTTCATGAAAACATATGGAGTGAGCATGAGCAGGATGCAAGGCACTCTGTAGAATGTTTGTGTGGTGGTGGAGCCATGGACAGGATGAGGATGCGAGCTCAAGAGGATATGAGCCTGATGGAGATGTGAGGGTGTGTGAGAGAGTTAGCAGTGTTCTCCCTTGAGGTGTGAGATCCCTGTGGGTGTGTGATGGGTTTGTGAGTGTGTGAGTTGAGAGTGATGAGAAGAGTGAGTTACCCTGATTTAACAGATGAGACCATTCATCCTCTTCCTGCAGTGGGTGGCTGTCCTCTTTTGCAGGGCATTGGCCCTGACCACCACTGCCAGCGCCTCCCAAGCTTGGTTGGTAACGCCACTCCCCATCATGTGGCCAGAGCCGGGGTAGAGGACATTGCGATGGGCCTCCATGGTATCCAAAAGGCGTTCCAGTGACAAGTCACTAAACCTGGGGGCTGCAGTTTCTTGCCTTTCCTGGACATCTTCCCCGCAGTGGCCATGTCGTGGCCTGGAAGCTCTGAGATGTGTGCCCGCGGCTGGACTTTAAATATCGCACCCGGCGTGATGAAGCAGCAAGGTGACGGTGGGCGGGTTCGCCCGCCCGCCATTGAAACGGCACGTTTCCTGGGCATGCATAAATAATGTGCTGGATTTGGAACAATACGGCGTGAAAACCCGCCATCGCGGCCAGCAGGTAAAACGTCGTTCTACCCAGCCGCTATCACACTTAGTGCAAATCTGGGACGATTCTGCCCTACATTAACAAATAATCTTAGAATCAAAAAACCATCTCTATTTCAGAAACAAAGAAACATAGAATTGGAATAGAAAATGTGGGAAATACACAGCAAGTTTGTCTACAACTGTAAAGAGAAAAGACAAGTTAACATTTTGGGTTAGGACCCTTCATCTATACCCAAAATATCAATCTGTCTCCTCTCTTTGGCTGGTTGACTGGCAGTTTATTTTCACTATTTTCAGCTCTTATTTTTGCTGCAGTTATAACGTTTATACAGAGGCTAAGCACTTTTGCCAACCTGGTGGTTAAATTATTTTCCTTTATTTTGGGAGGATTTGAAGGTCTGAATTGCTAACTTCAAGATTCTTACAGCATTTAGTACATTAATACACTTATTCTAAGCTTAACATCAATGACAAGCCCATGTGGTACAATTAACAAACAGTATACACAAAGTATTTTTTGTTACTGTATAGTCAGATTGGTATTGATTTGATGCAATTGGATATATCTACAGAAGAAATACTGGGGGAGAAATTTGTTTGCACAGTGCCACTTATAGCAGTGTTGCACAGACTTATTTCACCTCTCTTCTATTTTTCCTTAGTTCTGTTGAAGAGTCATACGGACTTGCAACGTTAACTGTGTTCCTCTCTGCAAATGCTGCCAGACCTGCTGAGTTTTTCCAGATATTTTTATTTTTATTTTTGTTTTTGTTTTGGATTTCCAGCATCCAATTTTTTGCTTTTATCTTTGCACAGACTTAGGTTGATACCCCTGGAGCAGGCTGTCTAGCACTACTCCAAGTGGTGTATGCAAACAAATTTCTCCCCACTATCTTTTAGCTGTTAAATTCACCAGGTTTCAATTGCTATTGTAGAAGCTAGTAAAGCAGTGCCTCTAACTCAAAACACATTCTCAGAATGCTGCAGGTTATAATTCTGAAGCTTTTCATATTTGTCTAAAGTAAAACTTTTCAAAGGAGATGGTTCAGATACGGTACTTCATTAATACATTGTGTTAATTAGAATCTTTGAATGTTTAACTTGCATAAAGCAGATAATATCTGCAGGTATCCTTTGGCAACACATCAGTGTGAAGCACCCCTCCCTTTCCTTTTCCTCTCACTGACTCACTCTAACTGACACTTTGGAGCACAATCAAATTAACATTTTCTAAACTGAACAAATCGTCAGAAAGGACCAGAGAAAAGAAATTTCCCCTCCCCACCAATGTTACTGGCATAATAAAAGCTGTCCTGAACATGGTTCATTAACAGCTGCTTATCAGGTTAATGAAAAATAAACTATTATTTTGTATCATTTTTGTATAGTATGGTGTTGCACATAAAGATTCCGAAACAAGTGGAGTCATCTCCAAGGTGGACCAGGGTGCACAGATGTAATTTAAAGTTATACATTTTGTTCTTGTTTTCATTCTTCTATTATAAATTCCTATGTCTACATTTATAATGACACTATTCATGCAAATTTGGCTGTTGTTATACCCTCCTGCTAACAATGGCATTAATCAACAACAACAACTTGCATTCATATGTCATATTATAATAGTCAAACCTCCCCAGGACTCTTTACACAAAACCTGACACCAAACCACATAAGGAAATATTAGGGCAGATGACAAAAAAGCTTGGCCAAAAGGGTAGGTTATAAGAAGCACCATAAAGTACCAGAGAGAAGTAATGAAGCAGAGATGTTTATGGATGGAATTCAAGAACTTAGGGCCTAGGCAGCTGAAGGTATGGCATCCAATGATAGAGTGATTGAAATCAAGGATGCACAAGGCCAGAAATGGAGGAGCATAGAATTCACTGTTGGTTGCAGGGCTGGAGAACGTTACATAGATATGGGGAGGAGCAAATACGAGAATTTTAAAATTCAAGCATTGCCGGACCAGGGGCAATTTTGGTCTGTGAGCACAGGGCTGTTGCTGAATGGGTCTTGATGCGAGCTAGCATCAGCAATAGAGGAATCAGGTGTTACACCCCTGCTTCAGGATCTTGCAATCAGATAGAGCAGAAACTAGTTGCAGCATGTGCCGTGCCTCATTCTGTGTTACAAGTGTTCTCAGGCTTACATTCCAGTCCTTAAAGTATCTGCTTGAGGCAGCTGAAGAGATAAGTTTAGATTTTTTTTTACAGAACTCATGTGCAACCAGTAGGAGCTGGAGTTCTCCACAGCAATATTGCTAAAACCCACCCCTATTTTCAATTTCCTCCTGTCCACTCTAGTATTTACAAGCAGACTGGCACAGTTAACTGCCTAAATCTGAGAAGTCCCTGACTGGACAGCTGCCTCAGAACATCCAATTAGTTCACTGGTTTAAGGAAATGAAACCTGAGACCCAGTTTGGAAGCAGCCTTGAGCCTCAGTATATTTACTGTGAGGCGGTATTGTCACTGACTAGTATTAAAGCTCTGGGGACCCGGGTTCAAATCTCACCACAGCAGATGGTGAAATTTGAATTCAATAAAAATCTGGAATTAAAAGTCTTACGGTGACCATGAAACCATTAATGAACCAGGAAGGAAATCTACCATCCTTACCTGGTCTGGCCTACATGTGACTCTAGATCCACAGCAATGTGGTTGACTCTTAAATGTCTTCTGAAATGGCCTAGCAAGCCACTCAGTTGGGCCTAGCCAGCAACATCCACATCCCATAAACGAATATAAAAAAAAAAATCAGACACGTGTTCCAGACTCAGCACTGGCTTTGCACAATTGCTGGTGTAAAATTAATTCCTCAATCTACACGTCTCTCAATTAGGATTAGTTAAGGTAATTAGAGGGTGTTTGTTTCAAAATTTAAATCCTCTTTTTAGAAAATGAACCAAAAAAGAGGCGGGTTCAGAGGTGAGAGAACGTCTCGAAAATTGACATTGGGTTGGGATCCTGATGTGATCCTGCCCACTGCAGATTTTTCTGGGGTGGAATTAAAGGAGAGCAGGAAACCCGCTTGGATCTGTCAGCTAAATAATTAAGAAATGGTTGAGATTGTTCAGAAGGCAATTATTAGCTATTACGTGATATCATTAAATGGAATCTTAATCCGATTTCTAACGTCCTTCAGTCCTACAACCTGCATACTGTATCACAAAATAGTACAAAATGTTTTTATTTTTACAAAGAAGGTTGTTAGGGTATGGAATGCTTGAGTAAAAATAGAGATACAACCTAAATCCATAATAGGTTTTTATAAGGGAGCTCAACAAACATTTGGTAAAATAACATTTTAAATGACTATGGGAAAAGGGCAGGAAATAGGGCTAAGTGGTTAGATATTTCACACTGGGTTGAATAACCTTCTTGAGTGCTATGAAATTCTATAAAATAAGGATGAGAGAATGGATCAAATAAAGACAAAGCATAGAACGAAATAAAATCCGTCAGACGTATTGCCCCCATAGACCATATATAGTCTATCACTGGCCCTATCAAACTCAATTAACCACCTGAGGAAAAGTTCAACAAAAATTCTCTGAGGCAAGGCAAGCGTTGAATATCATCTACATACAATATCTCTAAGGTTAGAAAAAGAATCCTTTGGCCTCAATATTATGGTGTATAAAGGTTAGCATACAAATAGTTAACATGTTTTTATGCAAACCCTTTGCCTGTTTTTTAACAGATGCATTAATCAGTTTATTACAGATAAACACCTGACATTTCAAAATGCCACCTCAATATGCCCAAAGCAATTGTCCTTTATAAAGAAATTAAACTGGATTAGGAATGAAAGGCAGTCATTTAATACTAAAAACAAAATTCAAGCTTCTGAGAATTTGCAAACCACCATGACCAACAATTCACCTCCAGCTGACCAGATCTCCTTTCAACAATTGTACTTTATGGCCTTAAGGAGACTGGTCCACTTATACACAAATGAAACGTATCTTGCGTTACATGATTTAACACTCTTGTCATTGTAAAAGAGTGTATTACCTGATTTAGGGCAAGCAAAACCACTGAGGAGCTGCTAGTGTTATAAGGAATACTGATAAATCTAAATAATTGAATGCACTTTAGGAGCACAGTTCTGTAAAACATCATGAAGTGCTATGTCTGTATAACCACTGGACTATGGTTGAAATTTATTTAAAAAGTACAATGTAAACAGTGATGGAAAATAGTATAGCAGATTTAATTTGTTTATAGAACTTTTGACTTACACCTCCTCAGGACACTTTACTAACTGCCTTAGCTCTACTAAAAGCTGACATAACTTATATGTGAGGTTTCATTTACAAACCCGGTGTCTCCAGTCTTTTTTGATAGGCTCAGAGGAACTGGGAGAAAGCTGTCACATATATCCTCAAAAATGGCAGGTCTTGGATGCCAATAGATCGGGACCCTTGCTCCTCAGAAACTGCAGTCTTTCACCTGGTCTCAGGACAAAGCCAAGTTGTGGGAGCCTTGCTAGCAGGACTCCCTGATGTAACAATCAAGCTGCTTTAGCTCAGTCTCTGCCAGCCAGGTTAACAATATTAAATAGACTTGGCAAATAACCCTGACTAAGATTTCCATCTAGACAGTTGTGACCATCTGCCTTGAAGTGACATTTTATATACCGTACCAGATAACAAAGCGTACCCTCTCCAACGTAGAAAAATACAAGCCTGCAAGGCGATACAGAGAGCTGAAATTTTCTCTCAGCCTTCAGTAACCAAATTTAAAGTGACTAACTAGGCATCCTAAAAATGGGATATTAAAAACAGATACTTTTTTAGTTGAAACCTAACTAAACTACCTATCCATCACAAGCCCATTCTACATAACCAATGGTGTTTTTTCTGCTTCAGCTGATGTATAGTGACCTTTTGGGTAATTTCAACTGAATGGCACAAATCCTAAAAGTTAGAAAGTGAGATATTCTTATTGGTGTAATATCTCTTTCCCAATGGGGTAGGAAAGTGATTAGAATTCTCCAAAACATATGCTAATACTGATATTCACAGAAATTCGTAACTTCGTTAAATCTACGTGCAGGGAACATTTCCTAGTGACTATAACATTGGTTGGCCTGGAGATCTGCAATGCAGAACAAGTGCAGAAATGTTTTGAGGAGACCTTAAATGATTTTACTCTTTTAAAATGTATATGTGACATCATTTTCAGGTGTAGTCTGTCGAGGACAATGGGTCAGGGCTGAATAATGGAGATTTAGGAAGAGATAAATATTCTGAAGTTTTGATTGAGGATCTGGGAATAGCTTCCTCCAGATATTAAATTGGCTGTATAATGGGATAGAATTTACATGTCTGTGAGAGGAGGAAACTTGACAGTGTGAGTAGCTTTCTCTCATTCCATTCTTGCTTATTGTTCTGTGTTTTATATATATTTAAAATGCTGCAGCCTCTCACCTGATTGACATGTGGGATGATGTCACAATCTTCCTTCAGCTGCTCTAAATGAGAAACGAGGAAATTGCTCACTCCAATGGATCGACATATCCCTATGAAAAGCAATATGCCAGAGAATTAGTTACATGTCAGAGGATATCCTGAATGTAAAGTACTTTTCAGGATGACAAAGATGCAGCTGGAGCAGTGTCCAGATAATAGGAGTTTTTCAGAGAAGAGCAGGAACTCCATTAGTGAAAGCCCGAGTATACATCATATCTTAAACCACTGCTCCATCTAAACCACATCAGGAAATGGTTTTCTAATACAAACATACTGCAGCTCCCTGATGAATAAAAGCCTCATGTTGAGTGCTGGGAAAATCTAATGAGGCATCAGCAAAAAAAACAATCAGAAATGCGTCAGCATCAAAAGAAGGAAACTGTTTTGTGCAGCTTGCCAAACTTATATGCAACTGTAAGAATGAGGAACAAATGAGCGGGTCACAAACAAGGACAAAGAGTTCCTAACAATCACAATCCAATTGGCTGTGTGACAGTACTGATAGTGCTGGAGTATTGTATAACGTACAGCACAATCTTAGTAAGACTAGCATTGACAGCCAAGTATTAAGGCTGAAAGTTTAAATATAAACAAAAAGACCAGAGATTATGAAGGTAAGACTTTTACTTTTACATCTTTTACAACTAATTAGTAATAATAAAGCCAAAATTACTTTTTTTTTCAAAAAATGGCCAAAATACATTTTTTGGTGGTATTAATGAACAATATAGGGGAGATGGTAGCATAGTCGTAATATCACTGGATTCGTAATCCTGAGGCCCAGGCTAATGCCCAGGGGAATGGGTTCAAATCTCACCACAGCAACTGGTGGAATTTAAATTCAATTAATAAAAAATCTGTAATATAAAGCAACTGGTTCACTAATGTCCTTTAGGGGAGGAAATCTGCTGTCCTAACCTGGTCTGGCCTACATGTGACTCCAGACCCACAGCAATGTGGTTGACTCCTAAATGCCCTCTGAACAAGGGCAATTAGGGATGGGGTTGTCAGCCGGGCTCTCAGTGTGGTGCATTTGTGTGTACTGGAAGCTACATATATTAAAACACAGGGTCCTGTCCTTTGGAGACAGAAAGAACATGTACATGCATTGCGCCTGCTTCAGCTGAACAAAATAAGTGATTACCATTCACTGGTTTAGTCCTCAGGGCAATGCCTTGACCAACCAGAGTCAAGTTGGTTTAAATTTCAACCAATGCTTGACAGTTAACTGTCAGTCACCATTAACTGTTGCATTCGCCATGGCAATGCCTCTACCAATCAGAATCCACTTGCCAACCAATCAGCACTCTCTTCTCATAAAGTTGTTTCTTCCCTTGACATTGGTATTCTTGCGATTGTCCTGAAGAGTGCAAGATGAAAAACTTTGACAAAATGCCTTTTTTTTCAGCAAGGTTGAAATTGGCCATTTCCATTGGCTGTGAGGGGCTTCTTCCATTAACGGTTCCCAAGGTTTCTGCTTGGCCATTTTATATGCCAGAAAAAAGTTCATTCTCAGCCTGTGAAATGACCTCCTCTATCTGCTCACAGTTGATTTTGTCTTCCAGCTTTTAAACATCATGCTCCAATTTTATCAAGATGATCCGCTCAGTATTCTTCCTACAGGCTGCATCCTGAAGGATGGATTGCAGGATAGTAAGAATTCTCGAGTATAAAATTCTCAACATTTGTTCTGATACCCAACACAGTAATAGATGTTGATTTCTACATTTTGCACATAATTTATTTTGCAACAAAAGTGAAAAAACTTTTTTGTGCTTTACATAACTAGTGATGACACATTTATAGTCCAAAGGAAAAATTATTTACAAACTTCCTAGAGCTTGAATTCTTACTCAAACCATTAACTTATTTTTGTCCTTCAGGTGCCTACAGCTTTCTAGTTTAAACTAAGATATTTAGATATCACAGCAAATCCTATTATTGCACAATATTCGCATGTTTTTCTTTCTGGATTAATATTGGCATCCATTTGTTGTGCATTGCACTGAGATAAACTCACAACAGGCAGCCATTATTGAACTAACTTTATTTACACTTGCCCAATAAAAGAGAGGGCAGTTATTACAATATACTACATTTCCTTCCTATTTAAAAAACAACTTATACATTAAAATGTAACATGGGACATGTACATAAGTTTTAGGAATACAATATCATGAAACCAACATCATCAATATCTGAAAATTTAACATATTGGGTTGGATATTTATTCTTAAACAGATATGACCAGAGTATTCCAGAGCAATTTACATTTGAAGAAGTATTTTCTTAAAAGCAGCATGTCTTTAATAAAATATCAATTGACAAGAAAGAATAAAAAGAACAATTTATTTCTTCTTCCTTCCTACGTACTTTCAATTAACCTATTTGGCTTCTGTCTCTTTCTGTCTGGATATCTCCTTTTTTTCCATTACCATGACTCTGCTCTCTCAACATCTCTGACTATGTCAAACTTTGACTTTGACTAACAACTCCACTTAATAGTTGGGAATGTGATGTTCCTAGACAAAGATCCTGATTCATTTTGCTCCACCAGTGGATTCTGTAATACCAGCAAATAAGTTTCTTTTGATTTTCATTTTCTTTCTGACTTTCATTTTGGGCTGTAGAGGGAATTTGGACTAGAGGAGCTTTCTCACACTTTCCCTTTGTCAGATTTCCTCTTTCAAGTAACTGATCTACATGACACTGACAGAGTCTCTCTCTCCAACTTCACTAGATATGTGAATACACCTAGTCTCTTTACAACAACTCCAAACAAATACTTCTCCTCGGTGGTTTTTCACCATGACCTTCTGACCAGCGCTGAACTTTCTAAGTTTCATGCCTGATGTATCGTGTGTCATCTTCACTTTGTGTTGCTTTTCTTTTACTTTGCTATTGATATCAGGTTTAAACAAACCAAACCTTGTCCTAGGTGCACATTTAAACTTGTCAGATGAGCAATCTGTTGAAGATTGTGGAGTTATTCTGTAAGAGAAGAGAAAATTGTCTAGCCAAGTCAAAGAGAAACATGGAAATTACTGCCTAACTTGTCACCTAGCAAATACTTCTGCAAAGAGCTCTTCACAATTTGGACACTTCATTCTGCAGCACCATTCAATGCTGGATGATATGGCAGTATGAGAGCATGTCTGACTCCATGCTTACTCAGAAGTATTTCCAACCCTTCTGACGTAAACTGTGGATCATTATCTGACATCAACACCTCTGGCAACTCACATATTACAAACTAACTTCTCAAAACCTCAACAGTTTTGGCACTTCTCATAATGATCATAGACTCAACATTTATTCACCTGCTGTAGCTAATTTTCAGATACTGATGATGTTGGTTTCATGATATTGTATTCTTAAAACTTATGTACATGTCCCATGTTACATTTTAATGTATAAGTTGTTTTTTAAATGGGAAGGACATTCCCAACAACCAAAACAAAATACTCTTTCCCTTTCACATCAAAGAAATCAACATTACTTGTTCCTGTGGTTTTCTTGTGTTTGACCATGGAATGAAAGGAACATTGGTTGGATCATTTCTCATTCTGAGACACGCTTGACAACTTTTCACCAACTCTTCAATATCTCTATCTACCTTTGGATATCAAAACAGCTTCTTGCTACTGCTTTCATACAGAGTGCACTCTCGCTGAAGTTCCTTTAAAAACCTCTCTTTAAACCTTGGTGGAACAATGACTCTTAAACTTCACAGGAGACTACCTTGATCTACACTCAATTCATTTCTACATGTGAAATACTCCTGCAATTTCTCATCATCACACTTTTTAGGCCAGCCAACATGATATAATTGAGCACTTTACTAAGCGCCATTCCTTGCAAGTTACTTCACTATTTTTTCTGGAAGCCACTGGAATGTCATTTGTGTAGAGAAACTAATTCACAGGTAACTCAGTGGCTAGAAATGAATCATTTTCATGAGAAATCTCGAAAGAATATTCACATTAGCTGATCTACTGACTTGCAATATTTAATATTGGTCTAATGTCTCATTTTATTATTAGGTCCTCCCTGTTCAAAGACCATTTTGTGCTCTCTTAGCACTTCCTCAATGATAGACGTACTCTTACTGATCCCTACCGTAAATAAGTCATTCCTGTTTAACCATATCTTCTTAAGTCAATTCCTTCCCTTCAGGTAGACTTTGCTTCCTTCCTCCTACAACTACCAATGGCAAGTAAAAAGCTGAATATGATGATACATCCTAACCCTAACATGGAATAGACTGGATACTGTTATTGCAATAACTAGTCAGTTTCATACCAGTTTTACGTAGGGGAATGTGACTTACAGGCTTCTTTGTGCTCTCCTTCCATGCTAACAGACATGGCTGCAGCTGTATCAGTGATGAAAAAAAAATGTGAATCTCTGACTTTCATTTTTACAGTATGCACAGGAATTTTATCTTCAGCCCTATTACTCTCACCTTTCATCTGCTGTTTTTCTTTCTCTCTGTCTGAATACAACTTTAGACTCTAGTCTAGAATCTAGACTAGACTCTAGTCTAGACAGACTATTCTGTCTGAATGTAACTCAGGAATACAAACTTCCTGTTTGATAACATCAAGTTCTGTTTCCATATCTATCGTATGTGCATTCAAGAATTTCCAGACCCCTGAACTAGCTTTAGATCTACCATGACCTTGACCTGGTGCATACCTGTGGCCTGGAATTTTACCATGACCTGAAGCATTACTGTTTCCTCCACTGCATGCCATCTGAAAATGACTGATTTTCCCACAGCCATAGCACTTTGACTGGAAATGGGGGCATTTAAATGGCTGGTGGCTCCCAAGGCAGTGATAGCATCTATATTTCTGAATCTGAGATTGTGAACTTGGCTGCCGTGGTCTGGATCTCACTGAAATCCTGTGGACCTCTCCTGCCAGCTGAGGAAATGAACTCCCTTGCAATGTGTAACTATTTCTATGGCTGTGGCTTTATCACAGGCTTCTTTACACATCAGATTATTGCTGTTGCTCAAAAGCTTGACCTGGATTTTATTGTTTTTTAGGTCTCCTATGAACGTGTCTCTAAGGTTGACTTCTAAGTTTGCACCATACCCACAGTGACGAGAGAATTTATTGAATTCAATATTGTAATTTGCAACAATCTCAATTGGGACTGCTTCCTTGCAACTCTCAGTGCAATCTGATTCTTAGTAGTGCCATAATATGAGTCCAGAATCTCATTAATTTCAGAATTGTTCATATTACTGGGGTCTTAAACACCACCTCAAAAGCATCTGACCCCATTATGGTCAGGAAAGCATTTACTTTATCCTCACCACCTACTTCATTCACTTTTAGCCAAATGTGTAACCGTTATTCGTAATCACACCGGTCCTCTTTGTTAGGGTTGAATTCCCCCATTGTCCCCAAATATGCCTTCAGTGCCATTTTTTCAATTATGTACCATGTTGGCTCACTATGTACCTGAATATGACGCACAGACAGCAATCTTTAAAATCGCTCAAACTTCCTGAAACCCAACTTCAGAAGTTCCAAAAAGTATGTCACAATGTTCTTCAGTCCTTAATTCATTTTAAATGAAAAATGTAACAGAAAATTTAATCTAAGCCTTGTCGCCATCTTTCTGTTGCGTACTGCACCGAGATAAACCTGAATTTTCAGCTCAGCGGGCGGGCGCCGTTGGTGGGCTCGGGAGCGGCCAGGAAATGGCCAGCCGCTCAGCGCTGCCAGGGTGGGGGCGGGAGGAGGGCGGGCAATGACGTCAATGCAGGCGCAGGCGAGCGCTGACAGAAAGCTCCCTGAAGGCAGAGAGCTGCCTCAGGGAACTGAAGACCCAAGACCCAGGAAATAAAGGGCAGAATTTAGTCCTTGGCTGGCGGTCGGGCCCCACTGGCTCGGCAGCGGGAGGGCAGCCGACCGAAACGGGGCCTGCCGCCATTTTGAGTGGGCGGGCCAATTAAGTCCCGCCCAGCGGCCTGCCCGACAGGAAGCGCTATGCACTTCCTGTGCGAAGGGGTGGGGGGAGGAAATCTCCAGCTGTCAAAGTGCGCTCTTTTGCGCATGTACGCGAAAGACCACACTGCTCCCAGAGGCAAAGTCCTGTCTCAGGGAGTTTAGTGAAAGGTAAGTAAAGTCAAAAAATAGAGACATTTCAAAATTATTAACATGTCCCACCTCATGTGACAATGTCACATGAGATGGGGCATGTTGATAACAAACTCATAAAATTTATTACATTTTTACAAAACGGTAATGAAACTTCATCCCGCCAGTGGATGAAGTTTCATTAATAATCTACAGGCCGCCGGGGGCTCCTGTCCTGCCCGCCAGCCTTAAGATTGGCCGGGCAGGGCATTTAACTATCTGAATGAGCCTGACAATGGCCTTAATTGGCCACTGACATTTCGGCAGGTGGACAGCTGATTTCGCTGTCCGCCCGCCTTCCTTAAGATCTAAATGGCCCGGGATGACGTTGGGGGTTCCTCCCGACATCATCCCGCGTCATTTTCCCCTCGGCGAGCGGGCCCCGCCCCCAAATCGCCGAGGGGAAAATCCTGGCCAAAGTTTTTTGAAATCAGGAAAAAAAGTCCAAGCATCGCAATCAGGCACCTGAACCTAGAGATTATAAAAATGATTTCTATTTTTATTTTATTTAATAACTGAAACCTCACCCCGTCCCTGGATCAGGTTTGATGAAAAACGTAAAGGCCGCCTGGCCAATTTGCCCGTCCGCCAACTGTAAGGTTGGATGGGCTACGTAAAATGACAGGCAATTGTGCCGTTAATGGGCTTAATTGTCCGCTTACTTGTCGGTGGGCGCGCTTCCGACTTTTGAGCGCACCCACTGACCAAAATATCACGCAAGCATGGGATGACATCGGGGCACTTGCCCAGTCAGCGTAAAATTCAGCCCGCTATGTGGATTCACAGCAGGCAGCCATTATGAACTAACTTTATTTACACCTCCCTGACAGGATAGAGAGGACAGTTCTTACAATATACCACACCAAATTCTTTGCATTTTTGATACATTCTGGACAGATGTGGGCCTCATTTTATTGAAGAAGTCTGACAGCCTCTTGCTGCTTTCTGTTGCTTTAGGTACCAGTAAAATCTTTACCAAAAAACACAATTTCTGGGGCTCCTCAGTGGCTCGGCAGGAAGTGTGCCATGTTGTGTGGTACTGAGATAGATAAAGTTAGGAGGAGTCAACGCTGAACAGCATTGCAGTGACTGATCTCAACCAACACAGACGTGTCGATGCTACATCAGACCTCGGTGTTCCTCAGGAAGAGAAAAACATACTGCTCGGTCTCCCACTCCTAATAGCCATCTAGTGACCTATGCTGGAAAACTTGTGTGTGATGGTGGGATTTGGATGTGAAGCTTTCGATGGTTGACTAGCACATCTTGGCTTTGGATAAAGAATGATTCAGCTGAGATGCCAAACAGATGCGGGTTCCCATGAAATCATGCCTCAGTGGGAATTAGGACTTTCCAGTGAGACAGAGAGAGTATTACATTCAATTTTCTTGGGCTGTTCTGGTTTGGCATTCATCTTTTCTGTTCCCCAGATGTTCAGCCGATGATCAAGGCACACCCTTGGAAGTTCTAAGGGTTTTTGATATGTTAATCTCTGTTTTCACTTATTATGACAAGCCGGTTTGATATCTTTGTGTGACTTGTGAAATGTGGCAGTCATGCCATTGATTAAATGTCAAGTGCCATGTTCGTCAGTTAGGAAGACCGCACTAATGAAAAACTACATTACAGGTACATCATGACATTATCATAATTTGGAAATTAAATCACAACAATATTCCCATTGAAGTTTCAGACAGCAACCCACAGGTAGCCAAATGAACAAAGTAAGGGGGAAAATCTGTACCTTGTTCATTTTGTTAATGAAATATTCTGAATACAACTGATTGCATGGGTGATCCAATAGACTTAATCATGCAGTCCTTCAAGGAATCCAGCCTTTCAAGTAATTCATCAAACAAGATAGTATAACAATATTTATATTTTGTCAAGAGTGTATAAATCTGCATAGTGTTACACATCATACAGCTGCAGTATACTTCAGTCAGTACTTAAAACTATCAGCAGGTCATGATAGCACCTGGGGTCCTTGCACTGGAGCTAGAAAAACTACATGAGAATTAGGTTTCTATGTGTTGTTACGCTGCTTTTAATATGAACGGTATATATTCATAGGTTCTGATATCTAGGGAGTATGAATCAAAATTTTTTAAAAATTAGGATCTGGATTTTGTCAGAGGTTCATCCCACATTGGTTCGTAGGTTCTCTCTCTGGAGACTAAAGCCTCAGGGTGAAATTCCATGAGTGAAGACTGCTTTGAAGGGGTCCCTGCAAAACAGCCAAATCACTAGCAATGAATGTGCAATGAATTCTGAGATTCTCAAGACAATTTTAACCCAATCTGACTGGCATGAACAGCCGCCACAGCAACTGTGGTAGCCTCCAAATATTTTCTATCCTGTTCCATTTCCACCTGCTACCATCTTAATTTTCAAATGGACATGATACTTGAACAAAAATAAAAATACCTAGAAAAACTCAGCAGGTCTGGCAGCATCTGCGGAGAGGAACACAGTTAACGTTTCGAGTGCATATGACTCTTCAACAGAACTAAGTAAAAATAGAAAAGAGGTGAAATATAAGCTGGTTTGGCGGCGGCGGCGATGGGGGGGGGAGCTGGATAGAGGGCCAGTGATAGGTGCAGATAACCAAAAGATGTCATAGACAAAAGGACAAAGAGGTGTTGAAGGTGGTGATATTATCTAAGGAATGTGCTAATTAAGGGTAGAAAGCAGAACAAGCAAGGTACAGATAGCCCTACTGGGGGTGCGATGGGGTGAAGGGAAGGGATCGAAATAGGCTAAAAGGTAGAGATAAAACAATGGATGGAAATACATTTAAAAATAATGGAAATAGGTGGGAAAAGAAAAAAAGTCTATATAAATTATTGGAAAAAAAAGGGAGGGATTGGAAAGGGGGTGGGGATGGAGGAGAGAGTTCATGATCTAAAATTGTTCAACTCAATATTCAGTCTGGAAGGCTGTACAGTGCCTAGCCGGAAGATGAGGTGCTGTTCCTCCAGTTTGCTTTGAGCTTCACTGGAACAATGCAGCAGGCCAAGGACGGACATGTGGGCATGAGAGCAGGGTGGAGTGTTGAAATGGCAAGCGACAGGGAGGTCTGGGTCATGCTTGCTGACAGACCGAAGGTGTTCTGCAAAGAGGTCACCCAGTCTGCGTTTGGTCTCTCCAATGTAGAGGAAACCGCATTGGGAGCAACAAATGCAGTAGACTAAATTGAGGGAAGTGCAAGTGAAATGCTGCTTCACTTGAAAGGAGTGTGTGGGCCCTTGGACGGTGAGGAGAGGGGAAGTAAAGGGGGCAGGTGCTTCACCTTCTGCGGTTGCATGGGAAGGTGCCTTGGGAGGGTGTTAAGGTGTAAGGGGTGATGAAGGAGTGGACCAGGGTGTCCCGGAGGGAACGACCCCACCTACATCCGTGATTCCTCTGACATCCCACATCATATCAACAATTTCCAGTTCCCTGGCCCCAACCGCCTCCTCTTCACCATGGACGTCCAATCCCTCTACACCTCCATCCCCCACCGGGATGGTCTGATGGCTCTCCGCTTCTTCCTCGAACAGAGGCCCAAACAATCCCCATCCACAGCTACTCTCCTCAGTCTGACTGAACTTGTTCTCACACAGAACAATTTCTCCTTAAACTCCTCTCACTTCCTCCAAATAAAAGGTGTGGCTATGGGTACCTGAATGGGCCCCAGCTATGCCTGTTTCTTTATGGGGTATGTGGAACATTCCTTGTTCCAGTCCTACTGTGGCCTCCTCCCACAACTCTTTCTCCGGTACATCGATGATTGCTTCGGTGCTGCTTCATGCTCTCGTCTGGACCTGGAAAAATTTATTAATTTTGCTTCCAATTTCCACCCCTCCATCATTTTTCACATGGTCCATCTCTGACACTTCCCTTCCCTTCCTTGACCCCTAATCTCAATTTCTGGTGATAGACTGTCCACCAATATCCATTACAAGCCTACCGACTCCCACAGCTACCTCGACTACAGCTCCTCACACCCCGCTTCCTGTAAAGACTCCATCCCATTCTCTCAGTTCCTTCGCCTCTGTTCTAATGATGCCACTTTCAAAAACAGTTCCTTTGACATGTCTTCCTTCTTCCTTAACCAAGGTTTTCCACCCACAGTGGTTGACAGGTGGTTGCTGTGTCCGGCCCATCTCCCACGCATCCACCTTCACACCTTCCTCTCCCTCCCAGAAACGTGACAGGGTCCCCCTTGTCCTCACTTATCACCCCACCAGCCTCCACATTCAAAGGATCATCCTCTGCCATTTCCGCCAACTGCAGCATGATGCCACCACCAAACACATCTTCCCTTCAACCCCTGGCGGCATTCCACAGGGATCGTTCCCTCCGGGACACCCTGGTCCACTCCTCCATCACCCCCTGCACCTCAACCCCCTCCCATGGCACCTTCCCATGCAACTGCAGAAGGTGAAACACCTGCCCCCTTTACTTCCCCTCTCCTCACCATCCAAGGGCCCATACACCCCTTTCAAGTGAAGCAGCATTTCATTTGCACATCCCTCAATTTAGTCTACTGCATTCGTTGCTCCCAATGCGGTTTCCTCTACATTGGAGAGACCAAACGCAGACTGGGTGACCGCTTTGCAGAACAGCTTTGGTCTGTCTGTAAGCATGAACCAGACCTCCCTGTCGCTTGCCATTTCAGCACTCCACCCTGCTCTCATGCCCACATGTCCGTCCTTGGCCTGCTGCATTGTTCTAGTGAAGCTCAACGCAAACTGGAGGAACAGCACCTCATCTTCCGACTAGGCACATTACAGCCTTCCAGACTGAATATTGAGTTGAACAATTTTAGATCATGAACTCTCTCCTCCATCCCCATCCCCTTTCCAATTCCCCCCTTTTCCCCCCAATAATTTATATAGATTTTTCTTCTAATTTTCTTTTCCCACCTATTTCCATTATTTTTAAATGTATTTCCATCCATTGTTTTATCTCTACCTTTTAGCCTATTTCGATCCCTTCACCCCACCCCCACTAGGGCTATCTGTACCTTGCTTGTCCTGCTTTCTACCCTTAATTAGCACATTCCTTAGATAATATCACCACCGTCAACACCTCTTTGTCCTTTTGTCTATGACATCTTTTGGTTATCTCCACCTATCACTGGCCCTCTATCCAGCTCTACCCCATGCCCCCCGCAACCAAAACCAGCTGAATATATTTCACCTCTTTTCTATTTTTACTTAGTTCTGTTGAAGAGTCATATAGACTCGAAACATTAATTGTGTTCCTCTCCGCAGATGCTGCCAGACCTGCTGAGCTTTTCCAGGTATTTTTATTTTTGTTTTGGATTTGCAGCATCCGAAGTTTTTTGCTTTTATGATACTGCTGGATTCAGGCGAGTTAATACTGGCAGCACGAGGTCCTATGGTATTAGGACTTAAGATATTTAACCTCCGACACAGCTGCCCTGGTGAGTGAATGAGTTTCTTTAGTGGGGCCCAAGAAGAGTAGGATGCTCCTTTGGCCTCACTAAGGAAGTTTGGAATTCTGCTGGCACAGCATTCCCTGCCCAACCCCTAGAGAGCCTGGACTGCAAAAGCTCTGGTGAGTGAACCATCCACCAGAACCAAATACAACTCTCAATTTATAAAGGCAACATGAACTGTGCCCATTGGATGTATTTATCCTTAAGGTATGTGGGTAATAGATCCCTTGTTGAGGTTAAATCTCCCTGATTAGGTTGTAATGCACAAGTGAACACTTGAACACTGAATAATAACTGGTTTACACTGATACCATGGCTGCAAAATTGGTTTCACACTGAAAACCAATATTCTGGCCATAATCTGAACGGCATCTTGATTCAGCTCACTTGCTGAAACCTTCTCAAAGTCACCCAGTTTGGACACACAGCCAGCACACGGATTGGTCCTGGTGGGAGAGCGAATGAAAGGGTTGACCAGGGGCCAGCTGCAACCCAGATCATTGCTTTGGAGACAGGAGGATCACTCTTGCCCCCATTAAAGTAAGTAAAATAACAAAGACTTACTTATCCTTCAGTGGCTTCCATCAGTGCTTTGACAGCCACTAGTCAGACTGCCATAGATCCAGAAATTCTAAATAAGCGTTTGCAGGGGTTTTTGCCAAATTTGGCACTGAGGTCCTGAAGTAGGAGTTAGCCATCTGATTAGCATATTCAAGGGGCCTAAATACCTGATTTAGCTGGGTGCCCCAGGCACAAGGGATCACGCCCAGAAATTGGTACTCAACTCATTTTTCACCAAAATATAGGGCATAACAGAGACAAATTTCTCCTCCTTTGGCTTCCCAGGCTAAGTCTTCATCTCATTACTTCTCTCCCTGCCTTTAGAAGGCTCCTGAAAACCTCTCTCACCTACCAAACATCTCCTCGGCTCGACTCTCCTGCAGACTTGGTGTCCATCCCTCCTTTTGGCTGTAAAACACCTTGGAATGTCTTTTTCTTTACATTAGAGGCCTGGATAAGTGTAACTTATTAATAATTTTGCCTTCTGTACACTTGCCATGGCAATCTGATCAGTAAAGCCAGACATTACATGTTCTGCAACCTTTGTCTGTTCTTTTAGATGCATAAACTGCTTTGACCAGGTGTTGGTCAAAAGGGAAAACTTGGTGATTAGCATTCTCTGATCAAATGAAAAACCTGAAACACAGCATAAATTAAATAAAAAACCTAAATATTTTCAACAAACACTAACAGATTATAAAGTCAATGTAATGTGCTGCACTGTTTTCTTCAGTGATACAGCAGACATCTCAACCATGCTTTAACTAGAAGAAAAATATAATCTCAAACAGGAGAGTCTTGTAGAGCTATTATGAAGTGCAGGAGGCAAAAGCTTCAAATGCTGCACTGCAAAAGTATCCCTGGGATTTTTCCTGGTTACCTAGGGGGGCAATCATGGCGTGTGAAATATATTTAATAGAGAAGTTTCGCTCCTTTGGACATGGTGTGCCTGTTTCAACTATAAGCATTACTTTATCTTAGTTTGATGTGCTTTGAACAAAGTAATAAATTTACCAGATGCAAAGTACTTTCCCACCCTCAAAGTTTTTTTTTAAACATCAAACATGAGTTCTTATCCACTTTGACTGTTTGAAAGGTTTAGCTAACCATACAGCTTTGCTCCAAATCATACACTTTGTTCTCAGAATATTCCATTCTAAGAATTGTATACTTTGGCAGCCTTCTGTTTAGTTAATGGAGAGACTGGGGATTCCCTCTTCGCTTTATAAAAATTTAACCTTGTGCTTCATAAATTCAATCTCTCAATGCTATCACCTAAGCTTCAGAAAAATCATTGCTGTCCAAAATGAAGTTGGAGACCGTTCATCAGAATCAAATTTATTCATACAAATTCTGGCTAACAAGAAAGACACATTTATATAGTGTCAAAGTCCAGAACACTTTACAGCCAATTAAGTACTTTTTGAAATGTAGTCACTGTTGCAATGTAGGAAACAATTTGAACAAAACAAGGTCACACAAACTGCAATGAATAATGACCACATAATCTGCATTTAGTGATATTGATTGAGAGATACATATTGGCAAAGACCAGCTTGCAGTCCTGAGTGTTTTTCTTTCCCAAAGGAGGGCAGGAATAACCTGTCTGTAATCTTTTTGCAGCCTCTGTGTCCTCCTCACAGCTTACATTCTCACCTGGCTTTGTATTGTCAGCAAACTTAGATACGTTGCTCTCTGTCTCTTCATCTAAGTCATTAATATAGATTGTAAATAGCTGAAGCCTCAGCACTGATCCTTGTCGTACTTCACCAGTCACAGTCTACCAACTTGAAAATGCCTTGTTTATCCCTGTCCTTTGTTTCCTGTCCATTAATCAATCCTCTTTCCATAATACATTACCCCCAACTCCATGAGCCCTTATCTAGCATATTAACCCTTTGTTGGCCCCTTATCGAATGCCTTTTGGAAATCCAAGTATGTTACATCCTCTGAATCTACCCTGCATCCTCAAAACACTACTAAATTTGTCAAACACAATTCCCTGTTGTAGAACCATGTTGACTTTGTCTGATCTTACTATGATTTTCTAGGTATGTTGTTAAGACTTCCTTAATAGATTCTAGCAATTTCCCACTGATAGATGTCAGGCTAACTGATCTGTAGTTCCCCGTTTTCTCTCTTCCTCTTTTTTTGAACAGCACTGTTACATTTGCTAACTTTTAATCTGCTGGGACTGTTCGGCGGTCTAGGGAATTTTGGAAAATCAGAACCAGTGCATCCACTGTCTCTGCAGCTACCTCTTTTAGAACCTGATGATGCAGGTCTCAGTGCCTAGGGATTAACTGGATTCCAGCCCTAAAGTTTCTCCTATAATTTTTTTTCTGCTGATATTAATGATCTTAAATTGGTGAATCTTATTAGCCTAGGTTACCCTCTATTTCTGATATCTAATTTGTGTCTTCTACTATGAAGACAGAAAGAAAATACTAGGTCAACGTCTCTGCCATTTCCTCATTCCCCATGACAATTTTTCCTTTAAGAGACAAACATTTACTTTAGCTCCTTTCCTCTCTTTTATTTACTTGTAAAAGCTCTTACAATCTGTTTTTATATTCCTGGCTAGTTTACACTCATTCTATTTTTTCCTTTTTTATCAACTTTTTGGCATCTCTTTGCTGGTTTCTAAAACACTCCCAATCCTCAATCTTACTGCTATTCTTTGCAACATTACTAGCCACTTCTTTTAATCCAATAGTATGTCTAACTCCCTTTGTAACCCACGGATGGATCTTTCATGATAAATTTTTATTTTTTAATGGAATGTATTTTTGTTGAACATTTTGAATTATTCCTTCAAATATTTCCCAATATTTATTTATCGCCATAACTTTTAGTCTATTTACTCAATCAACCTTAGCCAACTCTCCCCCATACCTGTATAATTGGCTTTGTTTAAATTTAAGATTATTGTTTGGGATTGGAGTAAGTCGTTTTCAAACCTAATATGGAATTCAATTGTATTATGATTGTTTTTTCCCAGCTGATCTTTCACTGTGAGATTACTAATTAACCCTACCTCATCACACAATCCAAAATAGTTTTGTCTCTAGTTGGTTCTAAAATGCATTCCAAGAAACCGTCATGAAAGCATCATACAAACTCATTTCCCAGGCCACCTTTGCCAATTTTATTGGTCCAGTCGATGGGAAAATTAAAATCCCCCACAATTATTACATTGTCTTTGTTACAAGCTTCAATTATTTCTTGCATAATTCTCTGTCCAACAGTATAACTACTACTAGGAGGCCTATAACCTACTCCCACCAGTATTTTCTGACCCTTGTTATCCAAGATCCTTTCTCAACACTCTCTCCATATCATCTTTTACCATCATGGCAACGCCTCCTTTCCAATTCTGCCTGCCTTTTCGAAATGTTGTGTAGCCTGGAATATTTATTTTGCAATCCTGTAACCAAGTCTCTCTAATGGTGACAAGATCTAAGCGATTTATCCCTACTTGTGCCACTAGTTCACCTGTCTTATTTGCAAATGTTTCATGTATTCAGATAAAGAGCCTTTAGTCTTTTTTACCATTATTAGCACGGACCTTATTCACTGATGCACTATTATTGTTAAACTCTTCCTGTTTTTCCTGAAATCCTACACTGTTCTATTGTCTCGACTATTATCTTTAGATTTCTAAATCTCCCTTCACCTGAACGCTGGCCCCGCTTTTTAATTTAAAGCCCTATCCACAGCCCTGATTCCATCCCAAGATGATCCCATCCCAGTTAAAACGTAGCACAACCGAATAGTTCCCTCTTTCTCCGAATACTGGTGCCAGTGTCCCATGAATTGGAACCTTTTCTTCTCAAACCATTCTGAGCCATGCATTTAATTTGCTAATCTGCTTCACTTTATGCCAGTTGGCGCATGGCTCAGGTAACAATCCAGAGATTATTATGTTTGAGGTTCTGCATTTTAATTTGGATCCTAACTTCTCAAACACTCTCAGCTGATCATCATTCCTGGTTGTACCTATGTCTTTGGTTCCTACATGGACCATAACAATTGTATTCTCCCCCTTCCATTCCAAGTTTATTACTAGACAAGAGGAGATGTCCTTAATCCTGGCACTGGGCAAGTAACAAAACCTTTGGAACTCTCAACAGAAGTTTCTATCCCCCTGACTATACTGTGCCCTGTCACCATCACTCCCTCCACTTGAATGGCATCCTGCACCATAGTGCCATGGTTAATTTGCTCATCCACCCTGCAGTCTTTATTTTCATACACATAGGTAGCAAGTACCTCGTACCTGTTGGGCAAAGATAACTACATGCTGGATCCCCATACCTGCCTGTCTTGCAGTCGCACATAGAAAATAGGAGGATTAGGCCATTCGGCCCTTCGAGCCTGCTCCACCATTCGTTATGATCATGGCTGATCATCCAACTGAATAGCCTGCTCACGCTTTCTCCCCATATCCCTTGTATAAATTTTGAGATGCGTGCCTTGAAATCGGTAGTAATAAGACCAGCAAGTCTTGTAGGTTTTTACCAAACTAGATTAAACATTTATTAACAGAAAAAATGACTTTAAATACATACTCAGATCTACAAATTACTACTGTGATAATTTCTAAATCCCCTAACTTAACTAACTCCCAGTTACACTTTCATTAAGCAAGACACACAGATTTTAAAAGATCCAGGCAAAGAAACATGCCACCCTGAACAAGGCAACTTCCAATTGAGTTTTCTTAACTTCAGTCCTTTAAAGACAGCAGCTTGAGGCATAGATGCTGAAGGCTTTCCACACACTTGTAAGATCTTAAAAATGCCTTTCCTTACACACTCCTTTTGCTCTTTCTTTGTACATATCTTTCTCTTTGAATACAAATCCCCATTAGTTCACTATGTCTTTGGCCTTTATCTCCCTGACAAAAAAAAACCCTCTCATAGCACTAAGTTTTACCAGCAATCTTTGGAAAAAATAAACACACCATTTCTAAACTTCACCTGGCTAGGTGACACATTTCACCCTTCCTTTGAAAACAATCTACTATGGTTTATTTCAAAATGCAGATATTCCCTTGACATCCACTTTTATCTAATTAACATTTCAAACCTAACTTCTTTTCTTAGATCAAAGCACCCAGACTAGCTGCTGCTAATTCAATTAAATCTCATTCATACACAGACACATATAGACACATACACATCCCACTATTACTCTATTTTACAATAAATCCCAATAACGTTGAGAATTATTATATCTTCTTGACAAAAGTAATAGCAAGTTACAGTCTCCCAGCTTGGAGACAAAAGGAGAACACTCACCAACTACTGGACGGAAGACAAAAAGAATAAAAAGCAGCACCTCCTTCTCCCTCTGCATCAAATTCCTGACTTGGCATTTGGTTCACAAGGCAGCCCTCTGTTCCCAAATCATTTTGTGCTCCCCAGTCTATAAGCTACCTCACCTGAGCAGTTTAGGAGACCCCTTCCTTATCATTGGTGGCTGTAGCTTCAGCCTCCTAGGTTCAAACTTTTGGTCATCTCACCTAACCTTCTTTGAACTGGTGTCCAATTTGCCTTGCACCTCTATGAAGCACTTTGGGATGTTGATCTACATTAAAGATGCTATATAAATGCATGTTATTACTGTAGAATGTATTCATGTTATGTTTACAACTGTATCCAACCCAGATCAAGACTTCACTTTTGCATTAGAAGTTATTCCTCCACCCCCACCCTTATGATCAAAAATGCATCAAATCTCTGTCTACTATCATCCTTGACTTGACATGCTCTTAGCTTTTAAAAAATATATTACATAGGTTGAATGATAGAATGCAACCAATGTTAACTCTCGTGAGAACAGATGTACTGACAGAAGTTAATGGGAACACGAGAAGACTTAGGAGGTCTTGCACTTGGGCAGCAACAGGCAAGTCACAGATAGTGCAAAATATGCTCCAGCAACCCTACTTCCACCAGTGGTGGTTAACTGGAAACATGGGCCTGGATTTTCACAACTATGGAGAGCTTCGGTGTCATTGTGAAAATGGCAGAGGTGGCTGAAATCCAAAATCCCCCCCACCACCCTCCGCCCCCCAAACATGCACCTAACATTTTCACGGGGGTGGAAATGGGGCCGAGTCGGGATGTGTGCATGCGAGTCTTGTTGAGCCAGTTGCCTATATAAAACAGCAGCTGCCTTCAGTCATGTCTGATTTTCATTAGCCAGGAGTGGGAAACACAACATATGCAGATTAGACCAGGTGGGAGCAGATCTAAACTTTGTGCAGTCCTTTGGAGATGTCAGGTTCCCCTTCGGATGTGGTCCCAGTGACCTTCCCTTTGGGAAGGTCAAGTGCCTTTTTGGAGAGGTAAGGTACCCCTTTGGGATTGTTAAAAATGGGCATGAATGTGTGTAAGAAGTGCATAACTCATTGGAACTCTCAAAAGTGTCAAAAGGAACTGTAAAAAGGAATTCTCAAATGCAACTGTCATGCTGTCAAGGCACTTAAAACTCCTGCTCTCTACATCTTTGAAAAATCCACTTGGAGTGTTTAGAAAAATTATTACCTGCTATTTCACTGTGTTGATATAAGTCTGGGGGTATCATTATTTGATTAGTGCTGCATGACTGATTTCAAAACCTTCCATTAACACAGTGGGGTGTCTGCCAATTCACAGTTCTATGGATGGCTACAAGTGGTCATAGACTCTCTCAACTGAGACAATGAATTCCAATGTTTGTTTTGGTAATGGATTATGTATTTGAATGAAATGTGTGTTTTTATAAAGGATTAAGCACTTGAATGAAATGTTTGTTTTTATAAGGGATTATATAGTTGAAGGAATGTAAATGTAGTGAATGGGTTTGTATGAATAAAAGTATTTTTAAAAAAAAGTATGCAATAGACACCCACACTTTCTTTTATTTAATCTCAGCATTGGACCTCAATATGTCCATGGCGGATGCTGTGAGAGTTGGCACAGGAGGTGTAAGGGCAAAGCATAGGAGATGGGGGACATGGGTTGGCACAAAGTTGGCATAGGAGCTATAAAGGACCATGTGGGGTGGGTAGAGGGGCATAGTTGGCATGGAGATATGAGGGACCATGGGGGATAGAGGGGTGTGGGTTGGCATGGACAGTATGAGGGGCCACAGGGTGTGTGTAGAGCGCATGGGGTGCCATGGAATTGGATGGTAAGTGTGTTGGGGATAGAGAGGATGTTGGGGGTGAGGGCTGAAGAGCTGTTTTTTATTTTATTGCTTTTTAAAAAGATTTCTTGGACAAATTGCTGGAGCACCAAGGCAGGCCTTCCGCCCAGCCTGCCTCCCCACCCGGCAGTCTCTGCACTGTTTCCGGAGTCTCCCACCACAGCTCCCATTTTCACAACACCCCCACCCCCCTCCCAACCCCAGGCCAGGGTACTTTCTCACAGGTGGGGATGGCGGAGCTGGGAATTTTCCCAACTTTCTGTTCAGGATCCGGAAGCGAAAATTCAGGCCATGGAGTGCCTGGTGATGGCAATGTCAGTGAGTGAGTTTCTGAAGTAGTGTGTGAACGTTTTCCAGAAGAGTGAAATCCCAGGGGAGCTGCCTTCACATTTGGGTTAAGCAGAGCTCCGCAATAGCCAAGGAGGCCCAATCTGCCACATGTATGCATCTATGTAATCTGATATGTCTAAAAATGCATATTTTTCTGAATCAAATGCAGAATAAAAAACACGGTATAAGTGTGAAAAAAATCTTTATTCTATTTGTCCACAATTTACACAGCGTTGGCCTTGAAAAAGACCGGGTGTTGGCCTTAGGATTTTGCACTGGAAAACTCTCTAAACTTTTTCTGTGTAGCGTGCTGTTTTCAGGCGTGTGATACAGTTCACCATGTTGTCAATGGAGTCAAACATGTTTTCGGTGTTTTCGTGCTGAAATCTGGTGCATCGCTATAGCCCTCACAACATTGGCCAGGGAAAGTGGCGAGTTTGCAGGTGGGTATTCATCTTCAGGGTCATTGGCTTCCTTGGCCTCCTCAACTGAAGAACATATGATGACATCATCTGTTAGCTCCATCATGAATTCTATGGCATCATCCACATCTGTGTAACTTTCCACTATTGTCTCTGCCGCAACCTATACCGGCCTCCCATTTGCGAATGAAAAGTGCCTATTCATCAAGTTGATTGGCATCAACCTGCTCTTCCTCACTCTGGTCACCTTGTGCAACCATAACCTGTTTGAGCCCAGCATGGTTGAAGCAGTTTGCGATTGTAGATTCGTTCACCATCTTCCACATCTTTTTCCACATCAGCATGACCTCTAGTGGGATTGTACTCCTGCTTCTTCTTGATTGCCTCTATAATCCGAGAGATCAGCTGCCATTGGTAGAGTTTTCAAGTTCCTAATCATGCCACAATCCATTGGCTGGAGCTTAGCTATGGTCTTGAGAGGCAATCATGAGGCCAGCGATGTCAGGGTGCTTGGGACAGTTGTCCACGATGACGGCAACCTTCCTTTTCTTTCAATGATGCATTTTATTCACTTTCCTGACCCATGCCTCAAAAATGCTGGTGGTCATCCAAGCAGTTTTAATTGCCTCACACTGCACGGGTAGTGTCTTGACTTTGGCCAAGCACAGTGGCTTCTTGGACTTCCCTATCACGAGAAGCGGCAGCTTTTCAGTGCCATCCATGTTAGTGCAGACCAAAGCAGTGACACACTCCTTGCTCTGCTTTCCACCATGACTTGTCCCCCTTTAGATTGCCAGAGCAATCTGGCAAAAGATGGCAAAACAATACGGTTTCAGCCACGTTACAAATGTCTCTTTGTGCATACCCATTCAAGATGTGGATGGGAGCATTTTGGAGCCAATCATCTGTCATGCTGTTTTAATAGCAGGACTCTCAATCCTTACGGAGAAGAACAGAATGTCGTGCCTTGTCTTGAATTGGTCCAGCCACCCAACGCGGCAGGTCTACTGCATGTGCCCTAGCTTCTTCGCCATGGCGACTCCCTTTCCTGCCGGAACTGGGCACGTACTCTGCTCGGGCTGCCTTGACCCACATTACCAGAGCTTCTTCAACCTTGGGATAGGCAGCCGTTCTCAACCTCTTCCTTGCTGGAGAGAATGCCTGCTTGTCGAACTGTTCCAAGATGTTCTGCTTGGCTCTCAGAATGGTGGACAAACTTCTTGGTGGAATGTCCCACTCTTTTGCGATGTCCACTTTCTGCTTCATGCCACAGTTTTCCACTTGCTCTATCAGCTTCAGCTTTCCTCCGATCGACAACACTTTTAACTTTCTCAAATGTTTTGCCACACTTGCACGCTTTGCCAGTCACTTCACAGAGAAATTTGAGCACACTTAGGTCCAATCACTCCACTCTGATTGATCGGCATGGTTACATGACCCCTGATTTCGGCATTATTTCTCTTGCTGACGTTTGGCTAATTGGGATTGACCACTGCAGAATTTCAGCTAATCATGGAAATTTTTCTATAGCTTTTGTTATTCTGCCAGTGAGAATGGCTGGTACCTTCGCCATAAGCAGGATTTTGTGCATCTAATTCTTTGAGATTTCACTGTATATATTTGTTTAAAATTCTGTCAGTTCTGAGCATGAACAAGTTCACTGAATTACAGTGAATCTCCAAACATTTACTTCCTTTGTTATTTATTTAGATTTTGCTAAAATGACTGAATTTTATTGGACTGCATCATTTTACTGAAAAGTCACAAAATAGTCCGGGAGATGAGTCGGACACCGCAGTGGGTGGGAAGCTTCGGTTAAGGAAGACGTGTCAGAAAGCGGAAAGTAGTATCATCAGAACAGATGCGATGGAGGCAAAGGAACTGAGAGAATGGGATGGAATCCTTACAAGAAGCAAGGTGTGAGGAGCTGTAATTGAGGTAGCTGTGGGAGTCGGTGGGCTTGTAATGAATATTGGTAAACAGTCTACATTGATGACTGTTTCAGTCCTGCTTCATGCTCTCATCTGGACCTGGTAAAACTTATCAATTTTGCTTCCAATTTCCACCCTCCATCCCTCCATCATCTTCACATGGTCCATCTCCGACACTTCCTTTCCCTTCCTTGACCTCTCTGCCTCAATTTCTGGTGATAGACGGTCCACCAATATTCATTACAAGCCCACTGACTCCCACAACTACCTTAACTACAGCTCCTCACATCCTGCTTCTTGTAAGAACTCCATCCTATTATCTCAGTTCCTTCGCCTCCGTTGCAACTGTTCCAATGATGCCACTTTCCAAACCTGTGCTTTTGACATGTCTTCCTTCCACCTTAACCGAGATTTCCCACCCACTGTGGTTGACAGGGCCCTCAACCGTGTCTGACCCATTTCCTGCACCTCTGACCTCACACCTTCTTCTCCCTATCAGAGCCATGATAGGGTCCACCTTGTCCTCACTTTTCACCCCACCAGCCTCTGAGTTCAAAGGATCATCCTCCGCCATTTCCACCAACTCCAGCATGATGCCACCACCAAACACATCTCCCCCCCCCCCCCCCCCCCCCCATTGGCATTCCGTAGGCACCATTCCCTCCAGGACACCCTGGTCCACTCCTCCATCAACTCCAACACCTCAACCCCCTCCCACGGCACCTTCCCAAGCAATCGCACACCTGCCCCTTTACCTCCACCTTTCTCACCATCCAAGAGCCCAAGCACTCCTTTCAGGTGAAGCAACACTTCACTTGCAACACCTTCAATTTGGTCTACTGCATCCGTTGCTCCCAATGCAGTCTCCTCTACATCGGAGAGACCAAATGCAGACTGAGTGACCGCTATGAGGAGCACCTTCAGTCTGCCCAGAAGCATGACCCAGACCTTCCTGTCACTTGCCATTTCAACACATGCCCACACATCCATCCTTGGCCTGCTGCAATGTTCCAGTGAAACCCAATGCAAACTGGAGGAACAGCACCTCATCTTCCGACTAGGCACTTTACAGCCTTCCAGACTGAATATTGAGTTCAACAATTTCAGACCATGAACTCTCCCCTCTATCCTCACCCTTTTTTTAATCCCTTTTTTCAATTTTTTTTTAAATTATTTCTTATTTTTATTATCTACTTCTTATCCACTTATTTTTATTTTTATTTATTTATCTTCATTTTTATACATTGTTTCACCCCCACCTTTTATCCTATTTTTGGTCTTTCTTCCCACCCCCACAAGGGCCATCTGTTACTTATTCATGTTGTTCTTTTCAGAGTACTTACCCTTGTCCTGCTATTATCACATTCTGCTTTCTTACCTTAGTGCCACTATCAACACCTCCTTTAGCCAGTACCACTACCATTAACACCCCCTTTGTCCTTTTGTTTATGGCATCTCTGTCAATCTCCACTTTGCCCCCATCTATCGCTGGCCTTCTATCCAGCTTCACCTGCTCCACCCCCCTCAAACAGTGTACATTTCATCACATTTTTACTTCTCTTTAGCTCTGAAGAAGAGTCATACAGACTCTAAACGTTAACTCTGTTTTTCTCTCCACAGATGCTGTTAGACCTGCTGAGTTTTTCCAGCATTTTCTGTTTGTGTTTCAGATTTCCAGCATCCAGAGTATATTGCTTTTATCTTAGTACTTATATTTATAAGGTGCCTTTAAAATAATAAAAGTCCCAAGATACTTCACAGAAGTATTATAAGACAAAATATGACACTGAGCCTCATAACGAGATATTACGTTAGATAACCAAAGGTTTGGTCCAAGTGGTAGGTTTTAATGATCATCCTAAAGGAGGAAAGTGAGGTAGAGAGGGATAGGGGTATAGAGCAGGAGTTCCTGATCTTATGGCTTAGGCAACTGAAAGCATGGCCAACCATGGTGGGCCAATTAAAATTGGGGATGTTCAATTGGCTAGAATTAGATGAGTGCAGCTATCCCGGTGGGTTGTAAGGCTTGAGGAGATTAGAGAGATAGGGAAGGGTGAGACCATGGAGGGATCTGAAAATGAGGATGAGCATTTCAAATATGATTTGTTGCTTGACTGCCAATGTAGGTCAGCGAAATATTGGGGTGATAGGTGAATGGGGCTTGGTGTGAGTTAGGACACAGGCAGCAGAGTTTTGAATGACCTCAAGTTTATGGAGGGTAAAATGCAGGATTGCATTTGAATAGCAAAGGCTAGAGGTTACAAAGGCATGAATGAGGGTTTCAGCAACAGATGAGCTGAGGCAGGGGCAAAATTGGGCAATATTACGGAGGTGGAAATAGCCAGGCTTAGTGATGACATGAATATAGTGGAAGGAAAGGCAGCTGGCTGTAAAACCACCTGCCAAATCCAAAAAATATTATGGTTAATGTGAATAACGATCAACCAGCATTGCAGCGACCCCATGTAACATGGGAAAAGCTGAAAGAGAAAGGAGGGAAAGAAAGAAAGCGATGGCGTGAATATGTTGATGGAAGTTCACCTTGGGGTCAAGGTTGTGAACAGTCTGGTTTAGTCTCAGACAGTTGCCAGGAAGAGGGATGGAGTCAGTACAAGACAACTGAGTTTGGAGTGGGGACCAAAAACAATGAATTTAGTCTTCAAAATATTTATTTGGAGGAAATTTCTGCTCACCCAGTGCTGAATGTTGGATAAATAGTCTGATAAGTTAGCGACTGTGGAGGAGTTGAGAGAGGTGATGGTGAGGTGGGGCTAGGTAACGTCAACGTACATGTGAAAATTAACATTGTGCTTTTAGATGATGTCACCAAGGGACAGGGTGTAGGTGAGAAATTGGTTAGCCAAGGAAATACCCTCCAACAATGATCGCTCTCTGCAGTGGCAAATCATCAGGCCATTTACAGAGGATTTTCCTCATGAACAAAATGCTAAATTTAAGAAGGTAGATTTAATTAATTTTGGCTGTCTCCTCATCCCTCAACATATTGGACTTTAAAGATCCTCAGCCTTATCTACAAATTTCTCCACAGCCTCAGCTTCTTCCTATGTGTAATTTCCTCCAACTCCAGCCTAGTGTGTGTTCCCTTCTCCCTATGTTCAATTACTGGTGGCAAGGCCTTCAGTTATATCTGGAATTCTGCTAAGCTACTCTGCCATACTGCATCATTTCCCATCTTCAAAAACATTCTTCAACTGCACTTCACCATTCCCTCCTATACCCCTACTACTGCTGCTGTTGCTGGATCCAACCCGGAACTGTGCAGCACCTCAGGATGTAAGATGGAGGAGTTATAGAAATACAAGTTAATCTTGTTTGTGTAATTTTCCTAGGATAAACTAGATCTAATTTCTGTTTGCTCTTTCAACTGAGTAGGAGTAGTTCGAATTTTGTTTTAGTAAATGGGCTTAGTATGCATTATGTAGTTTCACATTTCAGAGTCAGTATAAGTGCTATTCATTTGTTTCCTGTGTCTCTTTCCTGTCTCCTTATTAACTCCCTCTGCTTTCCAAATAATTCCCCACTGTTTATTTAATTGTAAAAAAGACTAAACATTCCTGTTAATGCGCACAGCAGGTTTTCTTTCTTGCTAGTATTAATGCCAAGAAGGTCCTTAAGAACAGCGGTTCCCAAAGTGTTGGTCATGACCCCCAATGGGGTTGCAGAAATAACATTTGGGATTTCAAGCTCCCTCTCCTCCAAAGCAGCAATGAAGACTGTGGAGAGAAGGCTCTGGTACAGCCCTGGATTCACTGAATCAATGCCGCCAATGAGCAAAGGGGTGTACGGTGAGCCTAAAGCATCCTTTAACCTTAAGCAGCACTACTAGCGGCAAGTGCTGTGCAGACCTAGGATATTTGTACATTGACTTGGCGCAGGCCAAGGGCAGCAAGCATAACTCAGTCACTCAGGGAGGTCATGTGGCTGAGCCAGGAAGGTGAGTGGCACCTCCAAACTCAATTGTTTCTGCTCCTGTCTGTCTGTTGTACAGGCTCCTTACCATGGGCTGGCAATTTTGCTTCATAGGCACCAGCAACATACACAAAAGGAGGCAGATGGTTGGGGGAGAGAAGAGGAGCCAATTATAGTGTGTGGGGGAGTGGAACTGATCAGTGTGTGTGTGGAGGCGGGGAAGGGGAGAGAGGCTATTACAGTGTATGGGGTGGGAGGAGAAGGCTTTTACTATCTTTTGTCACTGGGCAAATGGAGAAATTGGTTGAAATCTACATGAGTACCTACAGTATTTTTACAAAGTACTTTAAAAACATAGATTTTCACATTTATATGATGTATTAAATGTTGGTCAATAATAAACAAACTCTAATGATTATAAATTAATGTTACTGTGCTGTTTTATTGCTGTTTTGTTTTTGCTGACGTCTGGCATCACATTATTTCTCAAATGTTAAAAGAAATGGGATCACACTGGAAAATTGTTTGGGAAGCACTGATTTAGAAGCCAAGTCCTATCTGTATCACAGTATTACCAGTTAGCTCACTCAGCAAAAATCTAGTTATTCTTCAGTATGACTACTGAGATTGTCCCCTAATAAACCTTAATATTTCCACAGTTCACCTAAAACTCAAGCACAGGATTTAATATCAATGGTAAAGTGTGTCTACAGCACCAGAGTGAGATTGGATTTTACTACCTGAACAAATGTTATCATTTGACACTGTATTAAAATTAAGAATGGTCTTAATGTGAAAGTACCATCCTATGTACAGGACAATTGTTAATTAACAATTTTATGGAGTTTTGAAGCAAATTATATTCAGTATAAATCAAAACCAGCAGGGAAATAACAGTGTAAAAGTACTAAAATACAAAGCATCAAAGAAAATCAATGAGTAAAAGTACAAAAATAGTTTAGGCATTAGCCAGCTCCACTGGGACCTGGTTCAAATCCAGCCCAGACTGACTGAAGTCTCCTGTCCCTGGGTGTCCCCTAACACAGACTTCCTCACCTTCAGGAGCATGAAAGTTCAAAAAGAGTGCATTACACTGCATAAAGTGAGCTGAAAGTGATTTACTCTCGAGTTTGCTATCGTTTGCAGAGCTGACTTCAAGTGCTTACTCAATTTAAACAGCTACCTCACCACCCTCCACTCCATTCCTCTGGTCCCCAGCTGGGCAGAAAAAGGTCAGGTAAGGGGTTAAAGTTTGAAAATTGCATTCCCTTCTCCAACCCACCATGTTCCCAGCAGCCGGAGGCCTACTAAACAAGCAAAAGTCATGGCCCAATGACATCATAGTGAAATATTAACGTCAAGCCTGGGGAGTCCCACACTGTCTGCTGCCCAGCTGCAGAATCGCAGCAGGAGCAGCTAACTGGCCAGAAAAGGCCAAGGGAAGTGTAGGAAAAGTTCCTTCAGTTTGAACTCCTTATGGACCAGGATCAGTAGCAGTCCTTGGTCTTCTCAAGCTGGCCAGTCCCAGAACCCAAGGTACTCCCTCCCTTCTCTTCTGCTTGGGTGGATGTAAAAGATCCCATGACGTTACAGATATCCCCCATTTTAAGCATGTTCTGATAGTCATTTTTGTTTTAGTGCTATTTGTAAGTTAGGGAACTTACCAGAATAGCGCTGTCGGTCTTGACCTCCATTTTCGTTTTAGCGGTTACTGTGCCTGCACCAAAAATTGCATTGTAATTGCTCGTGCTCGGTCTGTTTTTTCCCTCAATGCTTCGCTTGCTACCCCTCTTCCAAGCTCCTCACTCGCTTCTGCTTGCTGCTTCTCCTGACTCCCTCACTCCCTCCTGTTCGCCCCTTCCCTCTCAAACCTCCTCACTTCCTCCTTCTTTACCGTATCCCTTTCCTGAATGCTTCACTGTGAGCAAGGGCTTGGGAGACGGGCAGCAAGAAGGCAGGAGCAAAGGGGTCAGGAGAGGCAAATGAGGTGGCAAGAGAGGCAGCATGCAAAAAGCAACGAGGGAAACAGTGAGCGTGAGGGAGTGTGCAGGTTGGGAGAGGTGACAAGCAGGAGGAAGTGAGCAGATCAGGAGAGGGAGAGTGAGCAGGAGAGCATGGGTCAGAAAGTGGGCAGTGAGCAGGAGGAAGTGAGGGACAGCAAGTGAGGCAGAGAAAGGGGCAGCAAGTGGGAGGGAGTGATGGAGTTGGGAGAGGGAAGTGGTCAGCGGCATGAAATGAGGGAGCAGCAGGGAGGTAAGCAGAAAAAGTAGTAAGAGTAGTAATAAGCAGGAAGAGTAGCAAGTAAAAAGGTGATTTTTGGGTCAGTTAGTTTCAAGGCAGCCAACAGGCTTTTGATGTAAAAATCACAGGTCAGCAATGTAACTCACCCTTATTACATACTTTCTTATGGGAAAGTGTTTTTCGTTTAGTGCACTGTTTTGTCGGAACACATGGGGAGGGCTAAACAAGAGACAGCTGTATTTTGAAGAAAAGCAGCCTGGTTTCTGGCCAACATTGATCCCTTAATTAACATCACATACAAAGAAAACAGATTATTTGGTCATTATCACATTGCTGATTGGGGGAGTTTGCTGAGTACAAATTAGATGTCATGTTGCCTACATTACAATAGCAACTACACTCAAAAAGCACTTAATTAGCTGTAAAGCACTCTCAGACTTCATGAAAAGTGCTATACAAATGTAAGTCTTTCTTTTTCATATTGTAAAAAAGAATATAAAGGCACTGGAAGGTGCAAAAATAAATATTACAATTACAGAACTGAAAGTTTATGCCTACCAGGAAAGATTGGACAGGCTGGGGCTCTTTTCTCTAGAAAAGAGAAGATTGAGCTGTGACCTGATAGAGGTTTTTAAGATTATAAAAGGGTTTGATGGGGCAGATGTTTAACAAAGAAATGTTTGCATTTGCAGAGGAGACCAGAACGAAAGGCCATAAATATAAGATGGTCATTAATAAATCCAATTGAGAATTCATGAGAAACGTCTTTACCTAGAGAATGACACAGCATTACCTGCTTCTGTGTTGTATATTCCACGAGTGGTTAGAATTTGGAATTCTGTACCATAAGGAGAGAAGCGATTAACATTGATGCATTTAAAGAGAAGTTTGATAAACATGAGGGAGAGGAAATAGAAAGATAAGGGATGGTGGTTAGGCATAGGGTGAAATCGTCCCAGAAATCGGCAGAGTCTGATATTGGGCAGGGAAAGTGCCATTTGACCCACCGGTGGCAATGAACGCTTTTTCCGCCAAATCATGCGGCACTTTGTTTAAAAAATGCAGAGGCATGGGTTTCACGTCAGACCGCTGGCAGGGCAGCCTCTGATTCGCCTGCTCTGCCATGACCTCAGGCCTTCAGTAATCTAAGCGCCATATTTACAAGGCGCCCCTAAACAGAGCCAGCACTCACTAAGGGATTGAAACCTACTGGAAATTCATGGCTGCCAAGGGGAGTAAACATGCTTTCCCCAAATTTAGCGATGTTTCTCTTGAGCACCTATGGGACGCAGCAAAGTCCTCTACCCCCACTCTGGGCTAAGAGGACAGACAGCAAGCAAAGTTACCCATCAAGTATGGGAGGCGGTGGTCAGCGCCAATGCCCTGTAAAAGAGGACAGTCACCCAGTGCCGAAAGAAATAAATGATCTCCTCTGTTCTAGGCTAAGTCACTCTTCTCATCACTCTCAACTCACATACCTCAGGGGACCTAGTTCTAGAGTAGCCTTGGGGTAACAATCTGGTGAACACATTGCACTGTCTGATCCACAGGAGGCAGGGGCAGAAGTCTATTCAGTCCGAATCAGTTGAGTAGTTTCTGGACAACTGGTCATACCTCAGTTGCTGGAGCTGCAAAGGCAAGCTTGGGAACATCAGAAAGGGATGTCCACTGCACTCCTCAGATTGCAAGGCGTAATGGAGGAGTTCTCTGCCTTCAGTCTAAGGTGATAGCGCTGGCATGCCAATGCACCGAGTTCAACACTGGTAGGATGGCAGCTGCCATTGGTCCAGAACATCATTCCTGCACTGCTGCAGGAGCAGCACTCCATCACTGAGGCACTTCAAGCATCCATCAGCGTCAACTCAAGAGGGGTGAGGCATCTCAAACTCACTGCAGCTGCCCCTTCCTCTCAAGGGGTCAGCCAGGGGTCCTCAGGCACTCATAGGGAGGAGGATCATCAGGTGCACACCCTGGGGCCATCCACCCAGCTGACTCCTGGAGTATTTGGCCCATTCGAATCCCCTTTTCCTATGAACCCAGCAGCTCCAGCTGTGCAGGCCGAGGAGGATGCCACTGCCTCACAGCAAGACCCCAAAAGCAGGCCGGGGCCCTATAGGTCTCGGCCCTCCAGAGGACGCCTGCTAAAGTCATCACAGACAACAGGACGTAGCAGTCAGCAGGCCACCTCCACCTCTGCTGTGGATGTCATGAGAGCACCAAGAAGTAGCGGCAGGGTTGGAAAGGTCAAGATTTAGTTGCACAACGTGGACATGGGTGTCAATCAATTGTACTTAATGTTGACCATTGTAAATACACTCCCAAGAATGTCTCCTTGTCTATGCTCCTTGTTACGTTGAGCAGTATTCATGTCAAATCAGTTGTGAAACCTTGATTCTTGCACAAAATGAAGGCTGCTGTCGCAGTCCAGGGCCTCTCCTCTGTGTAGAGTGTAACCTTCTGAGGACAGTGATTGTCCAGCTTCAAAGTCACTGTCCAGATTAATGATGCGTGCACCTGCATGTGGCTTGTGTTAGCTGTAAGAATCTCATACCCAAACATCACTGGGTTTGTGTCCTGGATTTATGTTCTCTGTGTTCTGTCAGCACCTTAGAGGCAGGGCCGTCCCCCCATCTCATCGCCATTCCTGACCAGCGGTGTGATGCTGAAGGAAACAGGTGATGAAGCCTGCCAAAGGATCAAGTTGTCTTAAAGTCCATGTGGCCACTGTAGCTCTGCATCGTCTCCATGATATGAGCCTCATCACATCGTCTATGTATGCTGTCCTCAGCCAGACAGCTATCAAACGTTCCCAGATGCAATGTGAAGATCGCAGGAGTGTCCTCACCGCATCTCGTCATCATGCTCCTGGAATTTTGTGGCAAAGAGGGCCTCACAGCTATGCCTGCCTCATCTGGCCAGCGCAACAGCCTCATCGCCTGCAATCTTGACTTTCAGGACCCCATCACCCTCATCCCTTTCAACTTCCTCATCATCAGACGTGTAGCTCTTGCAACTCCTCATCATCCAGGTCCTCCACACTTTGCATCACCAGGTTGTGTAGCATGCAGCAAGCCACCATGATGCGTGATACCCTCTGGGGCATGTACTGCAGTGATCCACCAGATCTGTCCGGGCACCAGAACCTCATTTTCAGGATGCCTATATGCACTCAACCAAAACTTCAAGTTGTGGCATGAGCCTCGTTGTACCTTCTCTCACCAGGACTCTGAGGCCATCATACGGGGGTCATCAGCCATGTCCTTTGTGGGTAGCCTTTATCTCCGAGCAGCCAACCCTGCATCCACTGCGGTCCCTGGAAGATGTCAGGGATCTGAGATCTGTTGATGATGTACGAGTTGTGGAAGCTTCCGGGGTGTCTTGTACACACCTGCATGATCCGTTTGTTATGGTCGCAGACCAGCTGAACACAGAAATGTGGAAGCCTTTGCGACTCATACTGGACTGCTTGTTGCCGGGGAGATTTAACAGTCATGTAGGTGCAGTTGGGAATCCGGATATATGAATAAATCTCAGCCCTTGCTTCCTGGCTTGCCTGATCCCTGTCAAAATTGACAAAGGTGTGTGCCTTGGCAAAAAGGGTGTCCGTGACCTCCAGGATACATGTGTGTGTTGAGATTTGCAAAATCCCGCAAAAGGTCCCCAGTGGAACTCTGGAAGGAGCCATGGCCATAGAAATTGAGGGCAGCAGTAACTTTAATTGTCAATGGCAGCAGATGCCCTGAGTCCCTGTGGTGCCAAATCCTACAGAAGGTGGCATATATGCATGACCTGTTCTCTTGACATATATTGGCGACACAGGTTCTCGCTAATCTGCAGGAAGCACATGCACCATCTGTAGACCCTGGGTCTAGCGATGCGCCAGGAAAGATGACTCTGTGGGGTTTATCCTCTGCATGTGGAGGAGGCCATGCTACCCCTTGGTCTTCAGGTTCTGCTCCTCCCTTTGGTGAGCCTCCCTTTCTCTCCTGCCTATAAGCAATCAGGCAGACAGGGAGATCACCAGACTCCATGTTCCTGATGGTCTTCTCACTGCAATGTGAAAGAGAGAGACGCAAGAGTCAGCAATTGTCTCCTTAAGACCACTCTTGGTCAAGTCATCGCCTGCGGCTGCCTCTCAAGGCCACTTAACGTTTGCCAGAGTCCAGGCCACCGCATGGATGTCCAGTGTTTAATGCGCATGATGGCTCACCATGTCCATACCCAGCACCGTCTCACATCACACAGCTGACTCAGCCACTCGACTGCATCCTGAATTCTCATTTAAAGCACAGGCTTTTTCCTAACCTGGACTTGAAGGCTTCGCGGCTTGTTTGTACCATAAGGGTGACTTTTCAATGTCAACTGAAACATATGCAAGGGACTAGGAGAGCACCTCTCCGTCAGTGTTTGATGATGATCAACTTTCCCAACAGGATCCTCAGGTTTACCCAGTCATGCAGTTTGAGTTTGAAGTGTACGTGTGAGGGGTTTACAGTAGAGGAGCAATCATTGACACTGTGAGGAATTAGTGCTGCTTAAGGGGGCAAAATTGCTTGATTAAGCTGACTCCAAGCATGTCAATTGATTTTAAGCTAAACGTTCTCAGCTGCGGTGAAGTGTTCATCTTTGACATGTTTTGCCATTAGCCCAGCTGTTTTCTTCCACCCCTGCCACTGCATGTGTTTGTGCTCAAACTTCAGTTGGTGATGCCATGACCAGCCCTTGCACTGTTGCCCTTGCACCGAGCTTGCCTTCGCCCCCTTCCCCTTTTGCACTGTCGTCCTTGCCCCAGCATCACAAGCCAGCCATAAAGAAGCCACTGCAGAGATTTGCCTGTGCCCACCCCGCATCCCCGGAGCTGCTGGGATCATCATGAGTGCTGTGCAAAATCGTGTGCACTCAACTCAGCATTCCCCTTGAAGTTGAGATTGCCAGGTTCATGTATTTTTTAAGGGCAGTTATAAATCACGCTGACGGGAAACCACTCTGGTGTGGGGTTTAATGTTGACATGGGGGGGATGATTCCGGCGTGTGGCCACAATAATTTATTACAATTAGTTTCCTGACGTTCAACTGCCGAAAATGCAGCCCACCACTGATTGGCGGGTGGGGAAAGAGGGGACAATCGCGTCCTGGATTTACGTCGTCAGGAAACACGACTAGGGCTGTCTCGCAACATTCGCCGATCGCACCACCAAACACGCCTGCCGCAAACGGGTGTGGGAAATCTCAGCCATAGGGTGGGAGGAGGTTCACATGGATCATAAAAACCACTTGGACCTGTTGGCCTGAATGGCCTGTTCCTGTGCTGTAAATATCATGAAATACTACGGAAATTTGCTAAATAAACCATAGCGTTTGGTGAGAGGTGCTCAGCCATAAATTTACAATGCTGGAGGAAATTGGATCTGGTTGAACCTCTGTTACACTATGAGGAGGGTGTGCGTCCTTGGATGGTGGTTGGGGGTGGGTGGCATTTACAGTTTTACTGTTACTGAAGTTGGTGTGCAGATGTAGCAAAAAAAAAATAGCATATTTTCAGGAGTTGAAACATGAAATATTCTGTGATGATATATTATCACTGTAAATGGCCAATTTATTTTCAAGTTTTTTTTCTGATACCAACAGAGATCTCAACAAACACCGAATATTAAAATTGACCAAGTATCACAAAAGATTCATTGTCAGATTTTCAGTCATTCTCACGCAGATAATTTAAAGACACCTCCCTCTATCTTTCATTATCGTTTTCCCTGTTCACTCCCAAATTACTTTTTAAATTAATTTATAGGATATGGGCAAAGCTGGTATTTGTTATTCAGCCCTACTTATACTAAGATGGACTGTGGGCAATATTCTTGAACTAGTGGTTTGATACAATCAAGAGGCTTGTTATGCCACTTCATAGAATTATCACAAGTAAACCACACTGATGTGGATCAGCAGTCTCATATGGGCCAGACCAGATAAGAATTGCAACTTTCCTTTGTCAAATGGGCATTCATGAACCAGTTGTGTTTTTATCACAATGTGATGACTTCATGGTCACTTTTACTGATTCCAGCTCTTTATTTTCAGATTATTGAAACCGAATTTGAATTCTCAAACTACCATGGTGGGATTTTTTTTATTCCTTCATGGGATGTAGCCATTATTGGCTGGGGCAGCATTTATTGCCCATCAACTGAGTGGCTTGCTAGGCTATTTCTGAAGGCATTTAAGAGTCAACCACATTGCTGTGGGTCTGGAGTTACCTGCAGGCCAGACCAGGTAAAAATGGCAGGTTTCCTTCCCTAAATGACAATAATGAACCAGATGGGTTTTTTTATGGTCATCATTTGACTTTTAAATCCAGATTTTTATTGAATTCAAATTCCACCATCTGCATTGTCCAGTGACGATACCTCTACACCATCACTTCCCCTTTTCACTCACTGCTAAATATAACTGGTCTCACTGACCCGTGCAGTGGGTTTGGATGGGAAGGTGAAATTAGCTCTTGATTCGCTGCTGGAACATGCTACACTACTGGATATGAATCATATAGTAGCTGCAGCTGAGAGATTGGAAAGGTGCCTTGTTGTCAGTCTTTCATAATTCTCCTCCGAGTTGGCTGCTTAGAGAAGCAAAAATGCAGGTGAGGGGCAGCTGCATATCCGATACTTCGCTGTCCCAGGATTTTCCTAAGGACTGGCTTTTTGATCACTTCTTGAAGGAATTTATTCACTACTCCACCCATCCATTTTCGCACCGCTTCTCCTGGTGAGGGTTGCAGTGGCAGTAAGGTGAGGAGGGCCGACCAGAATTCCCTTTCCTCAGCCACAGATTCCAGCTCCTCCTGGGGGATTCCCAGGATTAACCAGGCCGGCCGAGAGATGTAATGCCTCCAGCCAGTCCTGGATCGGCCTTGAGGTCTCCACCTAATGGGCCATGCCCAGTAAAGCAGCAACGGGAGCCTACCAGGGGGTATCCTTATCAGATGCCCGAACCAACTCAACTGACCCCTCTTGATCTGGAGGGGCGGTGACTCTACTCCAAGGCTCTCCCAGATTGCCAAATTCCTCACCCTGTCCCAGAGAGTACGCCCAGCACCTTTGTTGAGAAGCTTCATTTTTGCTGCTTGTACCCGCAATCTTATCCTTTTGGTCATTACCCACAGTTCATGACCAAAGGTGAGGATGGGGACATAGATCGACCGGTGAACAGAGAGCTTCGTCCTAAATCTCAGCTCCCGCTTCACCACCACAGAGCAGTAGAGTGCCCAGAAAAATGCAGCCACCACACCAATCCACTGATCAATCTCACGCTCCCCAAGCCATCATTCGCGAACAACATCCTGAGATACTTGAATTCCTCCACTAAGGGAAGCCGTTCCCTGCTCACCTGGAGAGAGCAACCCACTCTTTTCCCGGAGAGAACCATGACGTCAGATTTGGAGGTGCTGATCCGCATCCCAGCCATGTCACATTCGACAGCAAAACATTTTGAGTGCGCGCTGGAGATCTCAATCGGATGAGGCAAGGAGCACAATATCGTCTGCAAACAGCAGAGATGCCACCCTCAAGCCCCCAAGCTGGATACTCTCCATACATCAGCTGCACCTTGATATCCTGTCCATGAAAATCACTAACAGAAGTGGAGACAAGGTGCACCCTTGGTGGAGTCCAACGCCCACCTTGAGCGAATTCGACTTCACGGCGAGAATGCAGACACCACTTTCACTCCGCAAATAGAGGAACTTGTTGGCACACAGAGGCGGCACCTCTTATTCCTGTAGCACCTCCCACAAAATATCCTGAGGAACACGGTTGTATGTCAGAGGGCAAAGAGCTGGTCCACTGTTCCAAGACCAGGACGGAATCCCATTGTTCCTCCTGAATCTGAGGTTCGACTAACGGATGAAGTCTCCTCTCCAGCATTCTGGCATAGGCTTTCCCAGGGAGTCTGAGGAGTGTGATCCCTCTGTAATTGGGGCACACCCTCTGGTCTCCTTTCTTAAAGATGGGGACCACCACCCCAGTTTGCCAATCCAGTGGTACTGTCCCCGCCTTCCACGCAACATTGAAGAGGCACGTTAACTACGACACCCCAACATTGTCCAGTGCCTTCAACATCTCCAGACAAATCTCATCCACCCCTGCTGCCTTACCGCTATGACACTTACTTTCTCCTGGCCTGTCAAGGACCTTTAAACTTCAATGGGCCTTTAACTTACTTGGTTTATGGCAGCTAGTGCTGTAAAAAAGGGGGTGTGGCCTCCTTCCGTTCTACTCAGCTGCACGTCCATGCTAGGCCCCAGGGACACGCTGCACCACCTGGATCTCGCCTGGCCTCAGTTGGAAGGTTGGGCAACATAGGATCGAAAAAAAATTAAGGTAAGAAATTGGGAACGGAATGGCAACCCAACACTGAATGCCACTCCAAAGAAGTTCAGGCCCAATATGTTACATTTCCTCAAAATAGTGCATCACGAAAGCATCCAGACTGCTCAGCTACCTTTTCCTTCTATTGACTTGCTTCAGACTGTGTTGCATCCGAAAATGAATTGGGGCACTCTGAGAAACAGATAGCTCTTCTAATTAGTGATGTCACCAATGTAGGTCAAGTGGGAAGGGTAGTACATACCAAGCAGATTCAAAAGAGCAAGAAATATGACTTTCTTTAAAAAAACAGAAGGATAACAAATATCTTTATAACAATGTTTACGCAGATATAGGAAACATACAGAGACCTAGACTTTCCTTAATAAGCAATTGTGCTTGTTGCAAATGATAAATTTAACAACAATGTGAGAATGGAATAATGCACAAGTAGAGATAATTACCATCTTATTATGTCACATTAGGACATGATATATTGGAGCAGATTTATAGTATGTTTCAACTTTACAATAAGCATTTCTACTTATTTTAGATGAAGAAAATTAAATACTGTAATGTCATGTTGTTGACACACCAATGAGATTATGAATCCCACTGGCACTCATTTCTCTGCATAAGAATAATTTCAAAGAGCTCCATGTACACTACATAACTAAATACAGGAGCAGAGGAGAGATATCAACATCATGTATCTATCCATAAGATCTGCAATAAACCTCACACAATACTCCTTCTCTGTGCAGGAGTCCTGTCCCAAGGAAGATTTGTATCTCAAGACATCACTTCCAACTGTAAAAATGGAAATTCTTGCTTATGAAATTGGGGTAATTGGAACATGCAGAAGAACACAGAAAGGCATTTGTTGAGCCCAGGCATCCCAATACAATTTAGCCAAGGCTTTCTGTCCTCTCAGGAACCAAGAACCATTTCATGAAACTTCCAAGCTTATTACACTTGACTCCAGTTACAGCAGGTTATGTCATGTAATCAATCTCTCTGGAAATGAATTGGAAATTAGATATTATTGAAAACCTTTATACAGTATCTATCAAGTGGTACAGCACCGAAGTAAATGCACGTTAGATTCTGTTTCCTTCTTAAACTATCTGTTCAGTTACTTTACCCTGTTGGAGTGTATCGGAAGTAAATAAAGTAAAATTTCTGTTCTCCGGCATCCTGCCAACCAGAATTCTCTATTAACTGGAATTCTGGGGTTGGATCTGTCTTTTGGCTGGAGATGTCAAACTCACTGGTAGTTGCTATCGATGGCCTGTCCTTGCTCTGGTCTCAGCCTCCCATTGTTCTGCAGCACCATCTCCCCTCAGCACCGCTCACTTGATTCGTGCGCTCCTGCACTTCTCGAGACCCCAACACCTGCGTGATCACCCTGGAGCTTTCTGATTGGATGAAAATGCGGAACTCACCTTGCATCTTAGTTAACCAGCATATTTGATTAACCAGCACCTCCCGTTCCCAGAGCATGCTGGATAACAGAGATTTTCCTGTAACTGTGAAGTGTTTAGAATTTACTCAACAAATGTTATTGAACCGTTGAATACCCTACATTAATTTCAAAATGCAGAATTCAGATTCATTCCATCACAGAATTTCTACAGGTTTTTTTTAAAACATAAACTCCTGATATGGAATGTAATACAAGAGCGTACTGAACTACAGACCATTTCCAAAATCTCAGGATTCTGTGGAAAAAAACCACTTCTCTCATTTATTCTTTCCCCTCTTTCAAGTTTCCTTTGTACTCCAAAACATCCCCAACCAAATGTATATGCAGAAAACACTGCTCTAGGCCTCTGCAACTGATATTCTGCAACCATCTTATTACATCTTCAGGAAATTCAGAAGCATCTAGCCCAATTATTAGCCTCCTCAGATGACCTATTGTAGGTCAGAAATGTATTATGTTGAGAACTGTGATAATGAACATCAACGGGGAAGATCAACCTGCCTCTGCCCCTTAGTATTGGGATGAACATACAAAAATGGACAGGCAAAGACTAACTTGTTCACTGACCCTGTCCTGTTCTGCCATAGTGTAACTTCTTCATAGCATCACCTGTATCTGCTTCCCCCGACCACCCTGCCCCCAAATCATGAAATCCCCCAGAATAGGCAAAGAGTGAAAAAAAAAACTCAATTTAGGAAAATACTCTGGAAAATTATATACAGATTAGTAGTTCAAGTCTACTATCACTAATTAAAGAATTAAAATAGTTTCAAGACACAAGAAAATAACAGCACAATATATTTTGCGAGTCTGCTCATAGTCTAGTTCATAACCACCGCTCACCTTCATCATACAGTTCTTCCATTATTTGCCAAGTTTCAGCTCGGAGTTCTCGATTTGTTTTGCCCAGGGCATTTCCATCAGGCCAGTGCATGAGATAAAGATCTGAAACAGGAATATATGTACCTTTATTTATTCACCGAAGGAAATATGAATCAAAACCAATGTTTAGAGAAATATATTAGCAGCACATGCATGAGTTGCTGATGTGAACAGCAACTCCCTGACTGAGCTCGGCAAATATTTAGTACAGTCAGATTCCCATACCCACGCAGATCAGAAAAGCATGTCCCAAAGAGCAAGCAATTCAGATGAAAATCTGCTATTGATTCCAGTGCTGTAAACCACCATGGAAACTGATTTGCTATAACATTAAATCATTATTCCTGCAGAGATGTTGAGTCGGTTAGGCAGGCTGGTTAATCAATCCACTTGCCTAGATTGTCTTCAAATAAATCGAAATTCCATTATATTGCAAGACCATTGGAGTTTTTTTTTGGAACGATAATTGTTACTGGAAATAACTGAGTTTACAGGTCTGAATATTTTCCTGTTGTAAAGAAACAGAAAATAAGAACAACTATTTTAATCTTTACGTCAGAAAAGCAAGGCTGCTGACATTTTCTGAACAGTTTTGCCAATAGGAATACTTGCCATTTTTTATATATATGACAATACAGTAAAGGTTAAGGAATAAAAATTACAAAAGAAATAGTATATTCTCATGTTACTGCAACATTTGTTTGAAAATACATGAAGTTTAGCTACTCCGTTTAAATAAATTTGACCACCAGCTGATTTCAAGCTGACACTGATGACAAGCACAGAGAGGCCTTTGAATTGCTACAGCTATCTTCCCAGGGAGAACAGGATGCATGATATTAATTAGTGTACAAAAAAAGGAGAAATTGGACAAACAAATGCAGATAGGGCTTCCTCTTCCTGTCTTCAATAAATTGAGAACTTTCATTTCAACGAAATGAAGCGCTGGTATAGTAAATCACAATCTTGAAAAATATAATTGGTTTCCACACATTGTTTGGTGAGTCATTTAAAGTCACAATGAAATTATGCAGACGCAGTAGCTCAACTTAATGCCTAAGATCTGATTGGTCTTCTTGTTTAATCACACTTAACTGTTCTTAAAGCCGGGCAAAATTCTACTAATTTTTCACTTTCCATGTCGATATTCTGCATCCAGTAGAGCTCCTTCAAATATTTTGATCCAATTTTTTGCCAAGTCTAGTAATTGCCTTAAGCAAAGAAAACTGCATGTTAGAAATCTGAAATTAAAATTGGAAATGCTGGAAATACACAGCAGATTTTTCAGCATCTGTAAAGGCAGAAAAGGGACATGGTGGCATAGTGGTAATGTAACTGGACTAGTAATCCAGAGGCCCAGGCTAATAATCTGGGGACATGGATTCAAATCCTGCCACAGCAACTGGTGGAATTTAACTTCAATTAACAGATCTGGAATTGAAAACTAGTTTCAGTAATGGTGCCTGTGGAATCATCATCAATTGTCGTAAAAATCCATCTTCCCCTTTAGGGGAAGGAGAAGGAAATCTGCCATCCTTACCTGGTCTGGTCTACATTTCCAGACCCACTCTTAACTGCCCTCTGAAATGGCCTAGTAAGCCACTCAATTGTAGCGATTAGGGGTGGGCAACAAAACGCTGGCTTTGCCAGCAATGCCGACAGCCCATGAAAACATTTAAAAAATGAAAACCCTCATTGCAACTTCACATAATGAACCAACCCCATATAATATCCAAAGTTGCCAGCTATACATAATAAAACCTCTAAAGAAAATGCTGGAAATACTCAGCAGGACAGGCAGTATCTAAGGAGAAAGAAACAGAGTCAATGACCTGATGCAAGGTCATCTACCTGAACATTAACTCTTGTTTTTATTTCAGATTTCCAGCATCCACAGTATTTTGCCTTTAGAATAAAATCTCTGCCAGTCTCAAACTTTCAAGATGTGAAGAAGTTCAGAATTTGTTGGACAGCGTCCTATAATTCAGAGCAAAGTGAAAAGGCAAACTGAGCAGCTGAAGGAATGCTAGTGCTTAATCCACAGGAATACAATACCTTGCCAGTTCTGCAATATATTGGGAGTTGTCCAATATCTGAGAAGTACTACTGCATTCGCAATGCAAATTCTGGGCACATAATGTCTAGGGAGCACTGTAATGTCTGGAAGTACAGTGACAATTCTAATTCAAAAGATGTTACTAAAGTAAAACATGAATTGTTTCTATTTGAGATAAATGAATACTATTATAAATATTAATAAAAGCAATAGGGCTACTGCATTTTTTGTACACATTTCTCATATAATGCCTGCACAAGCACCCGTGAATGAAAAGATAGTTCTTTGGTGACATATATCATGAAAATTATATACAATGGAAAGTGTATAGAATTTATTTCTTGATCAGAAATTGGAGATAATTACACAGGATTATTAGTAATTGTTTATATAAACTCAAGACAGAGTTGAAAAGAAAAATATCATAAAGGCTTATTTTGTATGAATAGTCAGACTTGGGTAGCAGGACTTTCCGACAACAGGAATTTTGTAGTGTGCTCGGGTTTATTTTTGGCACATGAATCCAGCCCCCAAGTTGGTCTCTTTTGGCCACATTTTAGTATGGTCAAGTGAGCATGTAAACTCCCAAATCTCTGTCAAAAACACTCAGAATGCTGCAGGAACTACAAGAGTGACCTGAGGACATCACTTCCTCATGGGGAAGCACCTGGCCTGTGCTCAGTATCTCCTTGCAGCAGCATGGGGAATTGAGTTGCATTCACAGAACCATCTCTTTCCATGGTAATACAACAACCATACTTTTTATGGTTGACTAGTGATTAAGGTTTTGTTTTGGCACGTTGTTTAAGGACAGGACAGTGTATCAGGCACACAGGCAAGTTGCAGCACCCTGTACCTCACATCATTCCACAAAGTGAGGGGCTAATTTAAACTTTGCAAAAGAAAAAAATCCACTTTTAAAAGCAAAACATTGGCACGAGAAGCTTGATTCTATTATTGAAACTTCTGTGATTGACAGATGGACACGTTCTCCTTAATATGAGAACAATATGTGGTTATTGTCAGCACACAGCTTATGCAGAAGGTAACCATTTTATCTCACCCTCACAGCTGCTTGGTCACTTTCCCTGCCAACTCCAAAACTGGTCCTACATACTTTCAGAATGATGCCAAAACACACTTGAAGTGTTTACAGGCTAAAATGAAAGATTACCTTATGGAAAATAATGACAATCCTGGAACTTACTGTGTGAAACTTTTTCAGTAACTCCTTATCAGTAACATTGGTGGTATAATTGCCAGCTTTCTCCCTGGTGAGGCTCTTACAAATTAAAAACAATACTATATTCTACATATAGCAACTATAGCTTGCAAAAGACGGAAATAAGCAGGCACATATTCAACAATGCAAATGGTGCATTTTGAAAGCTTGCCCTTTAAAATGATTACAACCAAATTCCACCGGTATTGTTTGTTCAGCTGCTCATTGCCAATAGTACAATACCAGCTTCCTAATTAAAACCCTTTTCCTGACATCACATCCTGTCTTTTAAACCAAACAAAAAGCAAGAGGGCGAGCATCAACTTTAGGGTGTGTCACTTGCAATAACCATGTTACTATATTTACGGAACCAGCAATAAATTTGGAAAAAAAGTACATTTACTTAAACTTCTGTAATCACAACTAAAAAGGGCAATATAATACAAAATTATTTCCTTTTCACTGTAGGTAGGTAGAGAGTTATTTTGGAAAATAACATTGTGCCGGAAATTATAATGCAATCATAGTTTAGAGTTATAATGTTGTATAACTGGACAAAAAAAAAAATAAAGCATTTATATGACACCTTTTACAATCTCAGGATATCTTAAAATTCCTTACAGATAATGAAGTACTAGGAACCACGGCACCCAATTTACACACATCAAAGTCCCACAAACAGCAATGACCAGATAATCAGAAAAGCAAAATACTGCAGATGCTGTAAATCTGAAATAAAACAGAAAATGCCGGAAAAACTCAGGTCTGGTGGCATCTTTGGCGAGAGAAACAGGGTTAATGGCCAGGATTTTCCATGCCCGCCAGCGTTGGACATGTTTGGTGGCGTGAGCAGGCAGTATGTCACAATCAGTTTCACGACGATGTGAAGCCAGTTGTGGGGGGAGGGCAAAGGCAGCCCTGCCGTTGAGGCGACTTGTGGGGGTGGGTGGGGGTCAAGGGCAGCCCTGCCATTGAATATAATGCTCAAGCATTTGGGGTGGGGAGGGGGGGTAGAGTGGGTGAGGGAAGTGGCCATGCATTAGGGAAGCCTGTATAAAGTGACCATTCCTCTGCAGACAGTTCGGGCGCAGCCACGTTGATACGATTGGCATCGGGCTTCTAGCTTATCTGTCCACTGAAGCAACGCAGAGGCACCAAAGTGCCACTAGGTGCTCCAGAGCTTTTCACCCCCCAGGCACAGACTGCAAAATCATGAGGATTTTAGTGAACTGCAGAACAGTTGGACGACTGCACACGTTGTACAATCTCCTTGCTAAAGCTGGCAATGGAGCAGTCACTGCTGGAGGTGGTCACAGCCCCTTGCCATGTCAGAAATCCTGTTTGGACTGTCTCCCCAATGGTTCCACTAACAGCGCAGTTTAAGAGAATGCCTGCGCCTGAGCTGAGAGCACAGCATGCAGTTCAATGGGCAAAACGGCCGCCAATTGATCAGGTGGAGTGGGGTGGAGGAGGGTGGGGTTTCGGGCAGCCATACAGTGCACTAATTTCTGGCCTTCCAAGTGGTGGTCAGCACTCTCCAGGAAGTGTTAAGGGGCCTTCCCACTTAACCAGGACAGGTTCTCAGTACACCCATGCTAACCACGTCTCTCTCTCTCTCTTTCATCCTGCAGGAGGAGTACATCAGGATCATGGAGCCTGGTGAACTAGCTGTATGCCTGATGGCCTACAGAGAGTGAAGATGATGGAGGAGAAAGCGACTGAGGCTCCTGGCTGCATAGAGGCACGAGCAACAACTTCAGGAAGAAGGGGCAGCTGGGGCTCTCATTCACCTCCCAAGAGCCACGACGAGCCATCGCTGGTCGGCGCCTAGTGACACCTAGGGTCTATAGGCACTGCCTTTCATCCCTGCAGATGACTGAGAACCAATGCCGAAGACTGCGCATGTCTAGAGAACCAGTTGGCCACATCTGCCAGCAGTCGCAGGGTTTGGCAGCACGGAGACATGGAGGGCATCCACTGCCAGTGGCCATGGAAGTGACCGCAGGGCTCAATTTCTAAGCCAGTGCCTCCTGCCAGGGTTCCACAGGGGACCTCAGTGCAATCTCACAAACCTCCACCCACAAATGCATCCATGAGGTCATGGATGCCATCGTTGTGCAGGCATACAACTTTGTGCATTTCGCCTGGGACCAGGACAGCCAGGATGTAAGGGCGAAGATAAAAGCAAAAAACTGCAGATGCCGCAAATCCAAAACAAAAATAAAAATACCTGGAAAAACTCAGCAGGTCTGACAGCATCTGCAGAGAGGAACACAGTTAACAGAACTAAGTAAAAACAGAACAGAGGTGAAATATAAGCTGGTTTAAGGGTGGGAAGGGGAGGTAGAGCTGGATAGAGGGCCAGTGATAGGTGGAGATAGCCAAAAGATGTCACAGACAAAAGGACAAAGAGGTGTTGAAGGTGGTGATATTATCTAAGGAATGTGCTAATTAAGGGTAGAAAGCAGGACAAGCAAGGTACAGCTAGCCCTAGTGGGGGTGGGGTGAAGGGAAGGGATCGAAATAGGCTAAAAGGTAGAGATAAAACAATGAATGGAAATACATTTAAAAATAATGGAAATAGGTGGGAAAAGAAAAATCTATATAAATTATTGGAAAAAAAGGGGGGATGGGAAAGGGAGTGGGGATGGAGGAGAGCGTTCATGATCTAAAATTGTTGAACACAATATTAAGTCCGGAAGGCTGTAAAGTGCCTAGTTGGAAGATGAGATGCTGTTCCTCCAGTTTGCGTTGAGCTTCACTGGAACAATGCAGCAGGCCAAGGACGGACATGTGGGCGTGAGAGCAGGGTGGAGTGTTGAAATGGCAAGCGACAGGGAGGTCTGGGTCATTGGAGAGACCAAACGCAGACTGGGTGACCGCTTTGCAGAGCACCTTTGGTCTGTCCGCAAGTATGACCTCTGTGAGAATGTCCCTGTCATGAAGACGCAGTGGAAGCCCTAATAGTTGCTTAATTGCAGGAGGATGATGACAACATGAAGAGAACACTCCATAGATCTTCACATAGCCTCTGAGAATGTCTGACTCCTGTCTGGCTGAGGGCAGCTCACTTGCGCTCTGTGATCAGGGTCATATCATTGATACACAGCCATGAAACTTTAGAAGCATCTGATCCTTTGTCCGCCTTCAGCACCTGAGCCCTTCAGGAGCACAGTGCCACTGGTCACAGATGCTGAAGAGATGGGGGCCAGCCCCACCTTAAAGGTGCTGAGAGCACCCAGATTGAATGATGGAACTCTGTGACGCCTGCCTACTGCACTCTGGCAGCAATGACAAGCACTGTCGAGGTGCAGGCGTCAGTACTGTGTCCAGGGAGTAAGAGGCCGGATCATCACTTTGACTTGAAGGCTGCACAGAGCACAGGGAAGAGGCCCTGAACTGAGACACCTGTCTTAATCTTGTGCAGAAAGGTTTCACATCTGAGTGACAAAAATACTGCACATCAGAACAAGGAGCCACAGGCAAGGAGACGTTCTTGGGAGTTTATTGACAATAGTGAACAGTGTTCTACAAGTGATTAACACCCGTGCCCAGGCTGTGCAACTAATTCTTCTTAACTTTCTTAACCTTGCCACTGCGTCTTGGCGCTCCCCGGACATCCACAGCAGAGGTGGAGGCAGCCTGCTGACTGCAACACCTTGTCTGTGATGACCTTGGCGGGCATCCTCTGAAGGGCAGAGACTTGAAGGGCCCCGGCCTGCTTTCGGGGTCCTGTTGCGTGGCAGTGGCATCCTCCTCAGCCTGCGGAGCTGAAGCTTACTGATATTATGACACAGCCAATGGTAAAGGCTGAGTTGCTGAAATCTCAGAGGGAAACAAAAAAACTGTCATAACCCATTTCTGCAATTTGTATGTTTCAAGATGCAGGCTTTGAATTCAGTAATAATAAGACCACTGAGTCTCAAGAGGTTGTTTTATAAAATTAAACATTTATTAATACAAGAAAAATTGTAAGCACATACATATGTCTACAAAATTACTACTATAATAACTACAAAAATCCACTAATTAATCTGACTCTCAGCTATACCCCCGTTAAGGCAACAGTAAAACTCATAGTTTTAAAGAAACACCTGGCACAGCACACCCTGGACAGTGGCATTCAAATTTAGTTTCTTTCAGCCCTGGGTTCTTGCAGACAGACTTGAGGTTTACAGGTCGGAGGCTTCTCACACTTGAGGGATCTTAAAATGCCTCTACCTTACACACAATCTCCTTTCCCTCTTTACACCTAGCTTCCCCTTTGAGTGTAAATTTTCCATGGTATCACTAGGCTTTTAACTTCACATCTTCTAACAATAGCATTTTACCTCACTAATTTTATTAGTAATATAAACACATTGCTTGGCATCTCCCAGCTAGGTGCAAGATTTTACTCCCGCTCTTGAATGCTTTATTCAACAAATGCAAATGTACACTTTACCTTTTAACTTCCTTACTGTTTGCCCAATTAACATCTCAAACTACTATACATCAAAGCATCCAGACTAGCTGGCTTTAATCCAATTAAGACACGCACAGTCAAACACATAGTCACAGACCCCACTACAACTCCACTTTAAAAATAATTTCCAATAACATTATAGACATTAATATCTCTTCATGACAGTTGAGGTCACAGGAAGAGGAGATTCGGATCGACTGGACACTCCTGGAGTCACCTGGATTAGTGGCCCACAGGAGTACATCTGCTGATCCTCCTCCCTTTGGGTGCCCGAGGGCCCCAGGCTGACTCCTTGAGGAGAAGGGGTAGCTAGAGTGAGATTGAGCTGCCCAGCATCCCTCTCGCATACACATTGTTGGAGGACAACTATGCATCAGCGATGGAGTTGAGCCCACACGGCAGTGCAGGAGCGACGTGCGGGACCAAGGTTTTCATGGCAGCTGCCATTGTACCAGTGTTGACCTCGGTGTGTTGGCATGCTGAGGCTATCACCTCAGAGTGAAGGCGGATTAACTCCTCCATCGTGCCTTGCAATCTGAGGAGTGCAGTAGACATCCCTTCCTGATGTTCCAGAGCTTTCCTTTTCAGCTCCAACAACTGGGACCTGACCCAGTCCAAAGGCTCATCATCTGACTGGGACTCGGCAAATTTCTGGCCTTCAGCAGTGCTCAGAGTGCCAGACACAATGGAAGTCCCTGCCACCACCTGCTGTGGATCAGACAGTGCGAAGTACTCACCAGATTGTGAACCCGAGACTATTACGAAGCCTGGTCCCCACTGAGGTGTGTGTCTCTGTGCTGATGGAGTGTGAGTGAGGGCTATGACGGGACTTCAAGGAGGTTGCCTCCAGATTCCTCTTCAGGCTGCAAAAGCAAGGAGAGATTAATTAGGGCATGACAATGACCTGTGAAACAGGACACACCACTCACAGCATGGTTGTCTGATGGATGTTGCACTGCACCGTCACCGTTAGCACAGGACTGATCCAGTTCATCGCCAGCCAGCTGGATGGCTCTGTTTTCAAAGTCTGTGAGGACCTTGATTTCAGGCATTCCTCCACTGGTCTGCGACCTCTCCCTCTTGTGTGCCAGCTTGTCCTGCATGAATAGAGATGGGGAAAGTGTAAGCAGGACACCTACCAGGCCAGATGATAAGTATGCCTTGCATGTGTGGGTGGTGAGTGGTCCCATGGATCGGATGAGGACAATGACGGTGAGTGTGAGAGAGTGAACGGTGATGTCCCTTGAACTGGCAGTGAGTGAGATCCCTGTGGATGTGTGATTGGTTTTCAGTGTGTGAGATGAGTGATGAGAAGAGTGACTTACCCTGATGGAACGAAGGAGATCATTCAACCTCTTGTGGCACTGGGCGGCTGTTTCATTCTGAAGGTTGTTGGCGCTGACCACCGCTGCCACCGCCTCCCAAGCCTGGTTGGTCATACTGCTGCCCATCCTGCGACCAGAGCGGGGGTAAAGGACAACCTGGTGGGGGAACCATGGCATCCAAACACGTTCCAGTGATGCGTCGCTAAACCGGGGGCAGCGGACTTTTTGCCTTTTGTGGACATCTTCCCTATCATAGTCGTGGGCAGGAAGCACTGAGATGTGTGCATGCGGCTGGACTATAAATATGGTGCCCGGTGTGATGAAGCGACGAGGTAATGGCGGGTGGGTGAATTAGAGCCCAGCCACCATGGAAACGGTGCGTTTCCCAGGAATGCATAAATAAAGTGGCAGGTTTGGAACGATACAGTGTGAAAGCCTTGTTTTACCCACCCACTACCACACTTAGTGCAAATGCGGAATGATTCCACCCTAGGTTTTGAGTCCAAAGAGTCATACGGACTCGAAACGTTAATTCTGTTTCTCTCTCCACAGATGCTGCCAGACCTGCTGAGTTTTCCAGCATTTTCTGTTTTTAGACCTGTTGATTATGTTTGGTGATGCTGATTGAGGCATAAATATAGGCCAGGACACTGAGACAGTCTCCCAGCTCTTCTTTGAATAATGCCTTGGGATGTTTTAAGTCCCAGGGAGGGCAGAGGGGGTTTTGGTTTACCATCTTTTTTAGGGAGTGGGAGCGACTGGATTGCTCTGTGGGGAGCTGGCACTGACTTGATGGGCCAAATGGCCTCCCCCGTGACTTTCTGACTCTGTAAAAATGACACTCCTTCAGCACTGCTTCAGTAACGCACTGAAATGTCAGCCTAGGTTACAAACTGAAGTGTCTGAAATAGACCCAGACCCATAATCCTCTGAATCCAAGGTGAGCATGCTACCACTGAGCCATGACAGACAAAGGTGAATATCTCAGGATAGATCTGTTAGAATCTTCTGCGGAACATCATGGTCTCTAGGCTGGTTGAAGTAAATTAACACCATCCCAGATAAGACTGCTGAAATTAGAAGAACAGTGTGGGATGTGCATTGGAGTGGATATACTGGAGTTTTGCACAATTTATTTTTGTGGAGGAAGTGAGGACAGTCACTCTTGTGCGAGACGTAATGGGTATGATACACAAAAGAGTGGACTGTATACAGCCTGAGGGTCTAGCAACTTGTTCTCATTCCATGTGTTTCTGATATTCTCTTGCAAGTGGTCTTCCTTGTGGGAAGCCTAGGGGTTGCATTACTTCGAATGAGTGATTCCAAAAACGTAACAAGCCAGGAGGGGAAAGTGTGAACAACAGTTTATAAACATCAGTAACTAGACTAAATTACTGATTTTAAACCAATTGTCATATTTTTTTTCAAAATATCACATTTTTAGCTCATTATTTAGGAGCCAAATTCACTAAAGTAGATCGTGCATACTATGATAGCAGAGGATCAGAAGTTAAATGGGATGACAAAACTGGCTGGGAGAGACAGTGAAAAAGCATAAAAGTTTCATTGTTAACTGAATATTACCAGCATTTCAGTAACACTTGCTTATGGTGGTTAAGGGTATTTCGTGTTTTCAGTGTTTTAGATATTTATCTCTGGCTCACATCATTTAAAAAGTACCTGGATGAGCACTTAGCACGTCATGACATTCAAGTCAATGGGCCAAGTGCTGGTAAATGGGATTAGGTAGGTAGGTCAGGTGTTTCTCACATGTCGGTGCAGACTCGATGGGCCGAAGGGCCTCTTCTGCACTGTGAGATTCTGTGATGCTGATTCATTGGCTATATTTAACAAGGGTTTTAATTAGACTGCAAGATAAATTGGATTTGGGTCAATTGAACTTGCATCATGAAAGTGAAGAATATTAAAGGAGCTGAATGGCTTCATTTGACATTGTTTGAGGTAAAGTTACAAATGTTACGATTCTGTCACCAAAAGTGGTCATGATTTTCTGGTCAGCTATCTTGTAAATGGGTGGCCTGAGAAGGAAGCAGCTGAAGGTTTCTGCACATCTGTACTCAGAACTTGATAGGCTCGCTGTTATAAATGTCAGTGCAGCTGACCTGCATGCTGAATGACAAGCACAAGAGGAGAAAGTGAAGGCTAGCTGGTCAGAAGGAAGATAGGGCCACTAAATTTCCTCTAACCGAAAAACTTATATTAAAAAATTAGTATCTTGATGAAAAATAAAAGTGCATCAAGTTCACATTTTTAAAAAATACAAACAGCTCCAAAACTTAAATCATCATTTAACAGAATCATATCTCTTAAACTTGTTTGGGTATTTGTTCATACCGATGTAATCCAGACCGAGTCTTTTGCAGGAATCCAAACAAGCTGCTTTAGTGGTTTCACAGCCATAGTCCCCAGGCCAGAGTTTTGTAGTTATCCACAGGCTCTCCCGATTCACGCCACTCTCTCTGATTGCTTTCTTCAGATGTGATTCACAGCCATATCTTTTTGCAGTGTCAATGTGACGAATGCCACATTCTTTTAAGGCATACACAACTGAAGAATGGGAATAGCCACCGTGATGTGATGTGCCTGAAAGAGAAAACAAAACAAACCATAAAAAACAACTTGGGTTGGTTTGCAGCAACTAAGATTTATAGAATGTTCAAAGTTTAACCAATTAGTTTCAAGAGATTTAACCTCAATGGCAGACCCAAATCTTTTTGTCAGGTCCCCTGGTTAAATGGAGCTACTTAAAAGATTGTTCCGTTCTTAGTCAACCAACATCAATAAAACAGGTTATCTAGTCATTATCTCATTGCTGTTTGTGGGAGCTTGCTGTGTACAATTTGGCTGCTGAGCTTCCTACATGACAACAGTGACTAAATCTCAAAAGTACTTCATTGGCTGTAACGTGCTTTGGAATGTCCTGAGGTCGTTAAATGCACTATACAGTTTTTCCTTTTATTTAGGTATGAGCACCCTGAACTGTGAGACACTTCTTTCAGGACTTTACACTTTTATTTTGTTGAAATTAATATCCCTCTAAATAAGGCCTGCAATTTAGCAAATTAGTATGGAGATTATTCACCTTTCAGTTATTGGTGTGACAATGTTCATGAGCATTCACTGAAGATGGAAAGCACACTAACTTTATGGCAAGTTGCCTGACACAGCCATTTGCTAACCATCTTCCAAACTATGCAGTGTGGCACTTGGAAACTTTAACTGTGAAGGAAACAGAAGATATGAATCCTGACAGTGAAACTTCAAAATAGGTAAAAATCAAACCTATAAATCCAACATTATTGAAAGCATGATTGTGGATGTTATATCAGGGCTCAGATGACCAAATAAATAATTTCAACTTTGCTTAATTGGTTAAGTTATAACTCAAGGACCTCGAATAACACATTTGCAGTAATTGTTTATTCTCTATTTGGCCTCTTTGTGAAAAGGATCATTGATTCATGTAAGTTTTTCTGAGACAGTGTGTAAAGATAAAAACTGTAAATTCTTGACTATTTGTACTTGCATAACATCTTGTAATCTCACATCATCATATAACGGTTATCAGACAAGTGTCAGAACGTTGTTTTAAAAGCTGAGGATGTTGCTTCACTCATGAAATTATAATCAACAGGGTTCTCACCCACAGCAAAATTATTTGATCTCAGTTTGCTGAATAAACACATTGCCATCTAAGGGGATGTTTTAAGATAATTGCACTTTGTTTCAGTGTCTCAGAAATATCAGCACAGGAAGTGTTTGCATATGCAGGATGATCAGTAATCACCTCAAAAATATCAACAATGAAAGGTTCTTCATGAAGAACCTCAGAGTTTTAGGGAATGAAGCTGAACAAGTGGAAGGGGCATCGGTGACAGAGGATTTTGCTGGTAGTAATTATAATTAATTGGATCTAGCATAGTTAAACCAGGATTTAAAGTTCTCAATTGGGATAAAACCTATTTTATGAAGGGATGGAATTTAGCAAAGGTGGACTGGAAATAAAAGCAAAATACTGCAGATGCTGGAAATCGGAAATAAAAACAGAAAATGCTGGGAAAACTCAGCAAATCTGGCAGCATCTGCGGAGAGAGAAACAGAGTTAACATTTTGAGTCCGTATGACTCTTCTTCAGTGGACTGGAAATAGTTACATGAAGGTAAATCAGTGTTAATAGTAGTGGGCGACATTCCAGGAGAGACAGAGGGTTTCAAACTAATGTTCCCATAAAGAAAAAAGCATAGGATGCACAAATTAAGTCCTTTGGGAGCATACTGGGTAGAACAAGGCAAAAAAGAAATGCTTACATCAGATGCTGTAAGCTCAATCAACAGAAAGCCAGAGGGATATAGAAAATGCAGGGGTTAAATAAACAAAAAAAAAACAGGAAAACAAAGAGAGGGCATGAAAATACTTTGGCAAGTAAAATCAAGGAAAACTCTTTTATAAACACTAAGAACAAGAGGATAACTAAGGAAAGAGTAGGGCCTATTACAGACCAAAATGGTAATCTGTGTGCCTAGGCGGAAGATGTGGACGTGGTTCTTAATAAATACTTTATTTCAAAAAAGAGGGTGATGCAGACATTGTAGTTAAGGAGGAGGACTGTGAAATATTATATGATATAAACATAATAAGGAGGAAATATTAAGGGATTTGGCATCTTTGAAAGCAGATAAGTTGCCAAACCCAGAGAGCTGGGAAAATTGAGAGAGGAAATAATGGAGGATCTGACTATATGTCTGGCTATAGACATGGTGCCAAAGAATTATACAACTGTATAGTCAGCCTAACCTTGGTAATGGGTAAATTATTTTTTAAAAATCCTGAGGGACAGTATTAATCATCATTTAGAAAGGCACAGATTAATTAAGAACAGTCAGCAAGGGTTTGTTAAGTGAAGGTCATGTATGACTAACGTGATTGTGTTTTTTGAGGAAGTAAAAAGGAGGATCGATAAGGGCAGCGTTTTTGGTGTAGTCAATATGAATTTAACAAGGTTTTTGACGAGATTGCGCTTGTCAGAAAAGTAAAAGCCCACAGGATCTAAGCAAAAGTCACAAGCTAGATCCAAAATTGACTCAGTGACAGGAAGCAAAGGATAATGGTCAGCAGGTATATGTGTCACAGGAAGGCTGGACATGCACTCCAAGGTATCTGCTCATCGACACTTCTCAGTATCCTGCCATTTATTGTTTAATCCTTGTCTTGTTTCCCTCTCAAGTAACTTATACTTCTCTGGAATGAATTCCAATCGTTATTTTTTTGTGGGGTTCTGTGGGGTTCAATACTGGGTCTCTTTCTTTACATGGTAATGATTCAGGCTCAGATGTAGGGGACGTGATCAAGAAATTTGCAGATGACAAAAAAATTGACCATATGGTTGATTGTGAAGAAAAAAACTTGAGACTGCAAGCAGATATCAATGGACTGGTCAAGTGGGCAAAAAAAGTGGCAAATGGAATTCAATCCAGAGAAGTGTGAAGTAATATATTTGTGGAATGTTGGGATGCTGTTGCTTATAGTCTTCCATATGTTAACAGCAAGTTTTTATTAATTACTTGCAACTACATATAAATATACAGTAAAAGGTACAGGCATGGAGTTATCTCCATCCTAGGTCTTAATGTGTCTCTGACTAACACCACACTGACCCTAGGTCTAGGTCATGTGCCTTCTTACATCACTGTGTGGGCAGTACTGAACTCAGTCCCACATTAAGCCTGTATATTCCAGACTCTTCTACTCCATCCCCGGCTCCAAATCTTTATCATATGGATTTAGAGTTACTTAAGTTTAATTAAATTCTTACATTGTTATAAGTCTTATGCACTTAACTTATTGTTACACCTTAATGTTGTTCTAAGATGATTGCTATTACAGTATTAGTATTAACAACATTCTCAGTACCCATATCTTGTTTGCCGTTTCATCAGGAGATTGGTAGGTTCTGTTGGATCTGGTTCTTGTAGTTGGCATGGAGGTTGGACTGGCATTTGAGAATGTTTTCAGTTTTTTCTTCTATTGCTTTATGCCGACTCATGCCTGGTTAGTTCAGCTGTTGTATCGATGCATGGTTGCTAATACTCTCAATCGTTTCTGGCAAGGTGGACAAAGATGGTATTCATCTCCTTGGTGCTGCTTTTTCTTCTTCTTTTTCGACATGGGCTGTCTGAAAGGCCTCTGAGGCTGAAGGAGAGCATTTCTGTGGCGAGAAGGTGGTTTAGTGGTACGCTCACCTCAGCTTTTTGTTGTTGAAGGTGATAAATTGCTGCACAGTTACGGCATCCCATGTGGTTGTGGCACGCTGGCTGGAAGTTGCAGTGATTAATGTGTTGATCAGCTGTACCTTCATCATGTACAGGGTTAATAGTTGGAGGTAGAGGCTTCTCAGACTGCTGATAATTCTCTGGTTCTACTTCTACCAGAGGTGCCATGGTAATCTTGTGGGCGATAGGCTGGTCTGACCATTGGAGACTTTTGTGACCTGGAACGATAATGAACAAACCTGCTCCGCAAACAGAGAAGAGAGAATGAAGATGAAATTGAGTCTGAATGTTCTTTAGTGTTTGAGCACTTGGTACCATGTTGTTCTGGCTGGCTAAAGACAGTGGTAGTCTTTACATCCTACACCGCCTGGATGAGATCCAGGGCTACACTGACACCCCTGCTCAGGAGAGAGAAAGGCTGGATACAGATGACATACATCAGCTCAAAGATTTGTTTGCTGCCATACCTCAGTGGTTCCAGGATCATGCTGATGACCGAGGGTCGAGCTCCCCCTGCTCTGTAAAGTGGAGCATCTGTTGCTTGAAGCCATGGTACCTTGTCTGACAGGACTGTCATGCTGGCACCCGAATCTAATTTAAAACTTGTTAGATGAGCATTTATCAGATGTCAGCATTCCAAAATGAAGAACCACAAGATTTGATCTCACCCAAGAAGCATGGCTGTGTGTCTTCTGGTTTTCGGTCTCGACCTCGTGGATTACGTTTGGGCTATCTGTGCGGTGCTGGAATTTGGACTTGAACAGTTTGCCAAAGTGTCCGTGTCTGTTGCAGTGGAAGCATTGGACAGTGCTCGCAGGACACTGATCTCTCCTATGAGGGTGTTTTGCACCGCAGCATTGGCAAGGTCACTCCACTGGGTGGTTCAGGAATTGCTTTCGCTGTCTCAGATTGTCCCTGTGTCTTCGTGATCCAATAAGCTGCGTTGAGGGTTGACTTCTGCCCCATGTTGTATTCTCTCCCCTTAGGATTGTACTGTGTTGTGCATGTAGCTCAGACAGTCTAACTAGCTGGGTTGCCTTGTCTAGGGTAAGGTCATCTTTACCTTGTAAGGAGGTCAGAGAGTGAATGGTCTGCAAAACCCACCAAAATTCTGTCTCAGGTGAGCTCAGACTTTAAATCCCCATATCCCCATATTCACACCCCTCTGCTATCATGTAGAGATCATTCATAAAGGAATCGACAGGATTCCCCCCCCGGCAGTTAGACTCTCTTATTGAATTCAGTTCTTACCATTAATTTGTTGGATCTCAAGTTGAAATAAATGTCAAAGGATTTTAAAACCTCAAATTTGGCGGATGACTCATCAATATCCTGTCATGGAATGATGTCATCTGCAATTGGCCCTGCTAAGTAGTTGTGTGTTTACTTGTTCCGTTATAATTTTTTATTTAAACCTGAAGCAATGTTGAATCTTAAAAATCTTCTCCCAAAAAAACTCCAATTTTGTGACTGTTCTGGGCCTTGGGTGAGTCCCAGTGGAGTTGGAAGTCTGGAATTCATGTTGAAGATTTTAATGGTGTGGGTACAGCTTTAAGGGTTTATAGGCTTCCAAGATGGCATCGCCTTTCCATGAAGAACAAAGGATTTCCCGTACTTGCCAGTTTTGATGGGCTTCGCAAAATGGTGCCAGCGTACTTCAGGAAGAAGCTTCAACAATGGCTGCATGGGTCGGTGGTGTGCCGGCTTGACTGAATCAGCAAGTTAGCATTGCAAGTGGTGAGACTTTTGAATGAACTGCAGGCTTGCTGTTTACGGATTGGATGGTGGCGAGGTTCCCAAGAGTTGAGTAAATTAATTATTAATTTGTTTTTTTCCGTTCAACTTGGAGGCCACATATTGAGACTGAGAGAGAGGGAATCAGGATTAGCGATGGGTTTAGTTCAAACTGAACTTCTGACTGAATTAGTAAAAGGGCTTCTCAGGACTGACTGCAGCCTGGAAATGAATAGGATTTAGCTCATCCTTGCAGACTATGAGCTTTGCCTGTTGAAGCTGGACTTCCAAGGGAGATTGTGTGGAGTTTTTTGCTGGAGCTTTTTCTGGTGAATTTTCTCAGCATGTGTAGCTTCATTAGGGAGATTCTTTCAGTTCAGAATCCATTGACAAAGTCCTTTTTCTTAGTCTTTCAGCATTTCTGTGAGGATGGGGCTTTTAATCCAGAGCTGCCACCATGTTGGGCTGGTTTGGCTGCAGAATGTGCCTGTTCAAGTCTTCACAATCTTTGCATGTTAACAGCAAGTCTTTATTAACTACTTGTAACTATATACAACTATACAGTAAAGGGTACAGGCATAGAGCTATCTCCATCCTAGATATATCTCTGGCTAACACCACACTGAGCCTAGGTCTAGATCATCTGCCTTCTTACATCACTTTGCTGGCGGTACTGCACTCAGTCCCACATTAACCCTGTATATACCAGATCCTTCTACTACAGGAAGGACAAACAAGGCTAGAAATACACAATAAATGGTAGGATACCGAAAAGTATAGATGAGCAGAGAGACCTTGGAGTGAATGTCCACAGATCTCTGAAGACAGCAGGACAGGTAGATGAGATGCTTAAGAAGGTATACAAGATACTTTCCTTTATTAGCTGAAACATAGAGTATGAGAGTAGGGCACTTATTCCAGAACTGTATGAAACACTAGTGAGGCCACAGGTACAGTACTGCATACAGGTCGGGTCACCACATTACAGGAAAGACGTGATCACAGTTGAAAGGGTACAGAAAAGATTGACGGGATGTGGCCAGGATATGAAGACTTTAGCTACGAGGAAAGATTGAATAGGCTGGGATTGTTTTCTATGGAACAGTGAGGCCAAGGTGAGATTTAATTGTGGTGTATAAAATCATGAAGGGCCTAGGTGAAGATAGGAAAGACTCATTTCCCTTAGCAGAGAGGTCAATAGCCAGGGGCCTAGATTTAAAGTAATCAGTAGAAGGAGTAGAGGGGAGCTGAAGAGAACTTTTCATCCAGAGAATGGTGGTGGGCAAGGGATTCTGGAACTCACTGCCGTAAAGGGTGGTAGAGGCAGAAACCCTCATTGCATTAAATGGCACTTGGATTTGCACCTGAAGTGCCTTAAGGCTATAGAACAAGAGCTGAGAAGTGAGATTAGGCTGGATGGTGCTTTTTCAGCTGGTACAGACAAGATGGGTGAATGGCTACCTTCTGTACTGTAAATTTCTATGATGCTATGAAATCCAGTTTTAACTGGTTGGAATTCACAAAGCATCTCTTTGCTCATCAGCTTTTAACTAACAATGTTGCTTAAGTGCACTGGTGTATTTACAAATAAATGCAACAACAGTTGCCGGTGTCACAGTCTCAAGAATGTCACGTGATCAAACTGGCAAGAATGTCTGCAAACACAGTTGGCAACTCTACTCCAATTAAAAAATCCATCAGCATTCTGAATACTGTATCCTTGACATATTTGGCTCCATGACTGCCTGAAAACTGTTCTTCATGTATTGCTTTAAATTTACCTTTCATTTATTTTAACCCCTTACTTTTACTCTTTTGGCTTACTTTAAAATAATACTCTGGGTCTAATTTGTCCATACCAAATAATATCTTAAATTCCTAATTAGCTTGCCCTAAATACAGAAACCAACGTGGAAGCACAGATGATAAAGAAATCATTTTTAATATTTGCTTCAACTTGTGGAAGTACCTGGATTTTCCAATGCAAGAGAAAATGCTATCTGCCTTTTCCAGTGCAGCTAAGTACCAGCTAAACAAAAACAAAAATTGCTGGAAAAACTCAGCAGGTCTGGCAGCATCTATTGAGAGAAAGGCAGAGTTAACATTTCAAGTCCGTATGCCTCTGCTTCAGAACGAAAGAGAAGTAGAAATGTGATGAAATATATACTGTTTAAGGGGGATGGGACAGGTGAAGCTGGATAGAGGGCCAGTGATAGGTGGAGGCAAAGGAGAGATTGCAAAAGGTGTCATAAACAAAAGGTCGAAGGGGTGTTGATGGTAGTGATACTGGCTAAAGAAGATGCTAATGGTGACACTAAGAGTAGAAAGCAGAATGAGCAAGTGACAGAGGGCCCTAGTGGGGGTGGGGGGAGGGGACGGTGTGGGTAAAAAGATCAAAATAGGCTAAAAGATGGTAATAAAATAATGAATGGAAATTAATTTTAAAAATAATAAAATTAGGTGGGAAAAAATATATATATAAAAATTAAAAAATAAATATTTGAAAAAAGGGGATCAAAAAGGAATGAGCATGGAGGAGAGAGTTCATGATCTGAAGTTGTTGAACGCAATGTTAAGTCCAGAAGGCTGTAAAGTGCCTAGTCGGAAGATGAGGTACTGTTCCTCTAGTTTGCATTGAATTCCCTGGAACAATGCAGCAGGCCAAGGACGGACACGTGGGCATGAGAGCAGGATGGTGTGTTGAAATGGCAAGTGACAAGAAGGTCTGGGTCATGCTTGTGGACAGACCGCAAAGCGGTCACCCAGTCTGCATTTGATCTCTCCAAGGTAGAGGAGACCACATTGAGAGCAGCGAATGCAGTAGACCAACTTGAGAAAAGTGCAAGTGAGGCACTGCTTCACTTGAAAGGAGTGATTGGGCCCTTGGACGATGATTGTGGGGGGGAGGTAGAGGGGCAGGTGTTGCACTTTCTGCAATAGCATGGGATGGTGCCATGGGAGGGGGTTGAGGTGCAGGGGGTGATGGAGGAATGGACCAGGGTGTCCTGGAGGGATCGGTCCTAGTTCTTGCTGATATCTCACCATTGTAATTCATCTGACAAATACTATACTCAGCACTGCGAGATTTAAAATTGTTCTTCACAATGATCCAAATTAATCTCAAACTGTAGTATACATGTGCCTACAATTACAGGCTGCTGCATGCATTGTAATTAGGTTTTAGAATTCATATAACTTTAAAAACCCGAGCTGCCCAACATGTATTTTGATGCATTTTCCTTCTAAAAGCAATGCTAAATAACAAGCAAGGTGCAACTAAATCAACATAATCCTAAAATAAAGGATTTTTCTGCCACTGTTTTTGTTCCAGTGATCGTCACAGCCCTGGAGGTACGCCCCTTTATAAGGTCAGGAAGGTTATGCTAAGTGATACACAGAGCCATATCACTCTAACACCAAAAATTATGATTCTTACATTAACATAGCCTCAGGTCATTCGGAGTTTAATTGTAGTTTGGTCAGGAAATTTAGCAAATTGGAATGTTCTCAACAGTCACAGGCTCCAACTCAGAAGTGCACAATTTTGTTGGACTGTTTCACATCTACAATCTGAAGAGGGGTATCTGCATTTGCAGATGTGTCATTTTCATTAAAGATAGACAATATATGCATCATTTTCATTATGTGCATGTACTTTGGTGGTTTCATCGCCTCAATTGGTGACACAGATCCAAAGCATAACAATGCTTGTTGCCACAACCACCATAGCCTCCCTACCCTTAAACATGCTTTAAATCACCTCCCAACTCAACTGAAATTAATGCTTTCTTTGCTGATCTCCCATTTTTCACGCCCCAGAAACTTCCAACTTGTGCAAAATCTGCTGGAAGCCTCAAAATAACTGCATGCCCATCACCCCTGCTTTAATTGACCTGCACTGGATCCTTGTTCCCCAATAGATTTAATTAAAAATTCTCATCATCTATAAATCTGTCTCTGTACATAGCCAAGCCCACCTGGTCTCTGCAATATCCTTTTGTTCTATAGCCTGTCCCGAAAGCTCTGTTCTTCTGACACTGTCTTTTTGTGCATCTTTTCTTCCCTTTACTTCAGCAGTGACAGGTGAGCTTTCTTCTGCCTTAATCTTATTCTTTGTAACTCCCTCCCAAGGTCTCCCATCTCTTTCTCTATCCTCACTTTTATAAAAATTCTCAAAACCCAGCTCTAAACATGTTTTTGTCCACTCCTCCTAATGTTTCTGACTCAACATCTATTTTCACTACACCTATTTGTGAAGCACCTTCAATTTTTTTTTTAAACACTATATCAATGCAAGTTCAAAGTGGTTTCATTCTAGGTCCATAAAAAGACCAACAATAACTGGAAGATTCAGTTCTCATGACTCCTTTCGTACAATATAAAGAGGTTTAAGTTAGCATGATATAAGAGGATGTAACGTTTTTCAACTCTGGTTACACAACTGGACTGCATGACTGGAATGCCTTTGCAGACAACAGTGATGTGTTTGTTGGGACAATTAATGAATGCGCTTTTAATGCAGTCAAATTTATAAAAGGCATTGTGGAACACACACAGGCAAAAGCCTTTGTGAATGTGCTGCCAGCTCACGAATCGTTCCTTTTCAGCTGATTCTTTCCCACCGTTGTCTAGAACATTTCCCATTACCAAACAAATTGTTTTCAGATGCTGTGTTCCACACAGCTTCCTTAGAAACCAATTTTTTTATATAAGGAATTGTGGCTTTCCTCAATAGAAAACTCCAGCTGTGAAAATGCTGCATTTCTGGCATATATTATACCCCATTTATAGGGTTCAACAAACCCTTTCTCTTTGGAATAATGTCTTGTGACCGAATCCTAGCTGTTATGGGATGCAAATGTGGTGCAAAGTACTTTTACAAAGTTCTGTCAACACTTTATTATTGCAAATGTTAAACAATATCTATTGTCACATTAAACCCATCAAAATAAGAGGAATGGCAGAGCAGATTTTATGTTTGATGAGTGTTATTGTTAAACACCACCATTGTACAATCTGTTACATCATGTAAATAACCTAACATTTCCAACAGGCCAATGTGAATAATTAATTTTGTGTTAATAATCCAGCAGGTGCTTATGGAAGATGCAGAGCTCAAGGATTACTGTGTTATTAAGTTCCACAACATATTTTCAGCATAGCTTCACGGAGTGACGTCTGATGAAATGCAAAATAAACAAATTAATCTCTAGAACTGCTGAATTCATGATAAGCATTTTAATAAGTCAATTTTTAAAAAAACATTAAAGTATCTTGCATCACAGAGGGGGTTTGAAGATAATCACCCAATCAGTTAAATATTATATACAACACTAAGCTCAGGTAGTCTCAAAAAAAGCTGCTCAAGTGTGTCCTAAAGTACAGTACAGTAATATTTGTAGGTCACAAAAATAGTTGGATCCACAAGTTTGTCTTTATTTCAGAAGCTGCTTTGTTTAAGGATTACTCAAAGTATCACACAGGAGGAATATTGAACAAAAGCCTATCCAACTCACAGATAGAAACCAGAGGTCGGTATGGCTGTGACCAATTCAAAATGGAACGAAAAGAATGCAAAGCTTTTCAAAGTGCTTCACAATATTCACTTCAAGAACAAAAGGGCTTTCACATTGGCTGTGAGCCTATTTCTGTTGCTATTTTTTTCCACAAAATGAAGTCTAAAAACAGCAGGATAGATAGCCCCTAACAGACACGATTGAAGTATTCAGTGGAATATTCTTAACAAAGCAACAAAAAATGTTCTCCAAGAGAACTGGAAACTATAGAAATTATGCCCAGGATGCAGACAGTTGTTGAAGGAAGGCTGCATTTAATGAGCTTACGAACTACCCTGTCCTGAGGAAGAACTGAGATGCAGCAGGAGAAACAACTCAAGCATGCAAGAGAAATCGTTAAATGGTCTATTTCATTCCAAGCAATGAAGGATGGCTTTCATAATTGATTTCCCCATATCATTTAACTAATAATCGTTCCCTGAAGTTTATGAGGAAATGAAACAATGAATGGGCGTTTCCAAAGGCAAGTGATAAAATTGCTATTGTTCATTTTCACCATTTGCATGAAAATAAAACTTAATATGACATCTGCTATATGGACTTTATACAATAGGGCCTTTTTCTTCACCACAGCAGAAGAATATTAGCCAGTCAATCTGATCTTGTGGCAGTATTTTCTCCCTTTTCTAGTTTTTTCTCATCCTAATTAGAAGGCACTGTCACATGCTGGGGTACAATTCCATGGGCACCAGCAGTCCTTCTCATACTTCACCCAAGCGTCCATTGTTTGTGCATGGGCTTTAACAGTGACTGTAAGTAAGTTTTCCAACTGGGGGTTTACTACAGGCAAGCCTGGTTATTTGTTAAGTCATGTTCAGGCACCTGTTTCAAGCAGGTGGTTACAGGACAGAAATCGGAAGCAGGAGCTCTGGCTGATTGTTTCTCCCCTCCATAAGTTGGGATGGTGAACGGCAGCACCCATACTGTCACCCTGGCTGGAGCCAACTAACTGCACAGACTAGTGATTGCACTTGGGATCTTCTAAACTGGCTGACCAGTACCAGGAAGACCATCACAGAAACTGTGTTCTCAACCTTTTAAAACAACTTTGTAAATCTTTCATGATGCCAGGAGGTGGACATAATGAAAAATATATTGCTGATTTCTCATCAACAACAAGTTGGAGTATCACTGGTGCTAAACCCTATTATTTAGTGGAGAAATTTGGATATGAAAAAATAGAAAAAAAAAATCAAATGTAATAATTTTATTATTATTGAGAAACCTAGGCAAAAGACACCACCGAGGTTCAAAACAGCATAAGAGGTGTTAGGTGCTGACTAAACTTATAAGAGGAATGAAAAAATAATGTATTTGAAGAAGTACCAGCTGTGCATTTAAGTGCAGAAATAGAGAGCACAAGTCGTTGTAAGTCATGTTTTGCCTCATGATATCAAATTATTTTAAACAAAAAACAAATTGAATTTTGAAAGCTTCTCAGCTAAATGCAAAGGTTTTAATTACCATCACCTGTGATTAACAGCCATACTAACAGTGTATAAGGAGCAGTACATAAAGCAAAATTGTTCTGTTTCCCCATTTCCTAGTGTCTATTACTCAAGCTCAAGCCCAGTGCTCTGCTCCCACCTAATCACTTCCCAAGTGGACACTGCCCACCTTTCACAATGATAACTGTCCATTACCGAATACCTTCTCAGCTACTCACTACCATTGCCAAATGTTAATTGCTAACAGCCTAAATCCTCCACCATTCAATATGCCTTGATCTCAAATACTCACTTTATTAACAACTCCCAAATGCTCACTACTACTACTATAACAAGAGATAAAAACAAAAAAACTGCGGATGCTGGAAATCCAAAACAAAAACAGAATTACCTGGAAAAACTCAGCAGGTCTGGCAGCATCGGCGGAGAAGAAAAGAGTTGACGTTTCGAGTCCTCATGACCCTTCGACAGAACTTGCGTTCGAGTCCAAGAAAGAGTTGAAATATAAGCTGGTTTAAGGTGTGTGGGGGGGCGGGGGGCGGAGAGATAGAGAGACAGAGAGGTGGGGGGGGGGGGGGTGGTGTGGTTGTAGGGACAAACAAGCAGTGATAGAAGCAGATCATCAAAAGATGTCAATCGTTGACTCCTCAAACCCCACCTACGTCACCTCCCCATGCATACGCAAAATATGCAACACCTGCCCCTTCACTTCCTCTCTCCTCACCGTCCAAGGACCCAAACACTCCTTTCAAGTGAAGCAGCATTTCACTTGCATTTCCCCCAACTTAGTCTACTGCATTCGTTGCTCCCAATGTGGTCTCCTCTACATTGGAGAGACCAAACGTAAACTGGGCGACCGCTTTGCAGAACACCTGCGGTCTGTCCGCAAGAATGACCCAAACCTCCCTGTCGCTTGCCATTTTAACACTCCACCCTGCTCTCTTGCCCACATGTCTGTCCTTGGCTTGCTGCATTGTTCCAGTGAAGCCCAACGCAAACTGGAGGAACAACACCTCATCTTCCGACTAGGGACTTTACAGCCTTCCGGACTGAATACTGAATTCAACAACTTTAGGTCGTGAGTCCCCTCCCCCATCCCCACCCCCTTTCTGTTTCCCCCTTCTTTTTTTTTTCCCAATAAATTATAAAGATTTTCCTTTTCCCACCTATTTCCATTATATAAAAAAAAACCCACTAGAGCTATACCTTGAGTGCCCTACCATCCATTCTTAATTAGCACATTCGTTTAGATAATATCACCAACTTTAACTTTAACACCTATGTGTTCTATTGTACTATTGTTGTTGACATCTTTTGATGATCTGCTTCTATCACTGCTTGTTTGTCGCTACAACCACACCAACCCCCTCCACCTCTCTGTCTCTCTATCTCTCCGCCCCCCACACACACATCTTAAACCAGCTTATATTTCAGCTCTTTCCTGGACTCGAACTCAAGTTCTGTCGAAGGGTCATGAGGACTCGAAACATCAACTCTTTTCTTCTCCGCCGATGCTGCCAGACCTGCTGAGTTTTTCCAGGTAATTCTGTTTTTGTTTTACTACTATAACAACTCTACCTCAACTAAGCACCGCCCCTCCACTACCCTAGGTACTCCCCAACCAGTCATCATTCTCCTAAACCTACTCACTCCTTCCTTAACAATTACTCCCTTCTCCTGCTCTCATCTGTTAGGTAACTCAGGTAGTTTGTCAATATAAGATTTCTTACATAATAAACACAAAAAAGTCTCCACATTCTTAAATTTACTGGCAATTTTTTTTACTATTTAAGGTCATTTATTAAAGTTTTTGTTTGGAGGTCCTTTTAAATACAAGAAAGTAGAGGCTGTAACACTTCTGTAACTGTTCATTTTGGGATTCACTATTTGTCTTATAATACTCTTCTTATGACATTTGAAAATTCTTTAATATTATTCATCCCACTAATTTGTTTTGGACATCCGTCTATGTCTAGTGCACGTTAGTACTGACCACAACTCCCAACCATCATAATATTTAATTTGACAGATTCTTTTAAAAGTTGCATATTTGCAATTTTGATCCCAATCACAATCTTTAACGCATCTAAAATATATTTTTTTCTCTCCATGGATTCTGACCTGTTTCTTCTCAATTGCACATGCAGACGCCCTGCTTACACTGATCATGTGATATTTTTACTTCTTCAAAGGTCAATGATTCATAAACACAATTTTTTTTAACTTTATATATTAAAGAGCTAATTTTAACAGGCACTGACTCCTTTCACAGATGGTACATGCACACTTCAATGGCTATTAAAAGGAGTTTAATATGGTAGAGGTATTTTCCAAAGTTCTCAGAATATTTTCTGATTGTACCTGATCATTACACACCATACAAATGGAGCAAATAATCATTGCTATCGCCACTGGTGACTGAGCTTGGATAATCTGCCTTGTGCATTGCCGACACATTTTATGTTTGTTTTGGATCAGTTCTATTAAAAAAAAGACTTCTGTGGATCGGGACAAGCCAGGTCAATAGACAGATAAGTACTAGATGGCATTCAATGGAGAAGTGCACAGTCATAAGATTAGGCAGAAGATTGTAGAATTACTGAAGGGAATCCAGAGGAAAACAATGCAGTTGCTTCTAAAACTTACAGCAAGGGTTAAATTTTGAGTTAAAATTGCCCCGCAAGGGAGTTTACTTCCGGCAGAAACAAGGGAGGAAGAAGGCAAATTTTATCTCCCATAGCATCCAGTACTCAACTTTTCACAGATTGCTAGAGCAATTGTCACAAGTAGCAGAAGATGCACTCTTCATTCCTAGTGATCCTCAACAGGACCTATGATTAGCAACACCTTGTTTTCAGTTCCCACCATAAAACTTGCTTTCTTACTGCAGATTTCATCTCCCTCCTCAGCCATGTCTCAGGCCGAACTAGACCATTCATAACCTTGGCATACTATTCGACCATCGGCCAGCATTTTTATTGCCCATCCTTAGTTGCCTTTGAGAAGATGGTGGTGAGCCAATTTTTTGAACCACTGCAGTACATGTGGTGTAGGTACACACACAGTGCTGTAAGGAAGGGAGTTCCAGGATTTTGACCCAGCGACACTGAAGGAACAGTGATATATTTCCAAGTCAGGATAGCGTGTGGCTTGGAGGGGAACTTGCAGGTAGTGGTGTCTCCATATATCTGCTGCCCTTGTCCTTCTACGTGGTAGAGGTCACAGGTTTGGAAGGTGCTGTCGGAGGAGCCTTGGTAAGTTGCTGCAGTGCATCTTGTAGATGGTACACACTTCTGCTACTGTGTGTGGGTGCTGGAGGGAGTGGATGTTGGAGCTGATGGTTGCGGCGCCAGTCAGGCAGGCTACTTTGCCCTGGATGGTGTCAAACTTCTTGAGTGACAATGGAACTGCACTCATCCAGGCAAGTGGAAAGTATTCCATCACACTCCTAACTTGTGCCTTGTAGATGGTGGACAGGAGCAGAGTTACTAGTCACAAAATTCCCAGCCTCTGACCTGCTGTTGCCGCCACAGTATTTATATGGCTGGTCCAGTTCAGTTCCTGGCCAATGGTAACCCCCAGGGTGTTGATAGTGGGGGTTAGTGAGATGAGACAAGAGTGACTGCTCTTGACATCAAGGCAGCATTCGACATAGTGTGGAATCAAGGAGCCCTAGCAAAACTGGAGTCAATGGGAATCAGGGTTTGGAGTTATACCTAGCACAAAGGAAGGTGGTTGTTCAAGGTCAAGCATCTCAGTTCCAGGAATTCCTCAGAGTAGTGTCCTAGGTCCAACCATCTTCAGCTGCTTCATCAGTGACCTTCCCTCCATCATAAGGTCAGAAGTAAGGACGTTCACTGATGATTGCACAATATTCAGCACCATTGACGACAACTCAGATACTGAAGCAGTCTGTGTCCAAATGCAGCAAGATCTGGAGAATATCCAGGCTTGGCTGACGGCACGTAACATTCGCGCCACACAAGTGCCAGGCAACAACTATCACCAAAAAGACAGAATCTAACCATCACTCCTTGACATTCAAAGGAATTACCATCAGTAAATCCCCCATTATCAACATACTGGGGGTTACTATTGACCAGAAACTTAACTGGACTATCCATATAAAGACTGTGGCTACAAGAGCTGGTCAGAGGCTACGAATCCTGCAGTGAGTAACTCACCTCCTGACTTCCCAAAGCCTGTTCATCGTCGACAAGGCACAAATTGGGAGTGTGATGGAAGACTCTCTGTTTGCCTGGATGAGTGCAACTCCAACAACGCTCAAGAAGCTTGATACCGTCCAGGACAAAGCAGCCCTCTTGATTGGCTCCCCTTTCGCACACATTCACTCCCTCCACCACCAACACAGTAGCAGCAGTGTGTACCATCTACAAGGTGCACTGCAGAAAATCAACAGGACTCCATAGGCAGCACCTTCCATACCCATGACCACTATCACCTAGAAGGACAAGGGCAGCAGAAACATGGGAACACCACCACCTGGAAGTTCCCCTCCAAGCCACTCAGCATCCTGACCTGGAAATATATCACCATTCCTTCATTGTCGCTGGGTCAAAATCCTGCAACTCCCTCCCTAACAGCACTGTGGGTATATCTACACCACAGGGACTACAGTGGTTCCAGAAGGCAGCTCACCACCACCTTCTTATGGGCAATTAGGAATGGGCAATAAATGCTGGCCCAGTCAGAGATGCCCACATCCCATGAAAACAAATACATTTGAATTCGCCAGATATACCTAAAAAATAAAATGAAGTGTCAACCTGCGGAAGCTACAACTCAGGGCTACTTTGTATGCCAAACACCGTAAGCAGCAAGTGATAGACAGAGCTACGTGATTCCACAACCAAAGGATCAGATCTAAACTCTGCACTCCTGCCATATCCAGTCGTGAATAGTGGTGGACAATTAAACAACTCACTGGAGGAAGAAGCTCCACAAATATCCCTATCCTCCATGATGGGGGGAGCCCTGAACATCGGTGTAAAAGATGGGGCTGAAGCACAACAATCTTCAGCCAGAAGTGCCAAGTGGCTGAAGGTGCTGGATACTGCAAAGGCTATGGGGGCCCTGACGATATTCCGGCAAATAGTACTTAAGACTCGTGCTCCAGAACTTACCGTGCCCCTAGCCACACTGTTCCATTACAGGTACAACACTAGTATCTACCCGGCAATGTAGAAAATTGCCCAGCAATGTCCTGTACACAAAAAGCAGGACAAATCCAACCCAGCCAATTACTGCCCCAAGTGTACTCTTGATCATCAGAAAAGTGATGGAAGGGATCATCCACAGTGCTATCAAGCAGCACTTGTTAACAATAACCTACTCACTGATGCTCAGTTTAAGTTCCATCAGGGTCACTCAGCTCCTGACCTCATTAAAGCCTTGGTTCAAACATGTACAAAACAGCTGAACTCCAAAGGTGAGGTGAGAGTGACTGCCCTTGACATCAAAGCAGCATTTCACCAAGTGAGGCTTCATGGATTCCTGGCAAAACTGGAGTCAATGGGAATCAGGGGGAAAATGCTCTACAGGTTGGAGTCATACCTAGCACAAAGGAAGATGGTTGTGATTGTTGGAGGTCAGTCAACTCAGTTCCAGGACATCATTGCAGGAGTTCCTCAGGGTAGTGTCCCAGGCCCAACCATGTTCAGCTGCTTCATCAATGACCTTCCCTCCATCATAAGGTCAGAAGTGGGGATGTTCGCTGATAATTGCACAAATGTTCAGTGCCACTCGCTACTCCTCAGATACTGAAGCAATCCATGTCCAAATGCAGCAACACCTGGGCAATATCCAGGCTTGGGCTGACGAGTGGCAGGGAACATTTATGCCACACAAGCGCCAGGCAGTGAAGATCTCCAACAAGAAAGAATCTAACCATTGCCTCTTGACATTCAATGGCATTACTATCACTGAATCCCCCATTATCAACATCCTGGGGGGTTACCATTGACCAGAAACTGAACTAGACTAGCCATACAAATATTGTGGTTACAAGAGCGGGTCAGAGGCTCAGAATTCTGTGGCAAGTAATTCACCTCCTGACTCCCCAAAGCCTGTCCACCATCTACAAGGCACAAGTCAGGAGTGTGAGGGAAAACCCTCCACTTGCCCGGATGAGTGCAGCTCCAACAACACTCAAGAAGCTTGACACCATCCAGGACAAAGCAGTCGCTTGATTGGCACCCTCTCTATAAACATTCACTCCTTCCACCACCTACACAGTGGCAACAGTGTGCACCATCTACAAGATGCACTGCAGGAACTCAACAAGTCTCCTTAGGCAGTACCTTCCAAACCAACGACCGCTACCATCTAGAAAGACAAGGGCAGCAGATACGTGGGAACACCACCACCTGGAAGTTCCCCTCCGAGTCACTCACATCCTGACTTGGAAATAATTCGCTGTTCCTTCATTGTCGCTGGGTCAAAATCCTAGTTCTCCCTCCCTAACAGCACTGTGGGTGTACCTACACCACATGGACTGCAGCAGTTCTAGAAGGCAGCTCATCACCACCTTCTCAACGGCAGTAAATATTGGCCAAGCCAGTGATGGCTACATCTCATGAATGGATTAAAAAAAATAATAGCCTAGAGCCGGAATATTGTGTAAAATCCCCTCCACGTGGATTGATTGAGTGCTCATGGGCTACAAACTACTTTCACTATGACATTTGAGACAAAATGTTATGCCAAATGCTCACTTCCAACCAGTCTGTCAAACAGCTTGAAAATATAAAGCACAAAAGAGGGTGAAAGCAGGCTATTGCCTGAAGGATTATGTAGCGTTTATGTAACAATAAATTTCTCTAAGAGTAGTTTAAGAGTTAAACAACAACCAAAAGAGGCTGTATAAAGCAGGATATTTAGATAATATTGTTGTAATAAAAAACACACGTTATCTTGAAAAATCTATGATGTTTTAGGTTTTGGATTAAATAAGTCAAATGTGTTAGTTACAAGTAGACAAATTTGCTAATGGAATCAAAGCTAAGAATGAGGTTTAGTCCAGTTTGTTCAGAACACCAAAACATGCAACAAACTGTGCCACAACAAAAACAACATTTGTTTGTGAAAGACACAATTAGGTCGCAAGATTAATAGCAGCTTAAATCTCATAGTTCCCATCCTTTCCCAGCAGCAGCTCAGCGGCACCTTTCAGTATGAGTTGCAGCTGTATTCTTCCACAGTACAAATCATAGCTGTATTCTTCCACAAACCAATCACCTCCCCACACCAACCCCCTCCCCGCCAATAAGTAATCCATTGATGTAAACATATTGCCATTTTGACATGTCTAATTATTCAGTGCATTTACAAGTCTATTCCCACTATGCTAATTTTGAAATGTTGAGAGAGACGTTCATTTAAAGGTACATGGTCATCAGGGAGAATGGATCAGGAATGTGAATGTAGTACAGGGTAAACATCCATATTCATGTCACACATTTAAAGAGCTTGGAAGCTTCTGTTTGTGAACTGCAAACTCTGAATAGAGGGCTGTTGAAAATATCATGCTACATGCAGACCTTTCCACCATTCTCGTAATATTTGCATCTGACAGAGTGTTTGATGTGTCCAAAGCAATCAAAATATTGGCTGCCTTATAGTAAATGTGAAATTTAATCCAATTAAAAAACACAAAGGACAAAAATTGTACAGTGCTGATTTACGGGGGTGAGGATCTCAGCACAATTACCCCAGGCCTGATCACAGCAATGCAGGAAGGGCACAAACTTTGTGCTGCCTGGTCATCACTATGATTGCAGCCTAACTCTAATCACTCTGCTGAAGGTTTGAGTCACAGATTACCCAAAAAGGGGGTCAAGCTCATAAGTGATTTTACAGTAGTTTATTAAGAGGCAACAGTTTAACTATAATGCATAAACTAAATAGGCAGGAAAAGCACATGATCCATGACAGGTTTTTACAACTTACCAGTCCCAGAGGGCCCAGATGAAGCAGATTACTGCAGTTGGGGACTGCAGTTACTAAAGATAAAAACAAAAAACTGCGGATGCTAGAAATCCAAAACAAAAACAGAATTACCTGGAAAAACTCAGCAGGTCTGGCAGCACCGGAGGAGAAGAAAAGAGTTGACGTTTCGAGTCCTCATGACCCTTCAACAGAACTGATTGAATGTTTCTTGTCGCAGAGAGGAACAGAACTTCTTCAAGGTAGGCATTTCTTGAAGAGGAGTGGCAGTCAATTAAACACAGATAAAAACAAATAACTGCGGATGCTTCATCAGTTCTGTTGAAGGGTCATGAGGACTCGAAACGTCAACTCTTTTCTTCTCCGCCAATGCTGCCAGACCTGCTGAGTTTTTCCAGGTAATTCCGTTTTTGACTGCAGTTACTTGTCTGTTCTGTTCACAGCTTTCTCAAACTAACCAAGGTGTTGGGAAGCTCTCTCTCCCAGTCTTCACCATCTGAAGAAGAGAAAAACTCTTTCCTGTCTGAAGCGATTTTACTTTTCTTGAGAGCCTGTTTTTAATCTTTTCCTCAGAGAATTGATTTATGTATGGGTCATGAGATGCAACCCTATCAGGAATGTCTGTGCCACAGACTTGTCCTTGGCAGAGATTATAGACCCAACTTGTGTTTTTCAGCCAGTAAACTGCCATGAAAGCTTTCTTCATAAGATTTCTATAATATTCAATAAGTTTCAGATTTTATAAGGTCATAATATCCAATGAATTTCGGATTAAATTCTCACAATTGATTTCTCGCTAACCTTGTATTTTCTAACTACAAGTTCATTTCCTTAATTTCTTGATTACATACTTTAGATAACATACTAAAATGACCGGAATTATCAGATCGCTATTGACTTGGATTGGCACTCCCCACCTGCAGATCACTTCACTCAATGATATTCCTCATCCTTTTGCAGGAGTGTTGCTAACTCTAAATCATTAGCTTATAAATTAAAGCAACAGGTCAAGCACAACTTAAAGATTCTCCAGCTCTGCACTCACCTTGTGGATAATTCTTATTAAGTATTATGCCTCCCTAGGCTTCAATTGTCCCAACCTAAATCTCTTTTACTTTAATTTTACTCCCTCTGATCATTACTATCTTGATTGTCTTAAAGTCAGTTTCTCCATTGAGTACGTGCCAATGCCTTGATGATGTAAAAATGCTTCACATTCTACTGGCCACATTAACCATTTCACATTGTTCTGTTGTCAGGTAGCTAAGCATGTCTGGGACCTGTTCAGTGCAGCTTCACTATGCACTTCACAGAATCACAGAATCTCACAGCCCATCGAGTCTGCACCGACACGTGGGAAACACCTGACCTACCTACCTAATCCCATTTACCAGCGCTTGGCCCATAGCCTTGAATGTTATGATGTGCCAAGTGCTCATCCAGGTACTTTTTAAAAGGATGTGAGGCAACCCGCCTCCACCACCCTCCCAGGCAGTGCATTCCAGACTGTCACCACACTCTGGGTAAAAAAAGTTTTCCTCACATCCCCCCTAAACCTCCTGCCCCTCACCTTGAACTTATGTCCCCTCGTGACTGACCTTTCAACTAAGGGAAACAGTTGCTCCCTATCCACCCTGTCCATGCCCCTCATAATCTTGTACACCTCGATCAGGTCGCCCCTCAGTCTTCTCTGCGCCAACAAAAACAACCCAAGTCTATCCAGCCTCTCTTCATAACTTAAATGTTTCATCCCAGGCAACATCTTGGTGAATCTCCTCTGCACCCTCTCCAGTGCAATCACATCTTTCCTATAATGTGGCGACCAGAACTGCACACAGTACTCCAGCTGTGGCCTCACCAAGGTTCTAAACAACTCCAACATGATCTCCCTACTTTTGTAATCTATGCCTCGATTGATAAAGGCAAGTGTCCCATATGCCTTTTTCACCACCCCACTAACATGCCACTCTGCCTTCAGAGATCTATGGACACACACGCCAAGGCCCCTTTGTTCCTCAGAACTTCCTAGTGTTATGCCGTTCATTGAATACTTCCTTGTGAAATTACTCCTTCCAAAGTGTATCACCTCACACTTTTCAGGGTTAAATTCCATCTGCCACCTTTCTGCCCATTTGACCATCCCGTCTATATCTTCCTGTAGCCCAAGACACTCAACCTCACTGTTAACCACCCGGCCAATCTTTGTGTCATCTGCAAACTTACTAATCCTAACCCCCACATAATCATCTGTCATTTATATAAATGACAAATAATAAGGGACCCAGCACAGATCCACTGAACACTGACTTCCAGTCACTAAAGCAGCCTTCTGTCATCACCCTCTGCCTCCTACAACTAAACCAATTTTGAATCCACTTTATCAAATTACCCTGTATCCCATGTGCCTTTGCCTTTTTTATAAGTCTCCAATGTGGGACCTTGTCAAAGGCTTTGCTGAAATCCATATAAACTACATCAACTACACTACCCTCATCTACACACCTGGTCACCTCCTCAAAAAATTCAATCAAATTTGTTAGGCATGACTTCCCTCTGACAAAGCCATGCTGACTATCCTTGATCAAACCTTGCCTCTCCAAATGGAGATAGATTCTCTACTTCAGAATTTTCTCCAATAGTTTCCCTACCACTGAAGTGAGATTCACTGGCCTGTAGTTCCCTGGCTTATCTCTACAACCCTTCCGCATCTTAGTTACTCCATACATAACAAATCACATCTGGGCAGTCACACTGTGTTAGTATCCCAATATCATGCTCATATGTGTCGGTTCAAGCCATTCTTAGACTTTCAGGTGATCTTATCAAAAGCTTAATGGGGGTGTCTGTCTGAAGATTCCCTCTGCATGGTCCCGATGCTTCGTGTGGTGGTCAGATTATTAAATTCAGTTCTCTTAAAAAGTTAATCGGCAAAGATGCAAAGAGCTCCAAGTGAAAGCTATCAATGTACTAGTCACATCAACAATTTCCTTTCACTAGAATGTACACTGAATTACACCTAGGGTGAGTTATTCCAATTCCCATATGCTGCTGTGATTTTCCTGTCTCTATCTCCTATCTGCAATCACTTCCTCTCCTTCAATTTTATACATCTCAGTAATTAACATTCTATCTCATTTATGAGCCCTGGAGAAACTGTCCAATGCAATATTCTCATGAAATCTTTAAAACAGAAATCAAACATTCCTATTTGAATCCAGCCATGAACTCATTTTGCTTGTCTATTCTTTATTTTAGATGATATTTTATCCCTCAAAAATAACTCGTTGCATTGTGCTAGCACCAATTAAAGCTGGCCTGCACTTCTTAAAGCCATTTTGCACCTTTTAAAGGAGAGGTTCATTCTGGCTGCAGGTGGTAGAACTATCTCCATTCTGCCAGAGGGTCACGTTTGAAGAGAAATAATGAAGCAGCAGGCCAGAGAGAGGGCTCCCAGATTCTCTGTTGCAATGCTGAGGGCCTTAGTCCAGAAGCTGGAAAGGGAGAGACATTATGTTTCTGCAGGGAACCAGGAGATTCTCAAGGACTGCACTCCAAATAGTATGGGAGCAGGTAGCCAGGGAGGACCATTTAAAGAGTGTGGCCCTGAGGATCTGGCCACAGTACTGCAAAAGGTTCAATGATTTCACACAAGTGGTCATGGTTAGTGAATACATCTTCAAATGTCAACCCCTACCAATACGTTACCAACATCACAAGTCACAGCCCCATCCCTCAACCATTAGCAATCTCTAGCAATCATGGCTTATGCCTAACATTAATATGCTTCACTTCAGGCTCACAAACTTATCCATGGTGGAAAGCCCCTTGGATGAGATGCTGCTGCGCATTATTGGGCCGGCAGTGACTGAGGCCTTTCTAACTGACATCACCGAGAATACCCAGAATGACAGTACATCCCTACCTTACACACCATCTTAAATCCCATTTCACCTTTATCCTGCTACCTAGCATGAAGTACAAGCTGCAGATGTATGCTTTCCACCCAAGCCCCCTTCCTTCACTTCAAAGCTGCCCTTCTGCATCTATGCTTTCAGGTACCCAGGAACTGCTGCCCTGCCAGCGCAGCCTCATGATAATGGGCGCAAGCAAGAGTACACATCTGATAAAGAAGCACTGTAACTTGTTCTGACATTCACAGCCATCTGCTCAGACACTGTCACTGCAAGTACTTTAAAAGAGTAGTATTGAGGTGGGATCACTAGGTGAGTCACCAGACATGAGTGGGGTGCAGCCAGGCCGGGTGGAAAGGATAGTATGTGTGCCAGCTCCCCAGAGGGTAAAGTTGCAGATAAGTTCTGCTGAGGAAGATTTGAATAAGGACTAATGGGACGGCAACAAGGCTGAAGGGCATGTACACAGAGATGTCTGATGCATTGGCAAGCTTGCCACAGAGCCTGTTGTCACTGTTGAGGGGAGTGGAGAGCTCGGAGCGCGAAGTTTTTAGTGGGGAAGTCCCCATGACAGCACTTGGGGACCCAGTGTCTGATAGCCGATGTCTCAGCTTCCATTGCTGCATTAGCAGAAGCCACCCAATATTCCCAAGTGCAGCACTGGAAACTCAGACTGAAATCATGAAATCTCAGCTTGATGCCATGCAAGCTCAAACTGCATCATGGCTACAGATACCAGCATCCAAAGGGGTATGCAGCTAACACAGCTGTTCAGTTAATCTGTTCAGCAGAATACTTGGAGGAGGTCTTGTGGCACAGTGGTAGCACCCCTTACTCTGATCCAGAAGCTCTGGGTTCAAGTCCCACTCTTGGACTTGGTAACCATGGAAGTTTCTTTTTATTTCTTCACAGGATGTGGTTGTGGCTGGCTAGGCCATCATTATTGCCCAATCCTAACTGCCCTCAAGAAGATGGTGGTGAGCCAACTTCTTGAACTGCTGAAGTCTGTGTGGTGTAGGTACACCCACAGTGCTATTAGGAAGGGAGTTCCAGGATTGTGACCCAGCGACAGTGAAGGCACGGCAATATAGTTCCATCCCAGGGTGGTGTGTGACTTGGAGGGGAACTTGAAGCTGGTGGTGCTCCCATCAATCTACTGCCCTTTCCCTTCTAGGTGGTAGAGGTCATGGGTTTGGAAGATGCTGTCAAAGGAACCTTGGTGAGTTGCTGCAAGGCATCTTGTAGATGGTACACACTGCTACCACTATGCGTCGATGATGAAGGGAGTGCTGGTGAAGGCAGTGAATGTTTAAGGTGGTGGATGGGGTGGCTGCTTTGTCCTGGGTAATGTCAACTTCTTGAGGGTTGTTAGAGCTGCATTCATCCAGGCAAGTGGAGAGTATTCCAACACACTCCTGATTTGTGCATTGTAGATGGTGGACAAGATTTGGGAAGCCAGATGGTGAGTTAATTCGCTGCAGAATTCCCAGTTTTTGATCTGCTCTTGTAGCTACAGTAATTATATGGCTGGTTCAGTTTCTGGCCAATGGTAATTCCCAGGATGTTGATAGTTGGTGATTCAACAAAGGTAATGCCATTGAATATCAAGGGAAGATGGTCAGATTTTCTCTTGTTGGAGGTGGTCATTGCCTCGCACTTGGATGGGGCAAATGTTACTTGCCACTTCTCAGCCCAAGCCTGAATGTTGTTTGGGTCTTGCTGCATATGGGTATGAACTGCTTCAGAATCTGAGGAGTCACATGGTACTGAATATTATGCAATCAGTGAGCATCCTCACTTCTGATCTTATGATGGAGGGAAGGTCATTGATGAAGTAGCTGAAGATGGTTGGGCTTAGGACATAACCCTGAGGAACTCCTGCAGTGATGTCCTAGGACTGAGATGATTGATCTCCAACAACCATCTTCCTTTCTGCTAGGCATGACTCCAACAGTGGAGAGGTTTCCCCCAGATTCCCATTGACTATAGTTTTGCTAGGGCCCCTTGATTCCACATTCAGTCAAATGCTGCCTTGATGTCAAGGGCAGTCACTCTCACTTCACCTCCTGCATCCAGCTCTTATATCTTACGGCTGTAATGAGGTCAGGAACTAAATGGCTCTGGTGGAACTCAAACTGAGTTTCAGTGAGCAGGTTATTGCTGAGTAAGTGCTGCATGATAGCACTGTCAATGACACCTCCCACCACTTTGTTGGTGATTGAGAATATACTGATAGGGCAGTAATTGGCCGGGTTGGATTTGTCCTGCTATTAAGAACAGAACAATCATGGGTAGTTTTCCATATTGTTGGGTAGATATGACTTTTGTAGCTGTACTGGAACAGCTTGGCAAGGGGTGCAGTTAGTTCTGTAACACAAGTCTTCAATACTACTGCCAGAATTGTCAGGGCCCATAGCTTTTGCAGTATCCAATGCCTTCAGCCATATCTTGATTTCATGTGGAGTGAATCGAATTGGCTGAAGTCTGTCAGGGGATTCAGCTGGAAGCCAAGTTGGATCATCCACTTGGCACTTCTGGCTGAAGATTATTGCAAATGCTTCAGTCTTTTCTTTTATATTGATGTGCAGGGTTCCCCCATCATTGAGAATGGGGATATTTGTGGAGCCTCCTCCTCCAATAAGTTGTTTAACTGTCCACCATTGTTCACAACTGGATGTGGCAGGACTGTAGACTGATCTGTTGGCTATGGGATTGCTTAGCTCTGCCTATCGAATGCTGCTTCTGCTGTTTGGCATGCAAGTAGTCCTTTGTTGTATCATCACTAGCTTGACACCTCATTTTTAAGTATGCCTGGTGCTGCTCCTGGAATGTCCACCCGCACTCTTCATTGAACTGTTCACAACGTGGCCAAGTAGATTGATTATCAACCTACAAATCTTTCCAATGCACCTATGGCAAGCAGTAAGAGTGGAAGAGCTGGTCAGCAAGTACTATGTGGTAGCTGCAGCCTCCCCACATTAAAAGACTTCATGCGTAGGTTCCTGCTCACAGGATTTATTCCATGGCAAGCATCCTCCTTGCTTCAAGGGATTACCAGAGAGAGAGAGAGAGAGAGGGAGATTACTCGGATAGCTGAGGTTCTGCCGTGGGGGAGTGACAATGGCTTCATGTTGTACAAACCAGCTGCCCCCTCTCAGGACCGTGCTCCTTGTTCTGCCACTATACCAGTGTACTGCTGATGCCTCTCTGCCAACCAACCCAGACTGCTGCCGATGGTGCACTTCGAAGTCAAACCCAGAGCTGCACAAGGTCATCCTGCAAGACTCACTGAAAACCAGCAGCCATGCACCAGCCATGCTGTAGCTACAGGGTTTGCACTATGCTAGGCCAGACAAAGACACCTGCTAGATAGGCACTAAGGGAGAGCACAAGGGTGTATACTTCAATTTTGCATTATTGGAAGTGTTATTAGATAAAGTTGTTGTAGGCTGCCTGGTTTTGTGGTGCATTTTATTTCAGGAATTTGGCCAAGGGGATGCTGTGAAAGTCTGTAACCAAGGATGGAAAGGTGCGTAATTGTGGAACAACAATGATGTGGTCAGGTTTTCAGGGGAACTAGAGTCTGATGCATCAGTGAAGGGCAACCCGTCTGGGGTTATGGTGGCCCGAATGCCTCCTCTCCCTCTTGAGGGCTGCACCCTCGCGAGAACCAGGCTGTACCACAAATTTGGAGACGAGCTTTGGCGAGTATTGTACAGCTCTGTTAAGCGGTCCAGGCAGCAGAATTGTTGTTTTAGAATGCTGATGATTTGCTCCACGACATTCCCGGTTGCAGCCTGGTTCTCATTGTACTCGTGTTGCCCACGTGGGGTCAGGGTTGGTGGGGAGTGATCAGCCATATAAAGAGCAGGTAGCCCTTAAACGCAAACAGTGGCAAACCGTGGTGGCTCAAAGGTAGTTGGGATGCTTGACTGGAATGGGATAAAAACATAGTGGCTGTTGCCAACATGATGGTCTCCATGGTTGCACACCTACTGCATGTTAAGGGAGTGCAACCATTTGTGTTTCCAGTACATCTCCCTGTTGAGATGCAAAGCCATGTGTGTACAGTTAGTGGCTCCCTGCGCCACTAGGAATCCTGGTACCCTGACAAAGACACATGTCTGCTTCTCCTGCTTCTCTCTGGTTAGAGAAAAAAGTTTTCTCTCTTTGTGTATAGGGCCTCTGTGATCTGTCTGCTGATGCATGGTAAACTGTGAGCTGTTGGCAATGTCACTGACAGGAAGGAAGCCAAGACATAGAAATTGAGGACAAGAGTGCCCTTGATCACCACTGGCAGCACCGTCTTCACCCAGCTCTGAGGGTGTGGTCTGACTGGAGCAAGTGTCACATTTCAATGATCATCTCCTTGTTGAATTATAGCTACTTCAGGCTCTGCTCCTTTGAGGTGGATGTAGGAGAAGTGCTCTCTGAATACCCTAGATGTGTACGGCCATCTATAGAGAGCCCTCCTCCACATCCCTCCAGGTATAACTTCCTCTCTCTGTTCCCTGTGTTCCAGCTCTCTGCTGTCCTCCAGCCCAAGAGTGAAAGCAAGCTTTCTGCTCAGATGCCTTCAAACTTCACTGAACTCCTTGGAAAATTCCAGCACCGCTTCCTTCTAATTCCAACAACACATTAAACTATACTTCCACTATCTCTACAGCAACAAAAGAAAGTCAAAAGCACCTCACCTGAAAGTCCTATAAACATATGTTCAGTGGAGAGTGTTTTAATTAGGGACCTGTGAGGTCCAAAATGGTAGGTCAAGCACCTAATCAGTGTTAGATGCTAAGTGATGTCAAGTTCTCTGCTCTTTATACGCTTCCAGTGCATGCACAGTAGGCCCACTCTAGCACCTTTACAATTGTGGCACACCACATTGACCACACTGGAAGAGATTCTCTGCCATTTTCAGCATCTCTGGGCTCCTGTAGCGCCAATGCCAACAATACTATGGTGTCCAATTTTGTGGCCATAGACAAAAAAAAATTTGAGTCCTAAAAATTGGAACATGTGATACACCTGAATTTTATTTCCTCCCAATTTCTCTCAGCAGCTATGCTGGCTTTGCATCTATTGCATTTTTTAAACCTAAGCCCAGAAGCTATAATACAAACATAAAAACTTACACAGGTGAAGAATTCTCTCTCACTAATTTTGGTACACATTGTGTTCAGGTCAGTTGCTGCTGATTGTTTCTGCACATTACACATTAGAGTCTAGCTTACTCTTACACCTCAGGACAAGATGAAGGTTTTGAACTTTGCAGTTTGATTGAAGTTAGTTTAGGGCCTATCCAACGGGTTACAGATTGAGGAATCAAGTAATCTCTTCCAATTCAAACCTCCTATGTGACTAACATCGTCAGGTTCTTTTGGGGTTAGTGGGTTTGATTGACAACTGTGTCTGCGGTGAACACAGTCTGGCTCTGTGAAAGGGGCAAAGCTAATCATTATTTGAATGCAGGTAGTCAAATATAAGCCTAGAATCCAGGCACTGTGCCATAAAACTGAGACTACAGTTTACCAATCTGAAATCAGCAGACACAGTTAATTAGGCAGAGGCTCTATGATGACATTTGTCATGCAAATACAGTAAAATAAGGGTAATTACAAAGGAATGAGAGCACAGTTGGCTGGAACGGATTGGGAAAGGAGTTTAGCAGAAAAGACGGTTAATGAACAATGGCAGACGTTTAAGAAAATAGTTCATGACTTACAACATAGATGTATCCCAGTGAGGAAGAAGGATAAACCAACCATGGTTAACCAAGGAAGTTAAGGATATTATCAAAGTGAAAGAAAAAACATACAATGTGGCGAAGCTTAGTGATAAGCCAGAGGATTGGGAACATTTTAAAAACCAACAGAAGATGACCAATAAATAAATAAATAGAGGGAGAAAATAAACTTTGAGGGTAAACCAGCTGATAATATAAAAATGGACTGTAAGATATAAAAGAAGAGAGAGGCCAAAGTCAATATAGGCCCCTGAGAGAATGAGGTTGGGGAAATAATAATGAGGAGCTGCCAGGAAATGGCAGAGTATCCATTGAATAAATTGCATCAGAGAAGCAAAGACCAGGTCAGGAATTAGCAACGGAATGGAGACTGATTGAGGAGCCAGGATATTAGGTCCTGAAATGCCACTGGTCTTTTAAGAGCTTTACCTATCTGCACTACTAATTCTTGTTTTTCCTCAAAAATATAACATTGCACTTCTTTTAACAATTCAAAGGCATTTGCCGCCTGTTTGTGGATTTCACTAACGTATGTCTTTTTGAAGTCTTTGTGGTCCTAATTACTATTTGTCAAACCTTCTACTTTTGTGTCACCAGCAAATTTCAATCTTGTGCTCCCTATGCCCAAGTCCATATCATCTATAAACTGAGAGCAACATTCCACCCAGCACCATACCCTGGGATACACCACTTCCAACCCTCATTCTAAGCAATGCACATTTACCCTATCCCTTTCTTTCTTCAGTCAAATAATATTCCATCCATGCTTCTACATTTCTCTTATACTGTATGATTGAAACTTGGTGCCAAATTCCCCAAGACATTTACCAAACAACATGTAAAAAATCCAGATCCATCCCGTATAATTTCTTTACCAATTCAATCGGTCATTTCTTTCAAAAACAATTACGTTTGTGAAACTTGACTTGCCCCATATAAATCCATGCTCACAATCCTTGATTAATCCATGCATTTCTAAAATTTCAATGTTTTTATTTCAGATTTGGATTCAGAAGTTTGTCCGTGATCAAGTTGATTTATAGTTATATGGTTTATATACATATTTGGTTAACAACGACTTGTTCATTTCTCTGATCGCTTAGTGGTTATCCAATCACAGGTAAACTCAAATAGACCAGGAGGGACCCCAAATTTGATCCCCAGTCTGTGCTAAGCCTGTTAATCTCAGTCGCACCCCAGGACCAGAGCAAAGAAAATTGCCCAAAATTGATGGTTGCAATGCAGTGGCCTCCGCTAGAAATATCTTACCAGTGGGAACTATTAATGGTACAGTTATGATGTGTCTCTTTCTTGGCTAGTCCATCAATAATCAACAACAAAGCATATATAAGGGGAAAATACTTTGGGAATATAATGCAATGCGCTGACTTTGGGAAAATAATGCAATGTGCTGGGTGTCCAGGGAATCACATCCTCTTAAGGAAAGATGAGGGGGAGATAATTGATGGAGAAAATATGTGTAGAGAAAAAAAATTGTCTGACAAAATCAATTCCAGAATAGAACTCCTGAAATAAATTGCATGTTATACTAAATAATCATAAAATATATAGTGTTGGCTTAACTCCTACTGTAACATATTGTATAAATTACACAGGAATGTAAGCCATCACATCTCTGTATATACAGGAAACCACATGATGCACAAAGGTCCCAGAAGTGGCTTTCCAAATATTTGCTATGAAGTCAAAATGAGAAAGTAATGCAAGATTAATAGAATTTTTCTGGCTTAGTGGACAGCAAATCAAATCTGACCAGCTAATGTGCAATCAAATTTCACATATCCAAAATATACCATTACCACTTCAACAAAAATCTATTTTAAAGCTCGGGTCTTTTTTTGCTCAATTAAGTTTACGCTCATGCTGAGAAATGTTAATGCTGGAGAGTAAAATGCTCCATTTCAGGAACTCTGGAGATGAGCACTGAGCAAAACTCCATTTTCTCAACCCCAACATGAAGTTCCAACCTTAGAAGAACACTTCATACTGTGCTAGTGTCACAAACAATGTTCCATTTCATACTCCAGGCATCCAATGGTTTGATCCACAGTTTTTTGGGCAACATGTTTGGGATAATGTGGCCACAAAGCAATCAATCTATGGGTGTACACCATGTATTATTCAGCATTCCTATCATGTGATCCAGGTCTCAGGCTACAAACTTCTAAATGCATTAAGTAAAAAGTACTATTATACAAATAAATCAGCAAGTTAAAAAAATAAACATTACAGTCCCCAATTTTCATAGTAACTTTTTTCAAAACCTAAATTAACAAAAATCTTTTGAAATGCTTTCATACAAGTGCACATCATTGTTCACAGAGTCCTACCTCAGTGAAATAATTTTATATGCAATTGAACCTGTCTAGCTGAAAAAAACCCAAGGAAGCTTGTTGTAATTATTCCCAGAAATCAGAAGTCAGAACAAAGTCACAAAGGCAGGTAATAGCTTGCGCATCATGTTGATTAGCACTAACATCCTACATCTACTTGAACTAGGAATGTTGATTCCAGCAGAGTGTGTTTTCAAATGTTCATCAAGTGCTTATTCTTGATGGTTCAACCATTCGCAATAATAATAGCAGTCTCCTCAGCTAGTGACAGCCTTACCTATATTAACATAACGCCAGCCTAAGATGTTCAGCCACTAATCTGGATCTGAGAAGGAACTGCTGACAAAGATATCGGCAAAAGGCAAAACAGGCTCCATCATATTTGAATAAATGACTGTTTCTGTGCGGCTTCATGCTCTCATCTGGACCTGGAAAAATTTATTAATTTTGATTCGAATTTCCACCCCTCCATCACTTTCACATGGTCCATCTCTGACACTTCCCTTTCCTTCCCTGACCTCTCTGTCTCCATTTCTGGTGATAGACTGCACACCAATATTCATTACAAGCCCACCAACTCCCAGTTACCTCGATTACAACTCTTCCACATCCTGCTTCCTGTAAGGACTCTATCCCATTCTCTCAGTTCCTTCGCCTCCGTCGCATCTGTTCTGTTGATGCCACTTTCCAAAACAGGGCTTCTGACATGTTTTCCTTCTTCCTTAACCGAGGTTTTCCACCCACAGTGGTTGATAGGGCCTTCAACCGTGTCTGGCCCATCTCCCACGCCTCTGCCCTCACACCTTCCTCTCCGTCCCAGAAACATGATAGGGTCCCCCTTGTCCTCACTTTTCATCCCACCATCCTCCACATTTAAAGGATCATTCGCCGCCATTTCCGCGAACTCCAGCATGATGCCACCACCAAACACATCTTCCCTTCACCCACCCTGTAAGCATTCCGTAGGGACCATTCCCTCCAGGACACCCTGGTCCACTCCTCCATAACCCCCAACATCTCAACTCCTTCCCTCAGTACCTTTCCATGCAACAGCAGAAGGTGCAACACCTGCCTCTTTACTTTCCCTCTCCTCACCGTCCAAGGGCCCAAACACTCCTTTCAAGTGAAGCAGCATTTCATTTGCACTTTTCTCAATTTAGTCTACTGCATTCGCTGCTCCCAATGTGGTCTCCTCTACATTGGAGAGGCCAAACTCAGACTGGGTGACCGCTTTGCGGAACACCTTTGGTCTGTCCACAAGCATGACCCAGACCTTCCTGTCGCTTGCCATTTCAACACACCACCCTGCTCTCATGCCCACATGTCCATCCTTGGCCTGCTGCAATGTTCCAGTGAAGCTCAACGCAAACTGGAGGAACAGCACCTTATCTTCCGATTAGGCACTTTACAGCCTTCCGGACTGAATATTGAGTTCAACAACTTCAGATCATGAACACTCTCCTCCGTCCTCACCCCTTTTTGATCCCTTTTCAAATATTTATTTTTTAATTTTTATATATATATATTTTTTTTCCCCACCTGTTTTTATTATTTTTAAAATTTATTTCCATTCATCGTTTTATCCCCAACTTTTAGCCTATTTCAATTTTTTACCCACACCGTCTCCTCCACCCCCACTAGGGCCATCTGTTACTTGCTCATTCTGCTTTCTAGTCTTAATGTCACCATTAGCATCTTCTTTAGCGAGTATCACCACCATCAACACCTCTTTCGACCTTTTGTTTATGACATCTTTTGCAATCTCTCCTTTGCCTCCACCTATCACTGGCCTTCTATCCAGCTTCACCAGTCCCTCCCCATTTAAATAGTAAATATTTCACCACATTTTTACTTCTCTTTAGTTCTGAAGAAGAGTCATACGGACTCGAAATGTTAACTCTGTCTTTCTCTCCACAGATGCTATCAGACCTGCTGAGTTTTTCCAGCAATTTTTGTTTCCATCATATTTGAAAATGGCCACAGAAACAAACTTAATTGTTAGCATAGTTGGTAAAGCCACAGATAGCAACAACATACATATATCACAGTATTATAAGGCAGATATTAGGTCAAGTGACAAAAACCTGGTCAAAGGGGTAGGTTTTAAGGAGTGCCTTGAAGGAGAAAAGGGAGGTAGAGACACAGAGAAGTGGAGAGAGGATATTATAGAGTTTGGGGTCTAGGCAACTGAAGGCATAACCATTAATGGTGGAGCAATTAAAATCAGGGATGCTCAAGAAGCTAGAATTACAGGAGCACAGATATCTCAGAGGGTTGTAGGACTAGAGGCGATTACAGAGGTGGGAAGTGGTGAGGCCATGAACGGATTTGAAAACAAGGGTGAGAATTTTAAAATCAGTACATTGCTTGATCAGGAGCCAATATGGGTCAGCAAGCACAGGGAAGATAGATGAATGGGATTTGGTGCATGTTAAGACACAAACAGCAGAGTTTTAGATTACCTTAATTTTATGGGGGGGTGGAATGTGGGAGACCAGCCAGGAGTGCATTGGAACAGTCAAGTCTAGAGGTAACAAAGGCGTGAATGGGGTTTTCAACAGCACCAGTTGAGACAGGGAAGAAGATAGGTAATGTTACAGAGGTGGAAATGGGTAGCCTTAATGATGGGGCAAATATGCGGTTGGAAGCTCATCCCTGGGTCTTGCATGACACCAAAGTTGTGAACAGACTAGTTAAGTTTCAGTCCGTTGTAAAGAAGAGGGATGGAGTCCGTAGATAGGCAACAAAGTTTGGTGCAGGGACGGAAAACAATGTCTGCATTTTTTCCAGTACTTAATTGGAGAAGTTTCTGCTCACCCAATACTGGTTGTTGGATAACAGGTCTGATAATTGAACAACTGTGAAGGAGTTGAGAGAGGTTGTGGTGGCGGTGTAAAGCTGGATGTTGTCAGCGTACATGTGAAAACTAATGCTGTACTTTCAGACGATGTTACCAAGGGACAACATGCAGATGAAAAAGAGGAGGGGCACCAAGGATAGGTCCTTAAGGTCACCAGGCATAACAGTGCAGAAGCAGGAAGAGAAACCATTGCAGTTGATACTCTGGCTATGATTAAGTAGATAAGAATGGAAGCAGGTGAGAGCAGTCCCAGCCAGCTGGTTAACAGTGGAAAGGTGTTGGACAAAGATGGTGTGCACAACTATGTCAAAGGCTGCACACAGGTCAAGAAGGATGAGGAGGGATAGTTTGCCTTTGTTACAGTCAAGGTGTCATTTTTAGTTAAGAGCCATTTCAATATTTTAATACAATATAAAACAAACCTGTCAATGGAAGCAAAGTCCCTACAGCCTGAATTACAGAGATTCTATCCCTTAATAACCATCATTCATAAATATAAAAGCAAAATACTGCAGATGCTGGAAATCTGAGAAAAGGTCATCGACCTGAAATGTTAACTTTGTTTCTCCACACTTGCTGCCTGACCTGCTGAGTATTTCCAGCAATTGTGTTTTTATTTCAATTTCCACCCTCTCTGGTGTTTTGCTTTTGTACAGTAAGTCTCCATTTAATGTTGCCCCATTTAATGTTGTTTTGCTTTAACGTCTGTAAGTTAATGGGGCCTTAATCTTGTTGAGCATTGCGAGATTCGTTTTAACAGTTTCCCAGGTGACCCAATTAGTGCCATTTTGGAGCAGCCCCACCTGTTCTCTAGCTCTCCGATTTACGGCCTCTCCTCGTGCCCAACCTCTGACTTGCAGCCTCTCTCCATGCCTGACCCACCCTCTCAACAAACCTCCCGCTCCCTGACTCATTCTTAAACCACTTCCCTGTCCAAGATCCAGATCCGATCCAATGCCAGAAGTCCAGGGTTGCAAAAGTGCCGGTCCTGCTGGTGCAGAAGTGCCGAGCTGGGGCTGTTATAATCCACGTTATGACTGGTGAAGCTACTCTTCCTGCCTCACTGCTCATCTCCAGAGCCCTCGTTCACAACAAGGGTTCAGGAGAGGAAGCAGCAAGTGGGAGAATTTAAAAAAAATTCACGGATTAGAACAGCCCCAGCTCAGCAATCCGATACCATCGGGACCTGCACTTCCACAACTCTGGACCTCTAGCTTCGGATCAGATCTGGATCTTAAACAGGAAAATGGGCTCAGGAGAGGGAAGTGGTGAGAGGGTGAGTCAGGGAGCAAGAGGTTTGGCAAGTCGGTGGGTCGGGGACATGGAGGGGGCCCAAGTCGGAAGGTCAGGGAAGGGGAAAGAGGCCACAAGTCGGAGGGTTTGGTGGGAGGGAATCTGCAGTAACCAGGAGGATCATGGAGGGAGAGGTTCAGGAAGCAGGATGGGCAGCAAGCAGGAGGTAAGTAGAAAGTTAAATTTAAAAATAGAAAAGTAAAATGTATTTTATTTTAGAAGTTATTTCATTTACCAGTGTAGGAATTTAGCAATGTAAAGTATTTCAACACCATTAACATTCCTTTTATCCTTTTGTTTTCGACATCTTTGTCAATCCCTCCTTTGTCCCCACCGCTGGCCTTCTATCCAGCTCCATCTGCACCCCCCCCCCCCCCAAATAATATAAATTTCATCACATTTCCATTTCTTTTCAGTTCTGAAGAAGGGTCATATGGACTCAAAACGTTAACTTTGTTTTTTTTCTCTCTCCCCAGCTGCTATCAGACCTGCTGAGTTTTTCCAACATTTTCTGTTTTTGTTTCAGATTTCCAGCATCCGCAGTATTTTGCTTTTATTTTATTATGATGTTATAATTTTTTTTTCCAATAAGGCGGGTCCTACAGAACCTAACTACAGTTTTATTATTGATTCCTAAGGGAACCCCTATGTTTGACTTATAATCATTTCACTTAAATTCACGATTTTCAGGAACACAACTACAACTTTAAGTGAGGATTTACTTTATTAGTGTTTAATTCAGCGCCACTTCTCTTCTAGGAATGCCAACTTTGAAGAGGTTCTGCTCTTCTCTCCAACAGGATTTCAGTTTGTCCCTTCTACCTTGTTCAGCTTTTTTGCTTTTTATTTCCCTTCTAGTGCTAAGAAGTTCTGATGAAAGGTCATCAATCTGAAACGTTAACTCGGTTTCTCTATCTAGAAATGCTGCCTGACCTGCTGAGTATTTCCATCATTCATAAATAAATGTTCACCTAAACTGGATTGTTTTGTCTATAATCAGACACACACATACACACCTACACAGAATCAGTGTATTTTCTTCCTAGTAACAGATACACACGTGTCCTTCCGATAACTAGCATCCGCGTAATCCTTCTCTCTCTTCAAAGTACTCAATTAACACACAGTCCCTACTGCACCAGACCATGCAAGAACAAAGACTTCCAAACAAGACCAAAATTCTATTCAGTATAAGGAAGTTGCTTTTTAAATGATTGCAGAAGTCTAACACATCCGTTGTATAAATAGGATATACTGAATGCAAAATTATTTTGCTGTTTTATTCTAGTGTGGACACTTCTGTAATTAAAGACATTATGGGCTGTATCTTATGGGACACCGCAGTTTCCACCTCTGTTTCTCCCCAACCCACCAACCCTCACAATGGGAGCAGTGTTAATTGTTGTAAGGTGAGACCTCTGCCCTTTCTCAGCAGGAAGTTCTGTCTTAGAAGGCTGCCAGCCAATCAGATGACCAGCAGTTCTGCAGTCCCAGTAGTGCCAATCAGAAGCAGTGCATTGTGCCGGGACTATAGGCAGTCCCACCACACCAAAGAGCCCAGATAAGTCTGAGGTCAGGAGTCTCAGGGGCCGGGTTCAAGAGGCCAGGGTGTAGGGTTTAAGAGACGATAATCTTTGGGGGTCGCAGTGCCTCCGATGGGCCCAAGGGGCCCACAAAGAAGGTCACTCCCCTTGCCTGACACCAGCCTGCACAGCTAAAGCTTTCAGGCTTCCTGCATGGTGTGGATCTCATCCCACCACTTAAAAGGCCTCAATTGGCCCAAGCCGCCTGGTGAGCTGACTGACACTTTAACACGTTCCCTGTAAAATTTCAGGCAAGTTGGAGTGGGCAGGTCACCTGCTGGATTTTACATGTCCTCCATTTTCAAACCTGCCACAAGGGAATGTAAAATCCAGCCGTATATCTGTTTTCCTTTAATTGTACAGTAATACACTTATCAACAACTTCAATTGCAGTAACCACCATTGTTACGATAAGGTGGGGGTGGGGCTGTGTGTCAAATGGCTCCCCTATTTTCCTTCTCCTCCTTTGGCAGCTACAGTTTTTTGTGAAAAGGATATACTTGCCAATTCAGTGAGTGTTTAACTGTTTATCACTGTGATCATAAAAGAATCAATCAGATTTGTTTTCTAAAGTTTAACAAAGAAATATGCTAGCTTTATTAACATAAACCTAAGTAAAATAATAAAATACACTCTGACTTTCACACACACACACAACATAGATTACAAAGTGGGAGAAATAACTTAATCAAATTAGGGGATTTGGCTGAATTTGGTGGTCTTGCAACTTTCCTTCAGTGGTCCCAATGCTTCTGATTTAAAGATGAAGGTGGCTGCTTTGGCAGCTGTGCAGGGTTGATTTCCTTCAAGGCATCTATCTGCAGCAGGGGTGTCCCTGGATGTTCACAGTCAGCAACCAGTGTTCACTTGTAAGGTAGGTTGGGGAGAGGCATGAACAAGGGACCCGACTCAGATCATCTCTCATCAGCATCTTAGCTGCTGGTCCTCTTACCGCAGAGAAAGCTGAGGTTTAAAAACACAAAGGGTGGGGCTGTCACATGACCATCACCCAGTGATTCCCGCCTTGTAGCTTAATCAGGTCATGTCTGGGAATCCTCTCTCTCAGCCAGTGTTCAAGTGATTGAGTTTAGCGTATTCCCATTGCAGCTTAATGAGTTCATGCCTGTTGAATATCCCATGTGATTGCCTTGATGCTTTGCTAATGGGGACAGGATATGTGGCTCAATCATATGCTCCCAAGGGCATTGTCCTTGATGGCTTTTTGCAGATGCGGTATTTCCATCTCAGTGGGTTGCAATGTGGAGAGTACAGCAATACAAATTGGGTAGCCATCTTTGTTACAAGCTCAAGTCACACTTTTAGTCCATGTTTTAAAAAGTCTCTGTTTTTAAAGGTTCAGTTCTGTTTTCCAGCCATTGGATTAAAAATCATTATTTGGTATAAAGCATGTTTTTGTGACACCATTAAATGAGCAGCAGTTATCAAAATTGCTTAGCATCAACATACCAAGCAGGGAACCAAGAGGCCACTCAAAACTAAAGTTTCCTGTACAATGGTGGTCTCACAGCAATTTTAAAGGGGCCACGCAATGCAACAAGCAGACTGCACAGAAAGAGAAATTTGAAGGAACACTGCTTAGTACACCCTATCAGCAGCATATAGGATTAGAATACAGCATTAAACACTTCCCAATTTCCCACACTGCACATTTATGCTATCTGAAACACTAAGTCAGCAAGTTCAGGTAGCCCTGTTTCACTCAAAACTCTAGGGAAACTGATGGATATCAAGATTATCAACCAGGTTAGCAATGCTTTAAATCAAACAAACTTTAAAATATAAAAACAAAATACTGCAGATGCTGGAAATATGAAATAAAAACAGAAAATGCAGGAAAAACTCAGCAGCTCTGACAGCATCTCTAAAGAGAGAAACAGAGTTAACGTTTCGAGTACACACGACTCTTCTTCATTAAGGGAGAAAACACCACTAGATCGAGTGAAGGAAAATTAACTGGAGGAGATAAGAGGAGCATGCATCAAAGAGCACTGAAGAAGAGTCATACGGACTCGAAACATTAGCTCTGTTTTTCTCCCCACAGATGTTGTTAGACCTGCTGAGTTTTTCTAGCATTTTCTGTTTTTATCCAGAAGAAACATGTTCCACTTGACAATAAGGATTAACTAGCCAAGAATGGGGTGCTATTGAATAATCACATGGGATAATGGAGAGGATAAAACTGAATCTAAAAACAGACGTATGCAAAGTACATAACCAATAAAGGAAAGGATGATAGAAGACAATATGATGATGAGCTCAGGAAAGTAGCTACAGACAAATGGATAGGAAAATTGGAAAAGTGAAATAACTATATCAAAAATAAAACAAAACTGTCTTCTATAAGCACATAAATAATAAAATAAGAAATAAGATATGGATAGAGCCACTATGTTTTTTTTATTCATTAACAGGATGTAGGTGTCATTGGCAAGGCTAATATTTGTTGCCCATCCCTAATTGCCCTTTAAACTGATTAGCTTGCTGGGCTAACAAAGAGGGTAAAGAATCAAACCACATTGCTGTTGGTCTGGAGTCACGTATAGGCCAGGCTGGGTAAGGATGGCCGATTTCCTTCCCTAAAGGGCATTGGAGAGGCAGATGGGTTTTTATGACAATTGATGGTAATTTCATGGTCACTTTTACTGAGACTAACTTTATAGTCCAGATTTATTAATTGAATTTAACTTCCGCCACCTGCCGTGGTAAGAGTTGAGCCCGTGTCCCTACAGCATTAGCCTGAGCCTCTGGATTACCAGTCCATAGACACTAACACTATGCCTTCAACTCCCCAACTCACAGGAGATGTACTGAAGTGGCAAGGATATCAAATTGATCCTTTTCCTCAGTTTTCACTGAAAAGTTTAACAAACAGAAAAAGACAATAGCAAAAGTCAAGAACTTCAGCAGTTCAGATCGAAACAGACACTAGTCAAACTAAAAGGTGCCAAGTTCAAATGGATTGCGTTCTCAGATATCCAAAGAAATTGAGATACACTCATATCCATATACAAAATCCAATAGAAAAAGAAATAGAGTTAAAGGACTGCAAACAGCAAATGCAATTCCTATCTTCAAAAAGGGAGATAGTACTAATCTTAGAAATTGTAGACTTGTTAGCTTATCAGTGGTAAGAAAGATACAAGAAACTTTTTTTAAAAAAAGAGATAACAAAACATCTGAAGACAGGGAACTTAATAAAAATAAAGCAGTCAGCATGGACTTCTGCCAAGAAGATCATGTTTCACCTAGAATCATACAATATAGATAGAGGCCATTTGGCCCAATGCATCTGTCCTAGTTCTTTGGAAGAGTTATCTAACTAGTGCCACTCACCTGCTCTTTCCCTTTAACCCTGCATCCTTACCTTACTGAATTGTTTGAAGAAATAACAGAAAGAGTAGCCAAGGACAATCTGCTGGCTGTGGTATATATAGATTTTCAAGAGGCCACAAGGGGCTCAAGACAAAAGTCAGAGTGGAGTCAGAGGCCAGGCAGCTGAATGAATTTAAAGATACCTATCAAATAGCAAACAGAGAGAAATTTGAGGCACTTTCTAAGATTAGTGGAAAGTAAGGCTCTGCAGGAATCTATGCTGGGGCTCCTGTTGTTCACCAAATACATGAATGATTTGGACTCTAACTGGAATATTATGTTGAGATTTGATGATTATGTCAAATTGTGGGAGTATAGCTAATACATGGAGGGCAGCACCAAAATATAGGAAAACACAAAAGGGCTTGCAAAGTGGGCTGATAAAATTAAACACAGTGAACTGTGATGTGATATATTTTAGGCGGAGGAATAAAAGGGTCTCTTAATCCTTGAAAGGCAAGAAATGAACTGGGGTAGAAGAGCAAAGATCTAGGGATACAGTTACATAACTTATAAAAGTAACATCACAAGTTTACAAAGCCATGAGTGCCAACAAAGTATTGAGCATCATTTCTAAAGAAATAAATACACAAAGGTAATGTAATGTTTATGAAGGATCTTGATAAAACTATACTTTGGGAACAGTGTGCAGTTCTGCTACTAAGAATGATATTGATGCACTGGAGAAAATGCAGAAAAGATTTACAAAAATGAAGAGGGTGCAACTATCAGGAAAGATTTAGCAGGCTAGGCTCTGTTCTATAGAAAAGAGGAGACCTGACTGAGGTCTTTAAAATTTTGAAGGGGTTCAATAGAGTGTGTGTGGAAAAACTGTTTGCATTTGTGGACAAGTCCAGAACAGGGGGTTTAAAAACAAATAGCCACAAATAGGTTAAGTAAAGAATTTAGGAGAAATTTATTTGCACACAGAGTGAGAACTCTCTGCCACACAGAGTAGTTGAAGCAAGTAGCACTGACACATTTAAGGAAATGGAGACGGGAATATGGAGGCAAAGTGGAAAGGGGTAATTTGAGCGGGAGGAGGTTTGTCTAGAAAATATTACTGGAATAGGCCAGTTGGACCGACAGGCTGGTTTCCTAGCTGTAGATTTTATATAATTCTACATAAATCAATTTCAACAACATAGGAAACAAAAACAAAGCCTGACGTTAAATGGGCAGTCCCAAAATTATTCTCGCCACAGAACCTTCAAAACTATTACAGTAACATAAAGATATAATTTAAAATATTATTTTTCACCCGCAAAGCTTCCAGGGCAGATTGCTCCTCACACTGGAGATACTAGCATTCCCTTCAGAAACATAACACTACAGGCTTTAGCTTGTACAAGAGCAATATGGGAAGAGCCACACCGAGTGACTACCTATTCCCAGAATAATTGTGACTGATGATAGGGGTTCAGTAGCACTGTTATGGGTAGCTGCAATAGTTCAGTATTTATTGAACTGCAAGACTTCAGTGCACTAGAGATTTCAAAGCAAAACACTACTCTTTTTTTGAGGTAAGTAAAAGTAAAAAAATTCTATAGCTTTTTGACAACTGGTTCTCAATATTTTTGTATAATATACAACCTTCCATCTCTTATAATCCAAGCAGATTTTCACATTGTGAGTTGGGCCATGACATGTAGCTACTCGTAAATGTGATAAAGTATTCAGCATCTCTTTATATACCTTAGCCAACTGCTCCATGTGCTGTGCAGTGTTCATGACACAACAGCAAGAACAGTTAACAGTCACAAGCTTTACCCAACTTATTTATGAGTAGGCAGGGGTCTTATGCCTACAAAAAGTCTGGTGCTGTAGGAATTGCTCTAAGGTTTCAACAGGAATAGGAGATAGTAAAGATGAAAAATTAAGTTTGGAAGATAGAGGCCCTTCAGTACACCTAAATTTTTCATCCACAGCAAATCATAATTATACCTGACACAGCAACTAAGAGCATTGTGAATGATTAAAAATTTACCTCTGCTGCCCTCTGAGAAACATTCCAGATATCAAAACCCCTTATTACTCTCACATCAATCCTGAGCTACATTTACTTCTTGGTACCGTTGTATTCATGGTTTAACTTGAAACATTGGCTGAGACCATGGGCAGAATTTAATGCCCTCTCCCATGGCAAGTTTGATGGCAGGGGTATTTAGTCGACTCCCACCCCATGATCCCCTCCCACCTGTAGCCTGGGTGGGTCTCTTGGCAATCCTGGACCTCAGGTGAATGCATGACCGGCAGCAGCCACCGCTCTCCCAGTGGGGCTGCCAAGCAATGAAAAACTACAGGCCTCTGATTGGCCAATAGCCTTTAACGGGCGAAACATCTGCCCTCTGGATGCTTGATAATCTTTTAAATGAAAACCAAATCAACAAAATTGGGAAAAATCAGGCACAGCCCCTAATTCAGGTCAGCTGTAAAACCAAGAACAAAGTTTTAAAGGAAACTTACAAACTTTAAATCAAAATGTGATTAAAGGGGTCAACAAAACACCCCAGTCCCCGCGGTGCCCACCGAGCACGGAAGGCCTCGAGAGTGCCAGCAGACACCGCGTGCTCCTTCTCCAGGGACATCCGGCAGCGAACGTAGCCGCGGAAGAGGGACAAACAATCGGGCGGGACTCCCCCGTCGATCGCCCGCTGCCTGGACCTGTTAATGGCCAACTTGGCCAGGCCCAGGAGCAGGTTCACGAGGAGGTCCTCCTCCTTCCCGACCCCCTTCCGCACCGGGTGCCCATAGATCAGGAGCGTGGGGCTGAAGTGCAAACAAAACATCAATAAAAGGTTTTTCAAATAACTAAAAAGGGAGTGCAGCCTACAACACCCTATGTATACATGGTCCACGGACTCCACAAGACCGCAAAAAGGGCACGTGTCCTGAGAGTCCGCTCTGGATGCTTGATAATCTTTTAAATGAAAACCAAATCAACAAAATTGGGATAAATCAGGCACAGCCCCTAATTCAGGTCAGCTGTAAAACCAAGAACAAAGTTTAAAGGAAACTTACAAACTTTAAATCAAAATGTGATTAAAGGGGTCAACAAAACACCCCAGTCCCCGCGGTGCCCACCGAGCACGGAAGGCCTCGAGAGTGCCAGCAGACACCGCGTGCTCCTTCTCCAGGGACATCCGGCAGCGAACGTAGCCGCGGAAGAGGGACAAACAATCGGGCGGGACTCCCCCGTCGATCGCCCGCTGCCTGGACCTGTTAATGGCCAACTTGGCCAGGCCCAGGAGCAGGTTCACGAGGAGGTCCTCCTCCTTCCCGACCCCCTTCCGCACCGGGTGCCCATAGATCAGGAGCGTGGGGCTGAAGTGCAAACAAAACATCAATAAAAGGTTTTTCAAATAACTAAAAAGGGAGTGCAGCCTACAACACCCTATGTATACATGGTCCACGGACTCCACAAGACCGCAAAAAGGGCACGTGTCCTGAGAGTCCGCTCTGGATGCTTGATCCTGAAGAAAGCCCACCACTGCCCTGATTGGCACTTAAAACAGCAGGCCTTCCGAACAGAAGCAACATGGAGCTCTCATTGGCTCTCCTCCAGTTGGCGGACAAGATTCCCATCACGTGGATTAAATTCTGCCCTAACAATTTCCATGAACCTAAGTTTCCCTGTTTTCTGCCTCTGTTCAAGGTTGAAAAGTCTGAACTTTTTGAGGCTTTCCTCAATAATCAGTCCTCTGGCATTAGAAATCAACTTTGTGATCCTTTACCCTACCATTTCTAGAGTTTGGAAGTATCCCTTTGGCCTCAATGACTAAATTTTGAAGGCAGAACTCAGATCCTGAACAGAGTACTATATAGCTTGAGGAAGAGGGCCTCAAGACTTATCCTCCACTGGGTTTTGCAATGTCACCTAAATATTCTTCTGGTGTCTTGATTACTACTCCATAATGAGTGAATATCTTAACTTTTGAGTTTACTTTCCCTGCCTGTCAACTTAATTATCCACCCCCCAAAAAATTCATATTATCTAGGAATCTGGCAGAATCCAAGCTGTTACATAAAAGTGATGCACACACCTTCCCAAACTGATGTCCTTTCCCCCCAGGCAGAACCCACAACCTGCTCTCCTTCAGCCAATCCCTAACCACCCCCAAGTTTGACTATAAGCTATTTTTCATGTGAAACTTACTACACGCCTGATTACATTCCATCAAATTGTAAGGCTTTCCAACATCCGCTTGAAATATTAGTCCTTTAAAAAGGTAGGTCACATAAAACAAGCCCTAATTGCTGATATAATCACCTGAGTTAATATTATGAACCTACACAAAGGCTGAGTGAAGCTAAAGCATTTACACTGCTGACACCTTTATTTCCTGTTTGCACATGTGGTGACATTACCCACGTCAAGACATGCAGGTGTTCTTCATTTTAACACCACTTCACAGAATGGCACATGTTCATTAAGTTCACAGTTTCAACTGAAAACCCGATATAGGCAGAGGATTAACCTGTTTTAACCTCCAATTTGTTGCAAAAGGCATTAGGATGCACAAAAAATATCAATATCACTAGCTTGGACGGCCATTTTTATTCATCTTAGATAAGGAGAATATCCACATCTTTTCCATAATAGTCTCATGCAGCAGGGTTCAGTGACTTTTTTTTAACAAAACAAAGTATTTCAACCAAACAAGCAACATCACACTGGAATGTGACCTGAATTAGGGGCTGTGCCTGATTTATCCCAATTTTGTTGATTTGGTTTAATTGCTTTCATTTAAAAGATTATCACACTGGAATGTCTGCCAAAAGAAAAGTGGTTAGCACTTTTCAGTTAAGACAGTGCCTCTCATTTAAAACCTTGTGTAAAGCACCTGACTGCTCATATTGTGAGATATTACAGAAAATGTTGGAGATGCACAATGTTTCAATCAGCATCTGAAATGATGCAGCCCATGGGCGTAGTTACTGGCTGCCTGTCTTGCTACTGTGCGTCCTGTAGGAGTGCAAAGTGTCAACCGGTGGTATACTTGAGGTCTCCCTTGACCAGTGTGCATCGCAGTCACTGGTGTGTATAGTCGACACAGAGATTAATATTAGTTCATTTTACATGTCTTCTTTGTTTTGTGACTTATTCCTTATTAATTGTGTTCCTCTAAAAGGCACATTTTTGTTTGTTTCATGTTCGATGCCATTGGGGCATGGGTTTATTAGAAAAGTGTGAAACAGGTGATCTTTTATCTCTACTTCTGAAAAATTAATTTTCATTTCCTTTTCAGACTAACAAACTGTACCTTACCAGCAATTATGATGTCTGTTTTTGAACATGCACAGATAATTATGTAGGAAATTATTTTTTTCACACTATAATCAGGCACTAGTTAGGGTATATAAAGAGCATCACCCAACTTCCTGGACTCTCAATGTTGGGGGAAATATTGTATTAATGGAACAGTATCATAGTCGTTATGTTATTGGACTAGTAATCAAGAGCCCTGGACTTGTGCTTCAGAGACAAGAGTTTAAATCCTACTACAGCAGCTGTGGAATTTAAATGCAATTCATTAAATAAAATTCTGAAATAAAAAACTAGGCTCAGTAAAGGAGATCATTAAGCTACCGGATTGTCATAAAGACACATCTGGGTCATTAATGTTTTCTTAGGGAAGGAAATCTGCTCTCCTTAGCCAATCTGGCCTACATGTGACTCTTAACTACCCTCTGAAACGCCCACAGTATTTTGCCTTTGATTCGATTGTATTAAATCACTGCAAATAAAAATAAAACTGGACAGACACCTAGCATTGACCTAAGCATGGGACATGACAAAGGTAAACCCAGCCCATTAACCCAGCAAGGTCCTCCTCATGAACATCTGGGGGATTTAAGGCACAGAGCTGTCCCACAAACTAGTCAAGCAATAGTCCGACATAGTCATACTCTCAGAATCGTACCTTTCCACCAAAGTCCCAAACCCTCCATTACCATCCCTGGGTGTGTCCTATCCCATTGGCAAGGCAAACCCACTAGAAGTGGTGGCACAGTGGTATACAGTTGAGAGGGAGTGCTCTGGGAGTCGTTAACATTGACTTCAAACCCCTTGACGTCTCATGGCACCAGGTCAAACATGGGGATGGAAAGTTCCTACTGATTACTACCCAACACCCCACCTCAGCTGATGAATCTGTGCTCCTCCATGTTGGACATTACTTGGAAGAAACACTGAGGGCACAATAGGCACTGACACTGGGTGGGGGACTTGAATGTCTATCAACAAGTGAGGCTTGGCACTGCCATTACTAAGCTGGCCAAGTTCTGAAGGACACAGCTACCAGACTGGGCCTGAGAAAACCAACAGTACTGACAAGCATTAAATGCTGGCCTTACCTATGTCACCCATATATATATATATATATCCCATGAATGAATAGAAAAGAATGTTTGCTATCAGGTGCTATGCAACATGTGGACCGGTGTTTATTTTGCAGACTTGGTACTTTAAAATTAGGTCACATATTTAAACTGACAGAAAATGTATCAGCAGGCTTGGTGCAATTGAGGGACAGGTTGGGGTTTTTTTTCAGGTTACAGTGAGTGAGTCAGTCTGCAGTCGGGAGCACAGACACATTCAGTAACTCACCGAGACCGAGGATTGGGATTTTCAAACCATTCGCCAGCTCCACGGTCCGAATCCCAGGCCCCTCTACTGTGTCCATTCCCGGATTTCCACTTGTTAAAAAAATAATATTTCACCCTTTGCCCATCAGACTCGAAAATCCCATCCCCCCCACTACCCTACTCCCTGGCCCCGCTCTCCCTCATTAGTCACAAGGTCGCAAAAACGTCGCCAAGTGCTGGCGGGTGTATGCCAGCACTGCCGTAAGCCGCGCTGTCGCCATGGTGATGGCGCTCGGAGAGCGTGCTGCGGACTGAAGCGGTTCCTTACCGACGTTGACTGGTTCGGGTTGGGTGGCCGGCCATTATACATATTACCGGAGAATGTTGTATTTGGTCGGCCTGGGGCTGGGGGATGCCCGGGACATCACAGTGAAAGGACTGGAGATCGTGAGGCGATGCCGCCGGGTCTACCTAGAGGCCTATACCTCCCTCCTGACTGTCGGCAAGGAAGTGCTGGTATGTGTGTCCAATACAGCCAGCACGTCCTTTTCAGCAGAACAACGTTGTTCCCAGTGAGCAAAATGATAGTGTGCCTGTATTATACGACTTGTGAGGGTTCTCAGTAATCCCCAGTATCAAATGATGATAACATACCGATGTACCATGACACACGTTTCCATGAAGCAGCAACAAAGATGGGAATTGTACTCTGCACTCTCAGCACCTCTCCCATTTATCATACAGGTGGCACAAGGGGGAAAAAATATATATATATCAATGGTTACCAAACATTACCTTCGCAAAGCAGAATTTTTTTTTTAAATCCAAATTAAGAAATTTCACACAAATGCAACAATTTTGTTTTTTCTTACTGATTGCTGCTTCGTCAGGAACAGGAAATGACAAAAATGAAGTGCTTCCCAAATCTCCAGTATGTAGGTAATTAAGGGTTCAAGGCAGAAATCTGATCTTTAGGTTCGGAAAACTGGTTTAAAAAGTTAATGGAGTTATCACGTGGAGCTGTAAATGAATTAGACATAATGGAACCCCTCAGTTTGATTAATTTTGTAATTACTTCCTGATATTCCTTGTAACTGTACTCAGTTATATAACAGCTTTGGAATGAAGATATTTTAATACTTTTGATCCAGTTCCATACTATCCACTGCATGTGTTATTTACATTGCAAGAGTGATCATAATGCTACCTGACTAGTTCTAAAACAAACATAGGCACTCAAGATGAATATAGTCTATTTCTTAGTTTAAAATTGCTTAATTTGAATTATGTTAATTAAAACAATTGGAGCAAAAACTGCTTTTTGTGCTGTTTTATTTAAATTAATTCAAATGACTGCACAATTCAATTTTTTTCAACCAAAAATGGCTGAATTAAAGAAGTAGACTGTATTGTGGTCATTTTCTTGAAATACCAGTTACCCTAGAGAGGATAGGCTAGACTTTATCATAGTATGACTAGAAAATTCTTAAATAAAAGCAAAATACTGCAAATCCGAAACAAAACAACAACAAAAATTGCTGGAAAAACTCAGCAGGTCTGACAGCATCTGTGGAGAGAAAGAGCTAACGCCTCAAGTCCAGATGAATTTTTGAGGCATTAGCTCTTTCTCTCCACAGATGCTGTCAGATCTGCTGAGCTTTTCCAGCAATTTTTGTTGTCGTTTTTGTTTAGAAAACTCTTAAGCTATGTTTACTCCTTTCTTCAGGTGCTAAATTGTGACCAAACTGTATCAAAAGAATTCTGCAGATTTCCTAATTGTTTAAATTGGTAAAATGCATTGAGCAGCACCAAACCGAAGTATGCAGACGATGCACATTCACATTCTGTTCCTGCTTTCTGCTGTTTTAGCTGTTCTCAGTGGAAAGGGCTAGGGAATATTCAGCTTGAGTTCCTGCTCCTGATTACTATTTAGTGAGCCATTTTGGAAGGTGAAAGGTGAAATCTGTACTGGTCTTTTTTCTGATACTCTCCCTGTTTTAATATTCTGCCGATTACTATCCTGTATATGATTTTTTAAACTGTTCCAAAACTACTACATGATGTTTGACCTCCCAATCGGAGCAAACTTCTCTTATTATTACTGAGGGTGGACTTCTTATGGTAGTGTCAGCCTCTGCTCTTAGGTTGGCAGGGTGCTAGGAATGCCGGAATCTCAGCTCATTCTGAGAAACACCACATAAATTACCACTTCACATGGTATGAAAAGAAACAACTTAAAAGTAATATTTTATTTTTTTCTTGTAGCTGATGGTTAAGTCAGTGAGTACTGCAACGTAAGACCAGAAAAGTCCTAGTTGGCATTCCCTATTCTGTACTAAGTTGATATCATCCCATATGGTTGTAAGAGCACAACAAATTGCTTGTTCTCCCTGGTCTAAGGAAGGTAGAACTCAACAGCATTCACAGCCCTGATTTCAGCTGGAGGTGATTCGACAACATTGATTATATTCACGCTGCTCAAAGAGCAAGCACATTCCAAATGTTGCTACATTAGACAGGCAAGTTAAGTTGACCGAGTTTTCAAACAGCATCATTGCCTGTTACATCCACAAAGCATTGGTGAAACTACGACCAATGGCTCTTTATTGAAACGCGATGCATGTCAGGCCAGAATTTTGATGACTTGTTTCATCACCAGATTATAGGAGCCAACCTATTTCATAATGAACATTTAAAAAAATGACCTCAGGCTATGGTGAACTTATTAGCATAACGATACATTTTGAGGCATCAGAACATCAATATAAGCACATCGATAACCAAAATGGAAACTATATGTTTCTTTTTAATTAGTAGGGCCTTATACTCAACTATCTAAAGGGATAAATTATATAGCTAATAGGAATTGAATTCTCTTTTATCAATAGGAGGAATTTTATGGCCGTGAACTCATCATTGCAGAAAGAGAGATGGTTGAACAAGAAGCTGATGAAATTTTAAAGGATGCTGTTGATAATGATGTTGCCTTTCTTGTAGTAGGAGATCCTTTTGGGTAAGCATTAGCTATTGAAGTTTTTCCGGAGATGTCTGCAATTTATAGTGTGGAGCAGGTTCAATGGAGAGCGATGAGACTGGTTTCTGGGTCAGAAAAGAAAGCTGTATTGGGAACAAATTGAACATTTTGTGTAGGAAGATAAGTTACACATTTCATTATTGATATAAAAAAGCAATTTGACAGCTACTCTTTGTTTCCAGTAGATTCCTTATCTGCGTATTTTGTGCACTAATTCGCTGAAATAAATGGTGCTGTATTGCTAGTAAGTGAAACAGAAAAGGGCAATTTAAAGTAGAGACTAGTCCAGGTTTAGGAAATGGTTTGGTCTGTTGGGCAGATGTATTCCCTTTATGAAATAGATGCAGGTAACAATGGCCTTTCAACCTACTTTATCTCAATGCCAGAATATCTTTCTGACTGTCTTCTTATTACTGCATTTAGCTTTTTTAATTAGTATGGTATCAAATACAGTTCCTGGCAATCTTATCGATATTTGTCAACCTGTGTAGATAAATACTTTCTGATGTCTGTCCTAATTCTGTCCTTTATAAGCCTAAGCCTCTGTTTCCCAATCCTTATATCCCGGCACAGCTGAAAGTATTGATTTGGGCATTTTACACTCTACCCTGTTAAGTATTTTATATACCTCAAAATGGCACCCTTCTGAAACATCAATTTCCAAGGCAAAAGAGCCATAGGATATCAATTCATGCGATTAACTCTTAATTTGGCTTTTAAAGATTGATTTTTAACTTTTTCTAATGCTATAATGTTCTGGGCGGGGCTAAGATTATTATAGTCCCTACCAATAAAATTATACAAAAATACTCAACTATTCTGAGTTTACTAATAAGTTAAAGATGTATTTCAGCATTGAAAGAGAATTTTCACTAAAACTACACAAAATGTTCAAATTTTTCCCCCTACAGTTCTCATTTCTGACCCAGAAATCATCCTCATTGAACCTACTCCAACTATGGATGTCCCCACAGGAACCATTTATACCTGGAGTTGATTGTATAGCCGAAACTATCCCAGACTTCATGATCACAGAACTATCTGGAAAGGAAAGTTTTTGTTGTATTATCCCAATACTGAAATACAACTTTAATAGACTGAGAGTAGCTGTCTATTTTTGTGTAACTGATATCTGCCAGGATTTTAATATACTTGACAGTATCCAGAATATTATGGCTGCATGGGAATACCAGTTATAAGCCAAGTTTTAAATACTAAATTAACAAGTGCTTTTGTGACTTGCTAAAAAAAGAGACATGCTATTAAGGTTTTGCGTCTTGCACTCATCAGGACAGACAAGAATGCAAAATTTCAAAGGGAGCAATAATTTATGCTACATGAAAAAAAAGGGTGCTGATTGATTGGCAAGTCGACTCTGGTTGAGGCATTGCCACAGAAAATGCACCAGGGAACTGTTGTCCCCCAGACTTTTGTTTCATTCCAAAAAAGGCCAAATGCCTGGACATTTTCCTTTTTCCTGCAGAGCACAGGTCCCTGGACTGAGCTATTTTTCATGCTGAATAAATAGTTGCTTCCTTTGAAATTTGGCATTCTTGCATCTGTCCTGTTGAATGCAAGACTGAAAGCTTTGACAGCATGTCTCTTTTTTCAGTAATTCTCAAGTTCTGCACTACCAAGCAACTTAAGTATTATTAAGTGTGACTATTTAAGTATTTTCTGTGTAAGTAGATATGATTTATATGTGGTGGTCACTTGTTACTTGAAAACTATGTGATCAGTAAATCTGAAAAATGAAATTATGCACTAGGTGATGCAATTGATTATGTAAAAAGAAAATTGCCAAACCATGTCATTTATTTTTGGTCAATGAAATGCTGCTTGTACTGACACTAATGAATGGGATGACTGTAAGTACACTTACTCATTTATATGAATGAAGTGTAATTATCTATGTGCATCTGTCCAGGATGTGTCTGGTATACCCCAATTACTGAAATGAAATTACAGTGTCTGAAACTGATAGTTTCACAAATTATGACTGACAGGTGCACAGTAGTAGATGATAGACTTTTTTTTTGAAAAACATACATGTTTTAGCATTCACCATTAGTTCTGACATCAGCATTGGAAGGGGCTGAGTAAAAAATCTTTGTGTGAAAGTGGACATTATGCCCTTTTAACAAATTTAGAAAACCAAATTCAGCACTGAAGCCATCCATGTAAGTTTTTTTCATAAGACATCTAATCCTTACTTACTGATTTACCTCACCTTATCCCTTAACCATTTCTTAGCGGTGTCCTGCGTTATAGTCCTTGGGTTTTTCTTTTAAAAATATAAGAAATAATGGAATGAAAAATGACCATTTCCCTACATGTGCAATCACGAATTCTATCCCAGCCAATTAATCTTCTGCAGAAAGTTCTGCTCAATACTCCTCAATTTCCAAAGATAATTCAAGCAAAATTGTAGAATATATGTAATATTCAAACCTAATCCAGAACACCAAAATCCTGCACAATTAAAGGCTCACTTGAATTCCTAATCTCATCTGTAAGGGAACACTGAGCATGGCCCAAGGAGTTCGCCAGAGGGAGGTGGAAGATGCTGCTCTCCTACTGATTTTGACAGAGCATTGGGAGGAATTGGGAACAGATTGCTTGCCTGTACACAGTGTGTAACAGAGGAAGACCGTCAGAAAGGAAAGGAGGCAATAATGTAGTAGTTGAAAAACCTTCAAAAGGGGAGGGGCACTAACCCAACTTGTATGAAACCCTGTAGTAGGTTATTAGCATAAGATGGATTAGATCAGGAACAGAGTGAAATCTTTTATAAATTTAATTGTGTCTCTATTACACTATTTAATTTTCAACATTCTCAATGTTCTCCTGCAGGGCAACAACACATAGTGATCTAGTTCTGCGAGCTGTAAAAGCAGGAATTCAGTACCAAGTTGTACATAATGCTTCCATATTAAATGCAATTGGATGCTGTGGCCTACAGGTAAAGCATTCTTAACTCTGCTTTCTCAGTTTAAAAAGTACTGTATGTATTGACTTTCTGAATTGCTCGTATCACAGATCAACATCCTTGTTAACACAAAAATATTGAAAATTTATGACACAGAAAGAGGTCATTCAGCCCACTGTGCCTGTTGTAGGTATCTATTTTTGTAGCTAAGTATTACAAGTCGAGATGATAGAGAAGATATTCTAGTTTTACTAAATAATGTTGTGTTAAAAGCTGGGTTTTTTAATACAGGTTAATCTTCTTCACCCACCCCCTCAAAAAAGAACTATGTATTCTTTTTCACTGCTCTTTGCTGATGACATAAGTAACTGATAACATTCTTTGTTGTATTACATCTGAATGTGAGGTTTCCGAGTATCAGACTCACATCAAAGTTGGTTACATGTTTGTGTCTTGCGTATAGATGCTAACTTAAAACCTGAGTCAGTTATCAGAGCTTCCAATCTGTAAGATTTTTTTTTCATCAAACATTGAATTTATTTCACAAACTGGTATGCTGTGGCCATTGTGTTTGTGTCTCCTCTAATGTTGATCTGTTATTTCAATAATCTAAACTTTTTCTTATGTTAAATTAACCTGATTAGTTATTTTTCTTAGCTTAATATTGCTTTAGTAAAAAATAATTTTTAATTGGACAAATAATTAAGATGGTCAGCCATCATCTTGGGTATGATTTTCAGGGCTTCATTCCAGAAACAGTGTGAATCTGTGGGGAAATGATACCTGTAGGAGGGTAAAAATCAGAAAAGTGATCAAACAGTAATTTGAGTAGAGGTGTGAACAGTATCAGGCAAGAGATTGCTTGGAACAAGTTCTCTATCCAGCATTGGGATAGAGAAGGACAATGGAACATTCCTATTATCCCTGCTGCATATCTTGGAACAGTATTAAAGCAAGGGAACCCACTCAATGTTTCTTTTATTCCTTGATGGGACGTGGCCAGCATTTGTTGCCCATTCCTAATTGCCCTTGAAGTGAGTGTCTTGCTAGGCCATTTCAGAGGGCAGTTAAGAGTCAATCACCTTGCTGTGGGTCTGGAGTCACATGTAGGCCAAACCAGGTAAGGATGGCAGATTTCCTTCCATAAAGGACATTGGTAAACCAGATGAGTTTTCACAACAATCAATGATAGTTTCATGGTCACCATTACTGAGACTAGCTTTATATTCCAGATTTATTCATTGAATTTAAATTCTACCAGCTGCCATGGTGGGATTTGAACCCCTGTCCCCAGAGCATTAGCCTGGGCCTGAGCCTCTGGATTACTAGTCTAGATTACCACTACACTACCATCTTCCCAAATGAGGACCGTGACTGAGAGGAAAGTGTTAAATTACATTGGGCAAAGGTTTCTCCAAATCCTTTGACTTCTAAAGACCACACAACACTGTTGGAAAGTTTCTCAGTATCCCAGGTGAACATCAGGCTAGATTTCTGTATTTTAAAAAAAACAACCAATTGTGTTGCGAAGATGCCCTGCATTATTATGAGTTCCCCCCTTAAGATAAACCTTATCTGATCAGGATGGATCAGCTTGTGAATCACTGCGCTGGAATGAGTGGCCAGTATCCTGATGTAAATATTACAATCGCAGTGACATATAATTCAAAGGGTTCTTGCCTCTCCAAATGTCAGGTTCAAACCACCTTCAGTAACTTTCAGCAATGAAACACATTTAGTAGAAACTGGGACCACTGTGGGAAGGAAGTCAGTTAGGTAGCCACTGGAGCCAGGAGACTTGCCACATTTTATCGGCCTAACAGCCAAGATGGTGATGGGAGAATCCATCAAAGTGGAGTCATCCTTATTCCAACCAAGAAAGAGGCAATAGCAGTAAGTTGAGGTACAACCTGAAATCTATAGAGTTCAGGGTAGAAATAATGAAACTGCGAGTTAATGCAAGCATTATGTGAATGTGAATTTCAAATCTTCCTTGCACCCCTTGGAAAACCCAATCACTCTACTGCTTATGCAAGGTAGGTGAGAAAATGACCTGATGCCTCGTAATGGTATTGGTCAGCAAAGCTGGAAGTTCACTTTAGATCTAAGAGAGCAATACCACAATGCACCTAACATCTGATGCTGCTTTTCTACATTCAAAATCTTGTTCCTTCCACTTTCCTAGCCTGACCCTCCATCATGCTACTGCCTCCACTCCCACCCAAAAGATTATTCAATTTTGTTTCCCAAAAGTATTAACTAACTAAAAACACAAAGTTGTGAATTGAGCAGGGGCCACAGCTTCAAAGAGATAATTTATTAGGGCGACTGAGTCTCATTACTGATTATCACCCCAAAATCATAATACCAAGTTCTCGGTTCTTCAGTCCTTCTTTTCCTTCACTGAACTAAAACCAAATAATCAGACAACTTTTCATTGCCTTGAATTGTTTGGCTTCAATTCTTTCACTTTCCAGAGGGATCCATTCATCACTGTTCTGTTCACTAGTGCACAAATTTTGAGGTGAATTTGAATTTTTAGTGGTGCATTAAAAGTACAGCTTTTTAGTGACAAGATTTTGAATGGTAACAATACAGCAAAAGCTATTTTCCTTTTTTATAAAATGAAGTTTTATTGTTTTACCAGTACTGTAGAGAATCTGTACAGTACTATAGAGAATGGTATATATAAAAAGATATATATATAAACATACATATAATGGTATATATAATCATATATAGTCTTGTATTTGAACAAAGTTAGATGTTGTGGCTGATATGAGGATTTCTGAACAGGAGGGGCTTTGTGATACTATTCATAGCATGTTTTTGTAGGATATTTGGGTGTATTATTTATTGTACGTAATGGGGGAAAATATGCTGTTTCCTTTTGATGTACAAAGTTAATTTGAGTTTTAAATCTGGACTTTGTGTTGACTTTGAGATTAAGTGTCTGTCCCTAAAGAGCATACTTGTTATCTTTACCATATCAGAATTCAAATCTACTCAAAATCTTTGATCATTTTCCACAGGTAGTTGGTAGTTTCGGGTTTTCCCCAGATTCTGGCAATCGATCTTCTTGTGGTTATTAATGCTTTTTGCAATTTTTCACACCAATATATAATAATTTTTGATCAGAATTCTAAGACTATTGCACATGATGCCGCAAGAATTTTTTTATGGGACAGTTATTGATGCCTGGCTCAATTTCTGAACCATTTCCAAAATATACACAAAGAACCCTAGAGGCAGGGTTCCTGTGTGCAATAGATGTAGCAAAATCAAAGCAAGTTTTTAATTTCGCTAGAACATAAAGGCAGTCCCTTTGCAGTATCTTATTACTTAATTTTTCTAGTTGGTGTAGAAATATGTTGTTCTGGATAATTTGGGTTTTAGGGAACCAGAGAAGAAAATGGGATGCCACGGTCCATTTCTCCCATCCATTAGAAATTTATCTTTGAAGTGCTGTGACTAATGCTCTTTGTATTTTAAATTGCGCTTTTTAATAATTCCATTAATTATGTCATAAAATTGGAGATAGTGGAGAACATTTTTCTCTGTTTTGTTTTGTGACAAAATCTCTCAGATTATTAAACAGCTTTTGTTACCTTTTTCTTACAGTGGTTTTTTGGCTGAGATTAGCATGCGGGGGAAAACACAGTCCATTTTAAGAGTTTGTTTACTTTATCTTAAATAAAAATGTCAAGGATTATAGATACCTGTAATGGTCTGTCTTTGATAGGTCAAAGGACGCAGCTTTTGGTTTGGCAGCACAGTTTTTCTGTCCGTGTCTGGAATCAGTCATTTCACCATGAAGGGAAATCCAGAGATGTAAATTACATCACTTTTCATCACTTTACTTTTTCAATAAATCAGTTTGTTAATTTAGTTTCAGTTCTTTATAACAAGTCTAAGGTATGTAATATATTTCTAAACTGAATACTTCTCCTTCTGCTTGTAATGTTTGTAAACATTTAGCACCTCCAGATTTAGCAAAGTATTGATTTTAGTAAATCAAAAGCTAGAAAAAAGGATGGAGATGGGTAACATCTGTGTAAAATCAAGGATTGAGATAGGTACAACTTGAATAAGATAACATTCATCCTGGTAGTGTTTCCTCTCAGGAAACAGCTCTTAATGATTTATTTTAAGGTCACTGTTAAGACAAAAGTTCGATCCACAGTTTAAAGATAGTTAACAAAAACAGAATTACCTGGAAAAACTCAGCAGGTCTGGCAGCATCGGCGGAGAAGAAAAGAGTTGACGTTTCGAGTCCTCATGACCCTTCAACAGAACTGAGAGATAGTTACTTGTTTGTGGATTAGACAAATAATTGTGTAATTGAAAGTATCAATGAAGATCCAAAACTTCAATATAAAGTTATATCATTTGGTTAATGTAGCTGTTCAATAATGTTTGCTGCACAAATGAATCCTATAAGAAAGATAGTTAGACCTTAGTGAAGCATCAGATTCCTATAATAGCTGTTATTGCTTTTTCTGTTATCTTAGAAGTCATAAGTTCTTAAGGGGGTGGTGGTGGTGGTTCATAGTGATTCTGATACAATTTAGCAAATGTCCTTGCTGGAATTTTAACTTTTCTTCTTTCTGTATTTCTTCCCTTCTTGATTCATTTTTATTTAAAAGCATCTCCAAATATTCCAAGTGACCATTTTATATATGTGAACCCAAACAACGAGAGGTGTCAAGCTATTTGACTGCAGTGCCCATCACTGCTGAACCCAATCCTGTCATTGTCCAGCAGCCACCTTCTGATAGCGATTAGAATCAGGAACTTTAGTTGATTATCCCTTCTCTTAATCTGAGACGTACTCAAAGATATTGCTGCAAAAGAAGTTCATGATATTCGTGAACTGGTGTCAGGGTGAGCCTGCTTCATCGTGTTGTAGATGTAGATCAAGTAACTTTTCTTCCTCAAATAGTTCTTAAGGTTAACTGAAGCATCCTGTCATAGTCAGATTCAGATCAGCTAAGTCAGGACAGACCAAGGATCAAACTGGAATGTATCTGGCCTTTATAGTGCACATATTTCCAGTCCGAACCAGATGTTATATTTTTTGAGCTCTTAGAATCTAACCGTTCTAATTTTAAGGAAACATGATTACAGATTACATGCCATATTGCCTCAATTGTTAGACAGGTTGCCTAATTGTCTCTATCTTTGTAGCATTTATGTTTTTTGTGACCAGCCGTTAAGTACACTGATACACAGAATCTCCTGGCAGATTTTCCTCTGAGCTATTAAGTTCATTCTATCTTTGTAGGAGTGATGGCCTCTGATTTGATCATTTTTGTGCCCTTTTTTGTTTGTTTCTGTTAAAGCTCTGATTTGTCCTTTGAAATCAAACTTTGATGCACCACAATGAACTTCTCCTCCATTTAGAAACTTCTTCAAACACCTGTTCAACCAAGCTTTTTGTTGTCCCATCCCAATTTCTCCCTTTCTGATGTAGTGACCCTGAAAAGCCTCTAGGAACAATTGTTACAGTTCAAGGTAATATATAAAGGTAAGTTGTTATTCCCTGGAACTGAGTCGCTTCTGCAGTGCTCATGATACTGTTACTTTTCTGTGAAATCTAGAAGCTGCACTCAGGTAACCAGCAAAGCGATTGCGACATTGTGTTGCTAGTTCTGCTAACTGGAGCATGATTAGGTGCAGAGACACATCCTATCACACTGTAGGCCACAATAAAAGAAAAATGTAACAGATCTACATGAGAATGTAAGTGCATAGGCGAGGAGGTGATGATAAAAGCTTTTGTATTTGTGCAGATTGAAATTGAAAGAGAGTTAAAGGCTTTCAAGGACTCAGTACTTCATGGTTGGGGTGTTTTGTTTCTGTGTTCATTAGCTTCCCAGTGTTTTATTTTTGGTGTCTCAACCCTGTTCCCAATGCTTTTACAGAACAGAAAAAATGCTGGCACTTTAAGCTCCAGCCTACATATCCAGCCACTGTAGAGTAAGAATAAACTGATCAAGAAGAACGCTGACTCTGTTCGATCAATAAGGTATAAAGCTAGAGCGTGGCAGATGGAAACTATGGTGTTGTGGTCAGACCACAACCAAGAGTGTATGTCTGGTTTAGTATCTGAGGCACAAGAGACATGTTCAAGCCTCAGATTTTGTGCAGAAAAGAGCCATAAGGCTTGACCCTTGTTGCCATGGGTTCAAATTATGAAAAAGGTCTGCAAAAATTGAACTTTTCATCCATGAAAAGAAGTATCTGAGAGTGGTTGTACTAAAAGATTAATCTGGCATACTAGCTCAAGGTAAATATGAGTGGCAGGAGAAGTATTTTCAAACCGATGTCAGGAAGTTCAATATTTTGAATGGACATTTTGGTAGGATAGTGGAGGCAAAAATCTTATAAGTCATTGAAGAGACATTTTGGAAACTGTGATCAGGAGTTTATTGGTTTCCTTAGGCATACAACTGAAAGGAACATGTTGCCTTATTCCTTTATATCCTGAATCAGTTGTTCTTAAACTGGGGTCCGTATAGACATTTTCAGACGTCCACGAAATGATATATGTGCTTACCAAGCAGGCAGAACCTTATACATGGACAGCCACTCAGAACATCGTGGTTAGGGCTTGGATCTCATCTTGCCACTGCATAGCTACTCCAGATTGCTTGCCATTCCTTAAAGTGCTGAGCTTTTTGGTTAAAAGCCTTTTGTAGAGTGATATGGAAAATGTTAACAGAATTTGCAGCATCTTGCATTGATGCACTGTCAAATCAAAGCACAAAGCTGTCAAACTAGTAGTCTTAGATGATCGTTCAGCCGGGGTCTTCGTGTTCTGTAGGGTACTGCTTTACTAGATTGAGTAAAGGGAGGCTCAGTTATTAATTATATGGAATTTTTATGGCTGTTTTGGGGGACCATATTCTGCAGTTCCATCCATTTTTCCTAAAAAAACAAGAAACATTGGCTTTTATATAGAATGCTTTACGAGAGTCATTGCCAAACATCACACTAGGATGGGCAAACTGCAGTGAGAAGCAGGCACATTAATTTCACTGATATCTGTAAATAAATGCCTGTTTTCTTATGAGCATTATTAAAACACTCTTTACATGCGACACTTACATATTATGAGTATGATATAGTATGATCTAAATTGGGGTTCATAATTACCTATCCATCTGAAAAGAAGTCCTTCAGACAAAAGAAGTTTAAGAGGCACTGTCCTAAATCACAACAAATTGGAGTTATTTGGCCTAATAACAGTGACAATTTTTGACCTGATGTTGGATTTTGGTCTGTTTGGAGCTTGAAGTACAATTAAAATTATTGCTGAAAAGAAATACATGTTGCTGAAGCTTTTTGTCTTGCACTCATCAGGACAAACGCAAAAATGCAATTTCAGCAACCACAACAAGCAAAGGGTGCTGATTGGTTGGCAAGTCGACTCTGATTAGCAGAGCCATTGCTATGGAGAAAGTAACAGAAACTATAGGCTCCCCAAGCTCCTGGATAATTCCAAAACAGTGCAAAGCTTGAACATATTCCTTTTGTTTACAGAGAATGGGTCATTGTGTATGACTATGTCGCTTTTAGCAAACATAAGTGAGCCATGTTACAAGCTCAACTGATTATCTTAAGTTGGTTGTTCGTGTAGCTATTAGTGCACTCAGATTGCTCAGCAAATGCCACGCAGAGCTAGGCTCACTCCCAACTTAAATTGGTGGGGGCCAGTAGGTAGGTGAGCTTGTCCACCTCTTCCCACCCCCAGCCTTTCTTTTCACCCCCCCCCCCCCCCCCAATAAAATGTTAGAGATCTGAGTTATAAGGATGGGAGGAAGTAATTTATGCTTATGGAAAGGAGGCATTTGAGATGCAACCTTATAGAGGTACGTTGTTATTATGACACAGCCTATGGTAAAGGCTGAATTGTTCAAATCCCAGAGGAAAAGTTGAAACAACTGTCATAACCCATTTTTGAAATTTGTATGTTTCGAGATGCAGACTTTGAAATCAGTAGTAATAAGACCACTCAGCCTCAAGAGGTTTTTTTTATAAAACTAAATTAAACATTTATTAGTACAAGAAAAATTGTAAGCACATACATATGTAATATGTACTATAATAACTACAAAAATCCCCCAATTAAACTGACTCTCAATTACACCCCTGTTAAGGCAGCAGTAAAACTTTAAAAAGACCACATGCAAAGCACATTTGACTGTACAAATTCAAAATGAGGTTCCTTGCAGACACAGTTGGAGGCATACAGGCTGGTTAGATCTTAAATGAGTCTGCCTTACACACACAAACTCCTTTCTGTTTATACCTTTGAATGTAAATTTTCCATTGTATCACTAGGCTTTAAACATTACATCTTCTAACAGTAACAGTGATGGAGGCAAAAGCCCATCTAATAAACCATTAATTGGAGAAGTGAGGAGAATCCAGGAGTGTAAGTTCTCAAACAAATCATCTCATAACATATGAGGAATGAGAGTGACATCAGAGTTTGTTCAACCTCCCTGCAGTGCATATTTTATAATTTAGCAATTTTGGACACAGCTGTAGCCAGACAAAGAAAGAAACGCTTGGCCCTGTTCTGTCATTGCCTGTCTCTGTTCTGTGACTAAGCTCATCGGCTGCAATGCCTCATACAAAATAAAAACAGAACAGTAGGAGGCCATTCAGCTCCTCAAACTTATTAAACCGCCCAGACCATGGCTGATCTGTATCTTAACTCCATTTACCCACCTTGGTTCCATATCTCTTAATACCCTTGCCCAACAAAAATCTATCAGTCTTAGATTTGAAATTTTCAATTAACCCAGCTTCAACAGCTTTTTAAAGGAGAAAGTTCCAGATTTTCATTACCCTTTACATGAATCAGTGTTTCTGACTTCACCCTTAAACAGTGAACACTTGATTATTTAATTAACCTTATTACTTAATTTTTTTAACTTCTTTCATTTTATTCGTAGTTCCTCTAGTTCTTAAATCCAGAGGCTTCGATTCAGTACAGGGTTAACCTGAAGTGTAATTTTGTAATATGCTGCATTTATATGGTACTTATCCTATTGAAACATCCAAGGCACTTTATGCAAACTAATTATGCTTGAAGTGTAGTGACCTCCACTGTGTAGGAAAACATGGTAGTTATTCTTCATTAGCACCTAGTAACTGTTTTTGCTGATATGAGGTGAGGATGGCTTGTCAGCCAGGAAACAATAACTCCTTGGCCTGGTTGACAGTTCAGAAAATTTATACTAATGTAAAAACTAAACACCATTCTAACACACCTTTGAATTTCTCAGCAGTAGTTTGTGAAGTTGTGCTCATGTTTCATCATAGGAATGGACTCTCATCTATCACTTCCATGCTACGCTTGAGTGACATTACCCACCAACTTGGTTTCAGCTTTTGCATTTCTATTAATGACACCAGCCTGTATTGCTGTTACTGTGATGGTCACAGAGTTTAGTGTCTTAAATTCAAAATAATATTTCAATGGGGGTGCTTTACAACAAACAATGTGTAAATTAATTGTAACCACTGTAACTCGATGAGTATTATTTGGTTCACAGTAACTTTATGTACTTGGGGTTGGTACATCTCCACCCCTTCACTTTATGCGCATGCTTAAGTGCAACTCCACCTTCCCCTTCCCCATACTTGCTTTGGTTATTTTGGTCAAATTTAAAATGGTAAGCTTTGGTAAGTTGCTTAAAAAAGAAAGACATACGTTTATAGAACTTTCATGACCTTAGGACATTACAAAGAGCTTCACGGCCAACAAGTACTTTTGAGGTGTAGCCACTGTGGTAATGTAGGAAACATGACAGCCAATTTGCAAACAGCAAAGTCCCACAAAACAGTAATGTCATAATGGCCAGATAATTTGTTTGTTGATTGAGGGATAAATATTGGTCTTGATGCTAGGAAGAAGTCCCCTGTTTGAATGGTGCCATAAGACCTTATTTTATTCCCTCAGTTCTGTACTGGAGCATCAGACCAGATTTTGTGCTGAGGTCCCTGGCAAGGGACTTGAACCCACAATTTTCAGGCTCAGAGGTGAGAGTGCCACCACTGAGCCACGACTAACACTTAAAACTGTGAAGCTGTTTATTTTCTGTATTTTAAGCTTTGGTTGTGATCTGGCCTCCTCCCATAACTGGTTTGATACCACTTCCCACAGTTGGACCAATAATTTAGGATCTTCAAAAGGAAAGTTTGACGACCATTATGCTGAGCACAGGGTCTCACTGGAAATAGCCAACACAGAATAATTTGCTTTGTTACAATAAAATGCAACAATACCACAGTTCACACATCTACATAATAGAAAAAGCTATTTTATCACCAAATGTGTTGTGGTTCACAGTGACCAATAACCCACTACCCCATGACTTTTTTTGGTAACACAGCAGTAACCACACAAGGAAAGAAAAGTCTGTTCCACTTTCATGGTTAATATTATGGGCTCTGTTGTCAGTGTTAAGTTCCTGTTCTTTAATTTTACCTTAGCAGTGTTTGTAAAACACATCTGTTTCACTTCACTGCATTATAAACAGCTGTAGTCTCTTTGTGGTAACCAGTACTATTATTTATATAGTTTGACGTGATGGACTACGTACATAGTATCATGGTGTTTACAGCCAGTGCAACAACATTCTATCGTAGCCTGCCTTTGCCCTGTTTAATCTCTTTCTTGATGAGAGTTAAAATTCTTTTAGGATGTATTGAGATACTTTGCATTTCTCTGTTGAAGCCTTTACATGTATTTGTAAAATAAAGGTTCAGTTCCCTCCTATAAAGCTTCGTGGAGCCTTAAATTCCAATATTCCAAATTCTAATAAGGGGCTTTGTAGAAATAAACATTGTTTTTTTCCCAACAGAAAATTAAAATAAAAACCTTGTAGAAATTATTTAGCACAACTGATGTATTAGCCTGTTTCTGGTTCTATTAATTTCATGTTCACACTTCAAATGGCCCTTGAATAATGTGCATATATTAATTTTTCTCCTGGTGATATTTACTAAGATCATAGCTAACATTTGCAAATAGGAAAAAACAGTTTATCGGCTGGATAAAAGCAAAATACTGCAGATGCTGGAGATTTGAAATAAAAACAAAGTGCTGGAAAAACTCAGCATGTCTGGCAGCATCTGTAGAGAGAGAAACAGAGTTAACATTTTGAGCCTGATATGACTCTGGAAGTTCCACTTGCAAAGAAGAGTCATATCAGACTCTGTTTCTCTCCCCACAGGTGCTGCCAGACCTGCTGAGTTTTTCCAGCACTTTCTGTTCTTATCTTAGTTTATCAGAAGGCACTATTCCAACCTCTCTGAGAAAAGGACTTTTATTTTTATATATCTACAATTCAGATATGTTTTATAATGGGTGGGGAAAACCACAATTTTTGGTGCATGATCTTTATGAAAGGCGAGCTTTATAACTTTAGGTGAAATCCTCAAAATAATTTACAACTATATAACAATTTAATTACATTTCATCAAACCTCAGATCACTCAACGTTTAATCTTTTCAAAGTGCGAAGGTTGAAACCCTACCACGTAGCTTGAAAAATATATACATTTTCAAACATGCAGGGCCAGAAATTGATTAATGCTGCATATGCTTTAGAGGGATGGGAAACAATAGGTGGTTAAGTGTCCAATATGGCAGGTAGCTTGCTCACAAATATTCCATGCCGGAAATGAGCAATTGCTATATTGGTTAAAAAAAAAGAAAACGGTGCTCTCGTGGCTGTACCTAAAACAGCTCCTTTACAAAAACAAATAAGGTGCCTAAAGCCTTTTCAAGGCTGCCTTTGCAAAATTTATTCCCCTTGAATGTAGCCCAAAGCCAGTTCAGCAGTAGGTTGCTTGGAGCATCCAACATGCAACTGCAACTTGCTGGTCTCATCCAAATGAAACTTGACACAAGCTGTCGGTAATCTGTCTCACTGACCTGGCTGATCTCAAATGAACTTCCTTATCGCCTTCATTTCTGCCTCCAAGAAGTTTAGATTCCTAACGCCACTTTTCCCCCACTAACACTTAACTCTGTTAAGTATTTTTGCATCATCACACTATTTGTTGAATTCTAGAACTTACTTGTCAGGTCTCTCTGACCTCTTTCCAAAGCATCAATGTTTTCTTTGAAGTCTGGGTGTCCAAAACTCCAAATGTAGCTGTGTCAGTTATCTGTGCGGGGTTCAAAAATGGGTTTTCGTTTGTAATTAAATGCTCCTCAAGATATTATATAGGATTTGATCGGTTTTATTGGTGGCATTGCTCATTGGCTGTACCATTGACCATAAAATCCTTTTCCAGTTCACGGTTATGCTAACAGAAACACAAAACATGCTGGAGTTTTCTCTGGCCATGTTCGCTGAATGAGTATGGAATCAAAATGGAACTTTGCCTAGGTTTGAACATGGATAACTGAAATACAAATTAAACGTTAAAGCAAAGTCACGCATTACATGTAAATATAGGGTTGGAGTCCTGCCCCACCCAAAACATGATTTTAAATATGCCCTAATCCACCTCTCCTATCTCCACATTCCAACTGCAAGCACAATCCATTTCTGTTTCTTCTGTAATCCATCCTCATGCACAGTCCATCTCTGACATCTCCATCATACTGAAGTACAATCCATTTTGGCTGTATTTTGTTCATTTAGGGGGTGTGGGCATCACCGGCAAGGGCAGCATTTATTGCCCACATGGTGTTGGAACACCTACAGGGCCGTTATCTCTAATTCAGAGTGCACAGAGTGACATGCATTGCTGTGTGTACAAGATTGACATATGTCCTAGACACACTGTTTGCTGTTGAGAAATTGTCTTTACTTGGCTGTTACTCCTGTTACCAGTTAAAACTATTGGAAGATAGAGGGTTATTGTGTAATTCAGTTTTGATTGCTAAATAATATAAATGTATCAAACACAATCAGAGCTTAAAGATGAGGAAATGAATTTCTAATAGTGAAAAGTTTAATTTTTTTCTTCAACCAAAACAGGAAACATCTTTGCTATCTTTTCTTGAAGTTGATATTCTGTCTGATCAGGTTATGCACTAGATGATACAAGTTGCGATATTGGAGACGATGCTTGATTACATCTGTCAGAACTAGAATTTTAAATTTGGGAAAATTTCTTCCTAATTGTTGTGACAGCTTGTGCTAATGATTTAGTTTTAAATCACAACTGTGTGTACCCTTATTTTCCATTTTCATAATTAGTAATCTGTTAATGTATAATACTTACTGTTAAACTGTTTTGAGAATTAGAGTAATATCTCTCCACTGAAACAAAATGTAACTTTTGTTTCAAGAGTATACTCAGATTATAGTGGAGAATACAGGGCAGTTTGCTGTGAGCATCTGGAGAAGCTCAGTACCGACTGAAAATGACCTATAATTCCTGTTGGCGATGAACGAAGACTAAAAGTACAGTGGCCTTTTGCATTCTCACAGTTCTAAAATGTTTTACAGCCAATAAATTGCTTTGAAAATGTCATCACTGCTATTTTGTAGACAAACATAGCAGCCATTTTATGTACAGCAATATCCCACAAACAGCAGTGAGATATGAGCAGTTATCCTGTTTCAATGGTGTTGGTTGAGGGATAAATGTATACTGGAATACTCATGCTTCTCTTCAAATTGTACCATGGGGTCTTTTGCATTTATCTGAACAGGAAGAACAAACCTTGGTTTAATGTCTCATCTGAAAGGCAGTATTTACAACAATGCAGCATTGCACTGATATGGCAACCTAGATATGTGCTCAAGTCCTTGGACTGGGTTTTAAATCCTTGACCCTTCCACCCCTTCTAACTCAGGAGAGGGTGTTACCATACCACTGACAGACAATAAGAAACAATTATTATTTACATTTTTAGAAACAGTAAGTATATGGGTGTGTTTATGCCTTGTGGTGAATCCCATCAGCATATAAAGCAAAGTCAGGGGGAGTATCATCCAGTAGTGAGATGTGAACCACAGTAAATCACTTAATTTCAAAATACAGTTACTATGAAGGTGCAAGGCTCTTATCCTTCTCTCTTCTAATAGCAGTCATTTCTACAGGGAAAGAAAAGTGTAAAATAAATGGTATATTAAGAACTAATTTATCTTTCTCTCATTATTGAGCCAGATTGTTCCCTGATTACGGATGCTCTACGTTTAGTTGCCAAATACAAAACTATTTTAGTTGGAAAAAGCCAAATATGGACTCATTACAAAAATAAGGCAGTGCATTCATTGTCTATTGGGAAATACAGTTTTATATATTTCTCATATTTTTAATGGTATGTTTTCAAAATATCCTCATGAAATGTCCCATGCAAACTATAGATTCATGCCTTAGATTTTAAGGCTTTATATTCACTGAAGTTTGTTGTCTAGTTTCCTCACACTTTAATGTCAGTTGCAATTAGTTACTCGCCATCTGATTTTTTAAAGTGAGAAATTTCAGGGCTTTGTTGCTTCTCCCACTCTGTTCTTTTTCCATATCAGCGCACTACTCTAAATACCTTTTAGTCCTTTGTATATTTTTGATGATGATATACATTAATCGGCTTTCTTTAGATTGCACACCCTGTTCATTCCGCAGTTATTGAATCACTACATCTTGAACTCCAGATCCTTAGGGAAATGGAAATTTTGTTTCTTTCAATTCCTAAGATACTTCTTTCATATTTCTCTCAATTCCAATTAGATGTTTACTTTTCGCTCCACCATTAATCTTTCTTCTATTAATAATCTTTGCTTTACTATCTCCTCTGCTCTCAATGACTCTTCCCTTTCCTTATTGCTAAAGCTGTTCGAAAAAGCATATTTTTCTCTTTAACTTCTTTTCTCTTTACTAACTCTGAGCCTGAGACTGGGATACTGTTAGCAGGACCCCTCTCACATGGTCTGGATAGGATACAAGAACAACATTCTTACCTGTCTAGCAACCTTACTTTTGCTTCTAGCCTCAGGCCCTTTCTGCATCACAATGATTTTTGACTCTATTGATATAACCAATGGTCGCTGCTTCTCTGAACTTTCTTTTGCTCCACTGAGCTCACAAACTGCCAAGTATTATTGAAAGTTATCCAAGCTGAGGAAAAATGAAATGCTTTTCAAAATATAATAGATAAACAAGAAAAGCATGTACCCAAGAAAAATAAGGATAAACTAAACAGTTAGTCCATAAAATGTATGAATAAGGCTATTAACACCACTCGGGGAAGACCATCACCACAAGGATTGCAGTGGTCAAGGTCAGCGCTTCAGGTTAATGAGGATGGGCATTAAATGCAGCTTTGTTAGTGTCTTACACATCCTGAGGACAAATTAAAATGGAAATAAGGCCGTCTGTACAAAACCTACAGGGAAATATAATGGACGAAACTTTGGGAATAGAGAGAAAGCTAGAATTCTATAGGGTAAGAATTATGAAGAATTGTCAACAATGAGTAAAAATAATTAATATTTCTAAAAGCATTTGTTAAAGAGGGATATTGCTAACTTGCCATTCAGTAATGGTTGCACATTAAATTTCATAGAATATTTTGAAATCTGTGAAGCAGAGATACTTGATAAAGGTATTGATATAGATTATGGTGACAGAAGACTAATAATTCTAGGACAGAAGGACTATATCAGCACCCCATTTATTCCTGTTATAATCTTCAGGGTGCTGAAAGAGACATAGGGAAAATCTGTAGTGGACTGACTAACATCATGAAAGAATCATTTACATTGAGAATACTCCATTGAACTGGAGCAAGCAAACAGACCTGACCAGGAATGAAAGATTAGTAAACCTCACAACAATAAGTAGTAAAATAATGGAAAAACATTATTTAATATTTCAAAAGTGAATTGAGTACATACTTAGAGGAAAAAAATTCAGGGCCTAGGGAAAGAGTAAAGGAGGGACTAATTGGAAAGCTCTTTCAAGGAACAGGCACAAATACAATGGGCCAAACGGCCTCCTAGTGTGTGTTAGATTCCCTTACTCTACATTCCAAGAAGTAGACTGGAGAAGTACCTGTACAACAATATTCTAATGACAAACAGCAAGCATGGATTTAGAAGGAGAGAATTCTGCCTAAACAGCAACAATTTACATTTATATAGTACTTTTAACCTAATAAAACATCCCAAAATGCTTTACAGGAGCATTATAAAACAAAATATGAACTGAACCTCATAAGATGATGTTAGGTCAGATAACTGTTGATCAAAGAGGTGGCTTCTAAAATGTATCTCAATGGAGGAAAGCGAGATAGAGGTGTAGGGAGGGTATTCCAGAGCCTAGGGCATAGGCAACTTAAGGTGCAGCCATCAACGATGAAGCAATTAACATCAGGAATACTCAAGGTGCCAAAATTAGAGCAGCGCAGAGACCATGAAGGCTGTGGGGCTAGAGGAGACTGCAGAGTTAGGGAGGAGCAAGGCCATGGAAAGGTTTGAAAACCAGGATGAGAATTTTTAAATCAAAATGTTGCTTTATCAGGAGCCAGTGTAGATTAATGTGCACAGGGATGATGGGAAACAGGACTTGGTGTGAATTAAGACATGGGCAACAGAGTTTTGGATGACCTCAAGTTTATGGAGGGTACATTGTGGGAGACCAGCTAGGAGTGTGTTGGCAGGAAGGATGCTTTGGCTAAGGATTGGAGCATGGATCAAGAACTGAAAACATGCTTCAGTCTTTCCAATATTTAATTAGAAGGAATTTCTCCTCATCCAATACTGGATGTCAGATAAGCAGTCTAATAATTTAGCAACAACAGAGGAGTCGAGAGATGGTGGTGAGGTAGAGCTGGAAGTCAGTGCAATTTGAAAACTAACACTATGCTTTCGTATGATGTCATCGAGGAGCAGCATGTAGATGAGAACTGGGAGGGGCCAAGGATAGACCCTTGGGGGACAACAGAAATAATGGTGAAGGAGCTGAAAGGGAAGCCATTACAAGTGATTCTGCAGTTACGGTTAGATAGTTCCAATTCTGGTTCCATTATTTTCTAACTGTGAGGACATTACAAGTAAACTAACTAGTAGATAAAATAGGCCTGACAGGGTCTGTGGAGAGAAAGACAGAATTAACGTTTCGAGTCCTTGAAGAAGAGGCATACGGACTTGAAAAGTTAACACTGACTTTCTCTCTTTCTCTCCACAGATGCTGTCAGACCTGCTGAGTTTTTCCAGCAATTTTTGTTTTTGTTTCAGATTTCCAGCACCCACAGTATTTTGCTTTTATTATAGTAGAAAAAATAGCTTGTTTGGACTCTCAGAGAATTCTTAACAGTTTTTATATGAAATATTTCTCATTAATCTAAGGCTTGGGAATTCTGAATAGAACATAGTGCTGAAGACATAATTAGTTAAAAGAAGCAGATAGAAATTACTTGTGATAGGAGTAGTATAAGATTGTAGGGGAGGTGCTGAGTGTAGTAAAGCTGTCTGTAGTTTTTCTAATCTACATATGCTGAAGACAATAGTAAATTTGTCAATTTTGTAGGCAAGGCAAAAATAGGAAGAACATTAAGAACATAAATTGCAGTTAGTGGTTTTCAAGGAATTGTGCAAGTGGACAAGCGATAAATCAAATGTGGATGTCTAACAAATATAAAACATTGTTCATTGGGTGCATTAATCTGCAATAAAAGCATTGTCACAGTGAGTCTTTGAAACAAATTTAGGAGTAACATGGCAAAGCTATTAGTAAAGTTAATACAATGTTGGAATATATAAGCAGACATTAGAATAGAATTAAGGAGGTTGGTACTGGTCTCAACACATCTGAATGACAATATTCGCTTGTAGCCATCACTACAAGAAGTACTAAGGTACAATGGAGAAGTGGGCAGCAAAGAGCAACAGGGAATTGTGTGTCAAAGGGATGATTTGGGATAAAGGTTGGAAATGCTCTTAAGTGCTAGGATTTAGAGATAAGGAGGTTAATAGCTGATTCTGACCCTTTCTGTTGGATGGATTTTGGAGAAAATATGCCCAGAGTGACACACTTTTACACATCTGATCTTGAGCTTGAATTTTTTGTTTTTGGCAAGCATCCATGATTAGCATTTATTAACATTGATTCCCTTGAGATCCATTCCCTTGTCTGTTAGGCCTGTCCCTGAGGGTGCAGGATCCACTTGAGGGTACAAGATTACACTGGTAGTGGCATGCAGATTGAAGACCTTTGCAACAGATCCCTTCTCACAAATGTTAGAACATAGCCTTGAAGAAGGAAATGGAGTAATGCCAATGAAAACATATTACCACCACTGGTCTCCAGTTGTACAGAAAAAATTGACTGAACCCGTTAACATCCCTGAAAGGGATTGAATAGGCCTGTTTGCCCCATGCAGCTATGCTGCCCCACTTGTGTTTGCTTATATCTTTGCAAGTGTGCACAATTAGGCTGTCAATAAATTCTCTTCTAAATCCCATGTTGAGAATATAAATGTTTTTTATCAGAACCATTCAATTTTTACTGGTTTGTCAATTTTAGCTAGTGATAGGTTTATTTGTAATGTTTAGTTTATTAAATTAAAATGGTGTATATATGTTAAAAGCGATCGAAATGGTATTTTTGAACAATTACTTTAACGTAAGTCAAGCTATGAGAAGAGAACTTTAAGTTTACACTTAACTAATTTACATTTTAATATTGATATATTTATTTCTTTGGCAGATGATAAATGCTTGCAATCATTTGTCAGACATAATAGAGGTCAGGATATTAGGGGAGTTGTACTGCAGAGATGAGCTTAAATGAGAAAAGTGGCATTTTCTTATCCTTGAGTGGTCTTATATGGTATCCTACAAGCTGTTCCTTCTCTCTGTTGAAATCCCACTGTTCTCCTACCCCTAACTTTGTCTTTAACAAGCCCTCAAAAGTGTCTGCTCTTGTAATCCACAGGCTTTTAAAATCTAAGATTAGTATCAAATAATCATTACTTCCTGATTTAACTAGACCCATTTCCTACTCTTTTCACCCTTGTTGGTATACCTGGATTTATCTTTCCACCCAGGTTCTTCCACATGAACACGAGAAATAGGAGCAGGAGTAGACAATATGGCCTGTCGAGCCTGCCCGCCATTCAATACGATCATGACTGATCTTGGGCTTATTCTCCATTTTCCTGCCTGCTCCCCATATCTCTTAATTCCCTGAGACACCAAAAATCTACCTATCCCAGCTTTAAATGTATTCAACGATGGAGCATCCAGAACCCTGTGGAGTAAAGAATTCCAGAGTGTCACAACTCTTTGAGCGAAGTAATCTCTCTCCTCTTAGTCCTAAATGATTGAGACTGTGTCCCCGTGTTTTAGATTCGCCAACTTTCCGTATATCAAAGCAATGAATGTGTATTTCTGGGAGGCAGCTAGAACGCATGTAAAGTATAATGTTACAATCAAACCTTGCAGTCCACCAAGCAGGTTTGTGTGGACTCAGTGCGACCCTTCTCCTAATACTGATATGCAAAGCCTCACTTCCAGTTTCACTTCTGTAATAGTGTTCTTATTTAATGAATCATTTGAGAGATAACAGTGCCCAGCTGAGGCTGGCAGCTTTGAATGACAGAAAGTTTTGAGTTGTCAAGCTATGGCCTTCTATTGGGAAGGGCACTGTTGTATTATAATGCTACCGAAATTAGTGCTGTAAAACACATTGGTCAGAATTTTACAACAGCGGGATTTTACGTTCCCGCTGTCGTCAATGGGATTTATAAGGGCTCGCCACATTTACAGCCCTGTACCCGCCAAAACAGGGCTGTAAAATTCTGCCCATAAAATGAAACTTCCCTTGAAAGAATCGTTAGAGCTATTGGAAGTGGCTTCAGTAATCAAAGCTAACATTTGTATTCAGTAGCTGACTTTTAATGTTAACATTTAGAAATATTGGGCCATAATTTGCTGTCAAAATAATGGTAAAGCTAATGGTGTTATTCCCATTATTCACTTGCAAATGCTACAGAAACTTGTGGCAAGGGTAGATGCGAGGTCGAACGTGGAAAACCAAAGTTGCTGTTTAGCTGTTGCTAAAGTGGGGCTATGTGTAATTTGATATTGCCATAAAGTCTAATTAATATATCAGCTGAGGTCAATTGTAAATTGTCTGATAAACAGACACTCGGTTCCTTATTGGAGTTTAGAAGAATGAGAGGTGATCTTATTGAAACTTATAAGATTCTGTGGGGGGGGGCTTGGCAAGGTAGATGCTGAGAGGATGTTTCCTCACATGGGGGAATCTAGAACTAGGGAGCCCAGTTTAAAATATGGGGTCTCCCATTAAGACAGAGGTGAAGAGGAATCTTGAACCGTAGAAATGCTATGGCACCGAAAGAGGCCATTCAGCCCAATGTGTCTGCATGAATTTCTTCTCTCAGAGGCTCATTAGTGCTTGATATTCTCTTCCCCAGCAAGCAGTAGAGGCAGAATCATTGTCTATCTGAGCCTTGAATAAATTCAGAGTTTTGATTGACAAAGGAGTCGAGGAAAGTGGAGTTAAGGCCATAGTCAGATCAGCCATGATCGTATGGAAGGGTGGAGCAGGCTCAAGGATCCTTATGGCTTTCTGCTGCTCCTATTTCTAATGTTCATATGTTCTTAATTCATGGTTACACTGGCAATTTTAAGTTGATAAAAGTTAATTGACCTGAAACTTTAACTCTGTTTCCCTCTACAGATACTGGCTGACCTGCTGAGTATTTCCAGCATTCCCTCTTTTTATTTTGCATTTTTAAATATGGTTTGGATCGTGAAATTAATTGAAGGCTTTTTTTTTTGCTATTGGGGTACTTTATAGTCCGAAAATGAATTATTTTTAAAATTATGCTTAAAAGTGAATTATTTTGACATAAATTTGCCTGTGTGATAATTAAGCATAACAGATACATCTCAAAACTTGTACAGAAGCATATATTTTACTTTGATTACAGAAATTGTATAACATATTCTGTACAGTTGAGGGCTCCAATGGCTTAACATAATACAGAATGTATTACAAAGCAATGCCTTGTGGAGGAAGAGCTGGCGGGTGTTGCAGCATGATGAGTTCAGAAAAGCATTTGGATTTTGCTCTTTTTATTTCTTTCCACCTTCTGAAGAAGAATTGACTTTATGAAATTAATGTACTTGGGTGCTGACACCTGTGGCTGTTTCACCCGATTGACCATTCTTCATTTGTGAATCTAGATTGTAGGGAGCTTTACAGCCTAACAGGATTTGGTCTTCTCCTAATATCCATCCAGGTATGTTTTGCAGTAGATGCTGACTAAAAGAAAGAGCCATTGCTAATTTCCTCCAGTCCCATAATGCATTAGCTGAGATTAGGCACCTCCACGAAGATTCAGAATCAAATGTGGGACCTTCCGACCTGCACAGCTTAGTACCAAATTATACTAAATATTTTTTTATAGGATGTTTATGATAACTTAAGAGTGTCTTTGCTGGTGTAATAAAATTACTGAAGCCACTGCTGCTGAAATTGAGAGTGAAAATGTAAGAATTAAAGGTATAGATTAAATTCTCATTGTACTTTAAGATCTACGGGGAAAACATTCAGCAAACCACAAATTAAACAATGTTTTAGTTGTAATTCTCACTGGGTAGTTTTGCTTTTCTTTAGTTATAGTTTTTAATTTTCAAAAATGTAACCAGCTTTCATCCTAATCTGTGGTTGACGCATGTTCTAAAATTGAAGTTAGTTTTTGTTAGTGACTGAGTGTTCCCTAAGAGAATTAGTAATTAATTTGCTTTGCTTAATCTGTTTTATTTCCAGTATGGCAATTTGTTTTTTGTGGAGGTACAAATTCAGCAGGGTTTCTTGGTGTGCTGCAGCTATTCTATGTGGATATGACATATACCATGAGGTTAATCTTTTGGCATTGAGTCCTTGCTAAACATATTACGCAGTCATTGACAATATTTGGATCATATTGTAATAGTTACTAAAAATAAAAATCAATAAATAGCCCTGAGATTTGGGACATCTGGATATGGTGTGAGCAATAAATCGAGTTGTTAATGTAGGAAAGCTGTGTCCTTTTCAAGTGGAGATCTTGGTGTGCCCTGCTCATAAAGTTGTTCCAGATTTGTCTCCTTTATTTTCCTTTTTTGTAAACATTTGCACCAGAGAAAGCAGATGGTAAAATTGTGCACATTTCATGCTTTGGATTGGACGTCATTTTTAAATTGAAAACTTTATTTTGTCTATTGAATCCAAAGTTGTGTTCCGGGTTAGTGTTTCTGAGAATTTTGTGAACTTTGTATAAAGCGCTTACATTACTGATCTGATTTTAATTTGGGTTTAAGTGTTTTCATACCCTTTTCCCCCCATTATTTTAAAACAGAAATCTGAAATAAAAACAGGAACTGCTGGAGATACTCAGCAGGTCAGACAACAGCTGTGGAGAGAAACAGCGATAATGTTTCAGGTCTTGAAGGATCATCAGAACCTTGAATATTAATTCCATTTCCCTCCACAGATGCTGTCTAGCCTGCTGAATATTTCCAGCATTTTCTGTGTTTATTTCGGATTGCCAGCAACTGCAGTATTTTGCTTTTGTATTGGGGAAAATATTTTTAGAGATGTAAAATGTATCCAAAGGAAAAATAGCAAAGCCCATGAAAAAGAGCCAGAGAGTGAAAGTAATTCAATAACTCTTTCAAATGGGCTGAATTGCACCCTGTAATGTTTGATTTAAACCACTAAAAACATTAGCTTTGTGGTATGTAATTTCTGCAACTATAGGCCACTGATGAACTTGATGTACTTTGCATCTGTCAACAACAACAATTTGCTTTTATGTAGCACTTTAACATAGTTAAACATCCCAAGGTGTTTCACAGGAGCATAAGACGTAGGAGCAGAAGTAGGCCATTTGGCCCATCAAGTCTGCTCCGCCATTCAATGAAATCATGGCTGATCTGATAATCCTCAACTCCACTTTCTCGCCATAACCCCTGATTCCCTTACTGATTAAAAATCTGTATGTCTCAGCCTTGAATATATTTAATGACTCAGCCTCTACAGCCCCCTGAGGTAAAGAATTCCACAGATTCACTACCCTCTGAGGGAAGAAATTCCTCCTCATCTCTGTCATAAATGGGTGACACCTTAATCTTAGATTATACCCTCTGGTCCTAGGCTCTCCCACAAGGGGAAACAATCACTCAGCATCTACCCTGTCAAGCCTCCTAAGAATCTTTTATGTTTCAATAAGGTCGCCTCTCATTCTTCTAAAATCCAATAAGTACAGGCCCAACCTACTCAACCTCTCCTCATAAGAAAATCCCCCTATACCTGGGATCAACCTAGTGAACCTCCTTTGGACTGTCACCAATGCCAATATATCTCCCCTTAGATAAGGGGACCAAAACTGTTCACAGTATGCTAGGTGTGGTCTAATTAGTGGCCTTTATAATTTTAGCAACACTTCCCTATTTTTAAACTCTATTCCCTTTGAAATAAAGGCCAACATTCCATTTGCCTTCCCTATTACCTGCTGAACCTGTATGTTAGCTTTTTGGGATTCATGCACGAGGACTCCCAAATGTCGCTTTCTGCAGTCTTTTTCCATTTAAATAATATTCAGCTCCTCTATTCTTTCTGCCAAAATGCATAACCTCATATTTTCGCACATTATATTCCATCTGCGAAGTTTTTGCCCAGTCACTTAACCTGCCTGTATCCCTCCGTAGACTCTGTGTCGTCCTCACCACTTGCCTTCACACCTATTTTTGTGTCATCCACAAACTTGGCGATAGTACATTCACTTCCCTCATCTAAGTCATTAATATATATTTTAAATAATTGTGGCCCCCAACACTGATCCCTGTGGCACTCCATTAGTTACAGGTTACCATCCTGAAAATGTCCAACTCTCTGTCTTCTATTAGTTAGCCAATCCTCTATCCATACTAATATACTACCCCCAACACAGTGGGCTCTTAATTTATTAAGTAGCCTCATGTGTGGTACCTTTTGGAAATCCAAATATATTACATCTACTTGCTCCCCTTTATCTATCCTGCTTGTTACCTCCTCAAAGAATTCTAATGAATTTGTCAGGCATGATTTTCCCTTCATGAAGCCGTTATCAAACAAAATTTGACATTGAGCCATATGGCAAGATATTGCAATAACAAAAGGTTGGTTTTAAAGAAGAGTGAGAGGCAGAGAGATTTAGCGGAGTAACACCAGAGCATACGGCCTAGGCAGCTGAAGGTACAGTGGCCAGTGGTGGAGTAATTAAAATTGGAAATGCACAAGGGTCCAGAATTGGGGAAGTGCAAAGATGTTAGAGGGTTGTAGGGCTAGACTAAGTTACAGTGATGAGATGGGGGGGGGGGGGGGGGCGGCAAGGCCATGGAAGGATTTGAAACCAGGGTTAGAATTTTAAAATCAGGCATTGCCGGACATTGAGCCAGTGTAGGTTGATGACCATAGGGGTGATGGATGAATGGAACTTGGTGCAAGTTAGGCTACAGGCAGCAGAGACTTGGATGAGCTCAAGTTTATGGAGGGTTGACCAGGAGATCAGTGGAATACTCCAGTCTGGAGGTATTAAAGGTATGGCTGAGGATTTCAGCAATAAATGAGCTGATGTAAAGTTGAAGATGGGTAATGTCCCACAGATGGAAGTAACGCAGCTTTGTTGATGGAGCAGGTGCATGGTTGGAACCTCAACTTCAGACCAATAAGACACCAAGGCTGCAAGTGGACAAATTCAGCCTCAGACAGTAGCCAGGGAGAGGAATGACTAGGAAGCAGAGTTTATGGCAGAGGCCAAAGGCAATGACTTTGGTCTTCCCAATATTTAGTATGAGGAAATTTCTGCTTATCCAGTATTACACGTTGGGTAAGCGGCTTGACATATCAGAGACAGTAAAGGGATTGAGATAGGTGGTAGAAGGGTGTTGCTACTGTAACATGTGGAACTTGATGTTTTGTTTTTAGCATTATGTCACCAAGAGATAGTATGTAGTTGAGAAATAGGAGGGGCTCAAAGATATAACCTTGACTTTTCAGCTCTGCCTTGACCATTGACACCTGGTATCCTGTTCTGAGGGGTGACACTTGCCCCGCCTCCTCCAACTCCAGCAAGTATATGCCTTCATAATGAGTCTGTGGGCTATTTGATCATGGGGGCTTTACAGCCTGGTTCTATCCTGTTCTTGTCCAATATCTGCATTCTTGCACTTGTGACAGAGTATATATTCTAAATGTGACCACCTTATCTCGATCATTGGTGAAGTCATAGCAATAATAATACCCAGTTTTTGTCTGTCCAGACTGGTCAGTTTAAGGGACATATCTGTTGGTGGGTTTATTTGGTGGGTAGTGCCTGGTGCATGCTGTCTTGTAGGACAGGCAAAGGACTGGGTACATTGGCCCATTCCAATGGATGGTGGGATTGAGATAGCATTGGTGGAGAACAAAAACAGCAGAAGATAACAACACCCAAGTTACTCTGGCAGGAGAAATTGTTTCCAGGATGCCTGGGATGGGATTGCTGGAATTGATGAGAGGAATAGGGATAGCAAGAGTGAGTTGGGGAATAACATTAGAGAGATGGCATGAGAAGGATGGAAAGTTATGTGATGGGGATGGCATGGGAGGGAGGTGATGGCAAAGGAAAGGTGGCATCGGAGGAGTTCATGAGATGATGAAGTGGTTAAATTTGACAAAATTATAGGGACACTTATTTGATGCAACTTATTATTTGAAAGCTATTCTTTGTGCTAAGAATGAAGATTCACTAGATTTGAATGAATGAGCTTTAGAAAAGTTGTCTGGTGAATTCAAAGAATACATCAGCCTTGATTCTGTAGACAAAGATGATGATAATGGTCTACACCCTTCAGAGTTTCTATACAGTCTAACTCCAAAGGACAGACCACTGCACAAACTTAGGCTCAAGGAAGGAGCACTTATAATGTTGCTACGAAACTTGAACCCTAAACAAGGACATTGTCATGGAAGATTGATTATTAGGAAGTTGTTTTCTTCGATGATGCTGAAATTTAACAGGCAGATTTCAAGAAAATAAAGGCCCAGATCTTCCAGTCTCCAGAGACCAGGCGTACCCCAGTAGATGCACTAGGGGACCTGTGAGAAGTCCCTACGCAAACACTCCATGGGAATTACCTGGGAGATTTGAACTTTCAATAGGCAATTCCTCTGTTCCCCAGGACCCTTCGAAAAAGTCTACAACTCTAAGCTAGAGTCTGAGATTTCGGACAGTTCCAACTTACTTACCCGCATAGTTACCCAGGAAATGTTAGACTGAAAAAAATCTAGTCTGACTCCTGGGTCACTATGCAACTGAACCACCATCCCCACCCAATCACTCTCACTGACCACCCTCGCCTCCCCCCCAATACCCCATCTCTCTCCCAACCCGACCTGACTATCCCCTGACCCAACCTGACTGTCCCCACAGCCCAACTCCCCACCTGACCCTCTCCCAGCTTGATAATCCCTGACCCACCTACCCAGCTCACTCAGCTGCCAAGGTTATCCTACCCACCTGCCACCCTACCCACCTCCCATCCCACCCAGCCACCATCCTAACCACCTGCCACCCTACCCCCTTACCCACTTGCTTACTCACTGTAACGCCTCACCCACCCTATCCGCTTACCCACTAACCTCACGCACCCTACCCCTTTACCCGCTTACTCAACCTATCCCCTTACTCACTTAACCTACCCACCCTACCCCCTTACCCACTTAACTTCCCTCCGTAGCTTTGAGACATTTAAACTCTTACCAGAATATGGCAGCTAGTGCCATAAAAGGGGTGTGGCTTCTGCATGGCTTTTCCTGACTGCTCCCTCCAAGGTTTGCTGCACTGCGTAAGCTCTGCAAGATCCTCCATTGGAAGGTTGGCTAGAAAAATTGGAGGAAGGTAAGTGTGTATTTTTTTGTCTGATCAGGGTATGAGAAAGGGGTTCCGATCCTGACAGGAAGCTCTGGGCCAGAGTGTTTATTCCTCAAGTAATATTGAGCCCATCAGATGTAAACTTGCCTTTTCAACTCAGGAGAAATCTATTCCAATTAGACTTTCATATTTTATGACTATAAACAAGTCCCAAGGCCAGACTCTTAACAAAATTTGTATTTATATTCCTAGGCCTGTTTTTACACATGGAAATTATGTAACTTTTTCTACAGTGAGAAGTTCTTATTCTGTTAATGTCTTGGATGAAAGAATAACTAGAAACCCTGTATTTAATAAGTACTGTTGCAACGAAGATACTAATTTGACCACGTATATTTTGCAGGTCTCTGCTAGTTTAAAATACTGGGTGGTTTTCATGCCTTGCCTTCAAAAGGACATTGATATCTTCAATCGAGTTCGTAAAAGAATGACAAATGATTCTGGGTCTGAAAACTAGGTTGTGTTGCCTAACTTTTTATTGTTGATGGGGAGGAGAAAATGAGCAGGGATATGACCTACATTTCTAAAGAGCTGAAGGGCATGGAAAGACCCTGAGCAGGGATTGGGAATTCCTTCACTGAGAAGGGGAAAATGAGAGGGACCGTCCAAATTCCTGTATTCAGAACAATTGCATGGATAATAGAGAAGCATTTACCTATTTCCTCAGTTGAGATTGATGTATCATATGGAAATCCTAAGTAGCAACAACTATTTGCACTTAGATAGCACCTTCAATGTAGCAGAATATCTCAAAGCACTCCACAGAGGCGTAAGGAAATAAACAGATGCTGAGTCATAAAAGATATTGGGAGGGGTGAACAAAAGCTGAGCCAAAGAAGTGGTTTTTGAGGAGGTCTTAAAGGAGGAAAGGGATATGGAGAGGCAGAGGGCTTTAGGACAGGAATTCTAGAGCATTGGGCCAAGCCAGCTTTAAGCACAGCTGTCAGTGGATTGGGTGTGATGGGTGGGGGTGTGCACTTCTCACACTGGAACAGATAGGGAGGGGCATGATTATGGAGTGATTTTAAACTCCATTTTTATCACATAAAAACCAGGATTCATAAAACAAATGAGTGACATGAATTACATGAATCTTGTTTAATTTAAATGAAGATTACAGGAGTACCATGCTTAAGTGCAAAATTAGAAGTTACAATGAGACTAGCAAAATTTTGTGTGGAATAGACTTCTATCACAGCCAGTTAATGCAACTTTTAAAGAAAAAAGAGCTGGAAAAGTACCTGGTTTAGAACAGGACTGAAGATTATTGGACATAAGTGTAGTTATAAATGATCAACTATTGCTCCTGTGCTACTGAGAATATAATCGGTGGTATGCAGCTGATGAGGTTGATCATGTTGATTGTAATCTTAAACTGTTATCTGGAAGATTCTGTTACTATTTTCAGGAGTGATGGGGCTTTCTTGAGAGTGATTAAGACCCTGATTGTTGTCCCACATCTCGGTCAGAAATTGGAGGAGCATGTCCCAACCTGTGCTTTTGAATCAATGAGAATGGCATTGCAGGAAATTGTTGTATTGCTTTCTAAAAGCAAAATTTTCCCCCTCTTCACCTGCAAAACTAAAACGAAAAGTTGGAGTATCAACTAAATAACATATTAAATTTTACGGTATATGTGAAGCTGGTGTGTGACTGAGTTGTGATTGTTTATCCATTCACAAGAATGCATCCTTGTCAATTTCATCCAAGTATTTATTGATATTCTTTCCTAGTTGTATAATTTTGGAGAAACCGTATCCATTGTGTTCTGGACAGAGACTTGGAAGCCTGAAAGCTTCTATGACAAGATCAAAAGGAATCGACAGACTGGAGTTCACACATTATGCTTACTTGGTGGGTAATATTTCTATCTTTTGCCCTCTGCCTGCATGCCCTTGTACATCCCAGAGGGAAAAGAATAAACGTAATTATTAGGCAAGTCAAACTAAGCTCTTGGATTTTCAAGTGTTGATTTACCAGAAATATTTTATTTCTCAACTTACTATAACTTGAGAGTTGAAGCCTTCATATGCACTAGTTGTTTGCCAAAGCAAATGCCCACCTTTGTCTACAAATGCAGATGCTTGGGCACTGAAGATGGGTGCATCCTAACCTTCCCATTCCCCCTTCAATGGTCCTTGTTTTCTTCCCAGTGCCTCACAAAGCAGATTCCAGTAGGAAATTCATTAATACGGTATTGTGACGACAGGGTAAAAAAGCATAAAGGCTCATGAAAACCAGGAACTAAAAAGCAAACAAAAAACTATCAACATTGGACAGAAAGTGACCTCATAACATACTTTATTCCTGGCATTTTAAATTGATCATATTTTGTTTTACAATGCCTCTTACGCCGTTTTATTACTTTAGAGGTGCAATATAAGTTGCTGTGGTTGTTATTACATGGGGCATTTAGTATCCCACAACCCTGGATACGCAGTTATTGAAGATTATTTTCAATTGGCATAGACACAGGAAAAAGATGCGGGGACCATCAGAATGACATTCATAAATGTTGTAATAAAACTCTGCATGTAGAATCTCCCTCTGTCCATGTGCTGACCCATTGGAAATGTGCATTATTCCCAAATGAATCTGAGACCTGCCACCCTTTTTTCCTCACTTCCCTCTTCTCCTAGAGCTCTGAAAATTGCCAGATATGTGATATTGGAATGAGAAAAATATCTTTCATTTTTGTCATTTTGAGTTTAAATTTCGCTCTTCCATTGCTGACTTTTGCCAAATTCAAACTATGGCAGTCACTAGGTTTCCCCACATGGTTTCAATTTTTTGCACTTTTGCATGCATGTGCACACAGATGTGTGGGGTATATTGTGAAATAGTAATATTTACTTGACAGTATTTTTCTGACCAAATGCAAATTGCATTATGTTTCCCAAATATTGGGGGCCGAATCTTGTTGAGGCATCAGGGATCTCACCAGCTGGCTGGAGAGCCGGTGACAGACTACCTCTTTTCAGGAAGGCCCGCTGGATCATAAGCCGATCAAGCAGTGGTGAGGCCACTGGTGTGCCTTCCCCTGGAATCAAGATCCCGAGGGCGGAAGTCTTGCCTACCAAGAGCTGCCGGCCAATCAGAGGCCGGAAGCTCTTGTGCTCAGCAGCACCACAGGGGAGGCAGTGACTGCTGCTGGAATGACAGGCTCCAGAGATTCATGACTGCAGAGTTTCCCAGGGCTAAGGTAAGTAATTTGGGAGTGTGGGTGCTCATAAAGGCTCATGAAAACCAGGAACCAACTTTATGAGAAAGGGGTGCATGAGGAGCTGGCAGCGAGGGCAGGGGGGATGACTCTTAGTGGAACCTCCTTCCTGATGCCAAGTTCCTCAATCGGACACTTGAGTGCCTTTGAGCGAGGGAAACCCCACCCCACCCCCGAGGTGACATGCTAGTTGCATGGTTGGGTAGCTGCCATTCACACCACATGATGACTGGCCTACCTGCAGCTGGGTTAATACCAGCAGCAGTGGGATGAGGCCATTAAGTGGTCATTATTTGGTCACTTACGGGCATTGAATGGTGGCAGGATGGGTAGGACAACCATGGACCTTCCCATAAGAACATAAAAAATAACAGCAGGAGTAGACCACACAGCCCATCCAGCCTGCTCTACCATTCAATATGATTATGGCTGATCTTGAGCTTCAATTCCACTTTCCCATGTGCCCCCTATATCCTTTAATTCCTGGGGAAACCAAAGATCTGTCTATCCTTTTTCAAGAAAGGAGGGAGAGAGAAAGCAGTGAACTACAGGCCAGTTAACCTAACATCAGTTAGGGAAAATGCTGGAATCTATTATTAAGGAAGTCCTAACAATGCACTTAAAAAAGCATAGTATGATTAGAACAAGTCAATGTTGTTTTACTAAAGGGAAATCTTTTTAGGCAAATTTATTAGAGTTTTTTGAGGATGTAACATAGTAGGGTAGATAAAGTGGAACCTGTGGATGTAGTATACCTGGATTTCCAAAGGGCATTCAGTAAGGTATCGCACAAAAGGTTAATAGGCAAAATAAGGGCTCATACTCCGGCTTTGAATACATTTACCGCTGGGATAGACAGATCTGTTTTTATATTTCTGGCTAGTTTACTCTCAGATTTTTTCCCTTTCTATTTACTTTTTGGTTGTCCTTTGCTGGCTTCTAAATCACTCCCAATCCTTAGACTTGCTACTGTTTTTTGCAACATTTTAAGTCTTCTCTTTTAATCTAATACTAACCTTAATTTCCTGAGTGAGCCACGGAGCCTTCTTGCTAAGTTTTTGTTCTTCAGTGAATATATTTTTGTTGAACGTTTTGAATTGTTTCTTAAATGTTTCCCACTGTTCATTTACCTCCATACCTTTCAGTCTATTTGCCCAATTAACCTTAGCCAGTTCTCACCTTATACCTATGTAATTGGCTTTGCTTAAGTTTAAGAATTTTGTCTGTGATTGGAATATGTCACTTTCAAACTTAACATGAAATTGAATGGTATTATGGTCACTATTTCCCGGTGGACCTTTCACTATGACACTAATTAACCCTGCTTCTTTGCAGAATACTAGATTTAAGATAGCTTTTTCTCTAGTCGGTTCCACTATGTATTGCTCCAAAAAGCTGTCACAAAAACATTCTACAAACCCATCTTCTAGAGCATTCTTGTCAATTTGATTGTCCCAGTCTATATGAAGGTTAAATTCCTCCACAAATTATCACATTTTCTTTGTTACAGGCTCCAATAATTTCTGGTTTAATGCTCTGCCCAGTGGTGTAGCTACTGTTCAGGGCCCTATAAACTACTCCCACCAGTGTTTTCTGACTCTTGCTATTCCTAATTTCCACCCATGCTGACTCTACTTCATGATCTTCAGAGGCCAGATCCTTTCTTACTCATGTCCTTATGTCATCCTTTACTATAAGGGCTACCCCACCCCCTTTGCCATTCTAAATGTCTTTCCAAAATATTGCATACCCTGGAATATTTATTTCCCAACCTTGATCCCTTTGTAACCATGTTTCAGCATTGGCGATTAGATCTAAATCATTTACCTCAATTTGTGTCACTAATTCATCTATCCTATTGCAGATGCTTCGTGCGTTCAGATAAAGAACCTTTAATTTATTTTTTTATTTCTGTTCACTGCAATGATCTTATTCACTGATGTACATTTTTTGTTCTGTCCCATCATGTCACTAGCATGGTGTTGCCAAGAAAAAGATTATCCAAGACACTTCCCTCCCCCAAACAAAAAAATCTTTCCATGCAATTCCTAATGAAGACAGTGTCTGATTAATTATTGGCTTAATTTCAATAATTGTGCATTTTTTAAAAGAAAATAAATTATTTAAGATTCTAATATTGGTATGTATGTTGGCAATCCACCAAAATATATATTCTCACAACAATGTGCTTCAGTAAATGCTCTGGGAGCAGAAATGCCAGAGGGGCCTTAGGTTAAATGTAATACAACTTTCACTTCAGCACTGAGCATAAGTATGAAATCTCATAAAGACAGTGTCTGGAATGCGACTCATATACAGAGGAAGGTCCCGGGTTTGATCTCTAGTCTGTGTGGAGTTAGCTGATTGCTTCAGTGTGTACCATCTACAATATGCATTCCAGCAACTCACCAAGTCTTCTTCAACAGTATATCCCAATCCCGTGACCTCTGTTCCTAAGAAGGACAAAGGATCTGCCTCATTGGAATGTCACCACCACCACGCTGCTTGTCATTGCATGCTGTTCCAATACCTCGACCTTTCTCTTTGAATTTCTAAGTCTCCCTTCACCCGAATCTGCCCAGAACTTAATTCTGGCAGAGGCAAGAAGGTGGCAGGGTTCAGATGCACCGCCACACTGCCTAATTAAATGCCTTTCCTGCCTCCAAGCTCGCTGCCAGAAATAGAAGATTCTGCAAGATTTCTCATGTATGTATTCAATTTAAAAAATACATAACTGTTGTGCCAGTGTGTACATGAATGGCACAGCCACAAAATAAAACTATAATTGGAAACCCAAAGAGTCCAATTTTCCAGAAATTCCAAAGATTGCTGAAGTGATGTTTTAAGCACTTTGTAGATAATGTAGAATGTTGTAAAATGGTTTTGACAGTTAGTTACTTTAACACACAATGTATTTCTGCTCATCTAATTTAGAATTGTGCTGAATAGTACTATTGATCTGTATATTAGGCAGGATAGGTTGTTTTGCAAGATAGTATCTGAAATATAAAGCAGATGAGTCATAGAGGCCAGTCCATCAGTGCAAATTTCCATTAAAGGACCATTGTCCTAAAGGAAAATTGTATTAACAAACTTCTTCAAGAGCAAAGTACTATGCGTGCAGGAAATCTGAAATAAAGACAGAAAATGCTGAAAATATTCAGTAGGCCTGGCATCATCTGTGGAGAGAGGTAACGTTTTGGATCGGTAACCCTTGGTTCTGACAATGAGTTAGCGACCCAAAACCTGTTTCTGCCTGCACAGATGCTGCCAGACCTGCTGGGTATTTCCAGCATTTTCTGTTTTAATTGGCAACCTTCTTATTGCCAGTTTGCAAATGCATAATGAAATTGAAATAAATTGCATCAACAGCTTTTTCATTATGTCACTAGCATGGTGTTGCCAAGAAAAAGATTATCCAAGACACTTCCCTCCCCCAACCAAAAAAATCTTTCCTAATGAAGACAGTGTCTGATTAAGTGTTGGCTTAATTTCAATAATTGTGGATTTTTTAAAAGAAAATAAATTATTTAAGATTCTAATATTGGTATGTTAAAATACCATAACTTTAAACTTGTGACATTGGCAATTTTTCCCACAATGCTGAAGATGACAGTCTCGCTTGCTTTATGTATGTTGGCGATCCACCAAAATATATATTCTCACAACAATGTGCTTCAGTAAATGCTCTGGGAGCAGAAATGCCAGAGGGGCCTTGGGTTAAATGTAATACAACTTTCACTTCAGCACTGAGCATAAGTATGAAATCTCATAAAGACAGTGTCTGGAATGCGACTCGTATACAGAGGAAGGTCCCGGGTTTGATCTCTAGTCTGTGTGGAGTTAGCTGATTGCACCCAGTGTGTACCATCTACAATATACATTCCAGCAACTCACCAAGTCTTCTTCAACAGTATATCCCAATCCCGTGACCTCTATTCCTAAGAAGGACAAAGGATCTGCCTCATTGGAATGCCACCACCTCCAGCTTTCCATCCAGATTATCAGCTAGTAAGTACCATTGGTTAGCGCTGTTGATAACCCTTTCCCTGGTGGTTAAGAGTAGGCTGATGATGAGGTAATTGGCCGGATTTGTCCTGATTTTTGTCGACAGGATGTACTAGGGCAATTTTCCCCTTTATTGGGTAGATGCCAACGTTGAAGCTGTACTGGAACAACTTGGCTAGAGGCATTGCTGGTTATGGACCACCTGTCTTAAGCTCTACAATTGCGACGTAGTCAAACCCATGGTCTTCTATATCCTGTACACTCAAGATTTCTTGATATTGCATGGAGTCTATCAGATTGGCTGAAGGCTGGCTTCTGTGATGGAGGGGATCCCAAAAAGAGCATGAGATGGATCACCCACTCAGCACTTCTGACTGAAGCTTTTTTATTGTTTGTAGTTTTGGCATTGCTGGCTAGGCCACTGTTTGTTGCCCATCCCTAATTGCCCTTGAGCCACCTTCTTGAACCGCTGTAAGTAATGTGGTGTAGGTTTACCCACAGTGCTGTTAGGAACGGAGTTCCAGGATTTTCACCCAGTGACAGTGGAGGACCGATAATATAATTCCAAGTCAGTATGGTGTGTTGCTTGAAGGGGAACTTGCAGTTGGCGTTGTTCCCATACATCTGTTGCCCTTGTGCTTCTACACGTTAGAGGTCGCAGGTTTGGAAGGTGCTGAAGAAGGAGCATGGATGAGTTGCTGCAGTGCATTTTGTATATGGTACACACTGCTGCCACTGTGCACCTGTAGTAGAGGGTGTGCATGTTACCAATCAAGCGGGCTGCTTTGTCCTGGTTGGTGCTGAGCTTGAGTGTTTTTGCAGCTGCATTCATCCAGGCAAGTGGAGAGTATTCTATCATACCCCTAACTTATGCCTTGAGATGGTGGCCATGCTTTGGGGAGTCAGGAGGTGAGTTACTTGCCAAAGAATTCCCAGCCTCTGACCAACTATCGTAGCCTCTCTAGGGGGAATTCATCAATGGTAATGTCATTGAATATCAACTGGAAATTATTAGATTCTCTCTTGTTGGAGATGGTCATTGCCTGGCACATGCATGGCACAAAAGTTACTCGCTACTTGTCAGCCCAAACTTGAATGTTGTCCAGGTCTTGCTGCATATGGACACGTACTGCTTCAGTTTTTGAGGAGTCATGAAGGGTGCTGAACATTGTACAATCTTCAGCAAACATCCCCACTTCTGACTTTATGATGGAAGGAAGGTCATTGATGAAGCAGCTGAAGATATTTGGGTGTAGGGCACTACCCTATAGAACTCCTGGAGCAATGTCCTGGTATTGAAATGACTAAACTCCAAGAACCACAACCATCTTCCTTTGTGGTTGGTATGTCTCCAACCAGTGGAGAGTTTCCTCCTTTTCCCCTTTCATTGACTTAAGTTCTGCTGGGGCTCCTTGATGCCACACTCGGTCAAATGCTGTCTTGATGTCAATGGCAGTCACTCTCACCTCACCTCTTCAGTTCAGCTCTTTTGTTTGTTTGGACCAAGGCTGTAATGAGATCAGGAACTGATTGTCCCCGGCAGATCCCAAACTGGAGTATCAGTGAACAGGTTATTGCTGTGTAAGTGCTACTTGATGATCGAGGATAGACTAATTCTACTGTAGTTGGCCAGATTGGATTTTTCCTGCTTTATGTGGTCAGGACATACCTGGGAAATTTCCACGTTGTTGGGTGGATGTCAGTGTTGTAGCTGTACTGGAAGAAGCTTAGGGTTGCGGCTAGTTCTAGAGCACAAATCTTCAGTACTACTGCCGGAATGTTGTCAGGGCCCATAGCTTTGAAGTATTCAGTGCCTTCAGGCATTTCTTGATATCACGTGGAGTCAATTGAATTGGCTGAAGACTGAATCTGTGATGCTGGGGACCTCCAGAAGAGGCCAAGCTGGATCATCCACTCGGCATTTCTGGCTGAAGATTGTTGCAAATGCTTCAACCTTGTCTTTTGCACTGATGTGCTGGGCTCCCTCCTTATTGAATACGAGGATATTTGTAGAGCCTCCTCCTCTGGTTAGTTGTTTAATTGTTCACCATCCACAACTGAATGTGGCAGGACTTGCAGGGCTTTGATCTGATCCATTGATTGTGGGTTTGCATGGCTCTGTCTATCAGAAACACTTAAGCCTCATCTTTTGCACTGGTGCTGGTCTCCATCATCATTGAAAATGGAGGTGTCCATGAAGCTCCTCTTCTCATTAGTTACTTAGTTGTCCATCACCATTTAAGACTGGATTTGGTAGGACTGGAGAGCTGATTTATCTTACCTTATCCACTGGTTTTGATATCACTTAGTTCTGTCTATAGCATGCTACTTCTGCTACCTGACATACAAGCATTTCTGTGTTGTAGCTTCACCAGATTGGTATTTAATTTTTATGTATGCCTGGCATTCTCTCCTACATTCTTCATTAAACCAGAGTTGGTTCCCTGGCTTGATGGTAATGGAAGATTAAGGAATATGCCAGGCCAAGAGTTTACAGATTGTGGTGGAATAAAATTCTGCTGCTGCTGGCCTGCAAAGCCTCATTGATGCCTAGCTTTGAATCATTAGATATGGTTGAAATTTATCCCATTTATCATGGTGTCTGTGTCACACAACATAATGGAGGGTATTCTTGGTTCAAAGACAAAACTTTATCTTCACAAAGACTTTCACTCCTAACCAATACCGTCAGGCAGAGATTAAGCAGGTTTTCACCCATGTTGGTTCCCTCACTTCCTGTCACAAACTTAATCTGGCAGCTATGGCATTGAGGACTTGGCCAGTCTGCCCAGTAATTGTGCTATCAAACCATTCTTGGTGATGGCTATTGAAGTCACTTTTACCAATAGATAGATGCACCTGTGATAGTTAGATTGATGTGGACAAGGTTAAATTGTTTTTACCCTCATGTCATTTCTCTCATCATCTGTTGCAAACCTAGTCTGACAGATATGACCTTCAGATTTGGCCAGCCAGGTCAATAGTGGTGCTACCAAGCCACTCATGGTGACAGAAGTTGAAGTCCCCAATCTCTAGCTTTGCTGCCCTCATTGCTTCTTTCAGGTGGTGTTTAACATGGAGGACTACAGATTCTTCAGCTGAGGACAGATAGTAGCTGGTAATCAGCAGGATGTTTCCTTACACATGATTGACCTGATGTCATGGGACTTCATGGGGTCTGCAGTCAATGCTGAGGACTCCCAGAGCCACTCCCTCCCACCTATATACCACTGTGCCACTACCTCATGAGGATCTGTCCTGCTGTTAAGACAAAACATACTCAGGTATGATGATGGAGGCACCTGGTGAGTTGACCGAAAGGTATCGTTCTGAGAATCAGACTGTTGGGATAACTTTCCCAATTTTGGCACAGGGTTTTAGTGAGGAAGACTTTGCAGGGCTGACTGGGCTGGGTGTGCCTTTGCCATGTACAAATTTGATGCCTAAGTCGATTCCGGGTACCGTCCAATTTTATCCTTATTATGCTTTGTTGTAACAGGTTAATGCAATTGAGTGGCTTGCCCTGCCATTTCGGAGTTGAGTTAAAAGTCAGCTGCTGTTTCAAAAACACTATTAATAAATAAAATTGCTGTGGGTTTGGAGTCACAGAATGGCAGATTGCCTTCCCCTTAAAGGGCATTAGTGAACCAGATGGGGTTTTATGTCAATCCAGTAGTTGCAAGGTCACCATTACTGATACTGGCTTTTTATTCCAGATTTATTTAATTAACTGAATTTAATATCCCCAGCTGCCATGGTAGAATTTGAACTTGTCCCTACATCATTAGTCCAAACATAGGAACTTAGGAGCAGGAGTTGGCCCCATCATTCAATATGGTCATGGCTGATCTGGTCATGGTCTCAGCTCCACCTTCCTGTCTGCCCATTGTAACTCTTGACTTCCTTGTCTCTCAAAAATTTGTCTAACTCAACATCAAATAAGTTCAAAGACCCAGCCTCCACTACTTTCTGAGGAAGAGAATTCCACAGACCAATGACCCTCAGAGAAAAAAATCCTCCTAACCTCTGCCTTAAAAGGTAGACCTCTTATTCGTAAACTATGTTCCTGAGCTTTAGTTTCCCCCACAAGAGGAGACATGCCCTGGGAATCCACCCTATCAAGTCCCCTCAAGATATTATATGTTTCAACAAGATCACCTCTCATTCTTCTAATTTCCAATCTGTTTAATCTTTCTTCATAGGATAAGCCCTTCATCCCAGGAATGAGTTGACAAATCTTCTCTAAACTGCTTCTAAAGCAATTATATCTTTTTTTTCAAATAAGGAGACCAAAACTGTACACAGTACTCTGGGTGTGGTCTTACCAAGGCCCAGTACAGCTGTAGCAAAACATAGCTAACTATGCTAGCATTCCCACTTTTAATTATCTCTAATCCATACAAGTAACATCATTTAGGTGCTTGTACCTGCTTCACTTTACACATCAAAACTCAAGAGTTCTAAAGGCAATAAAGTGTCATGGACAGGAGTATCAATTAGCTTTTTTCAAAACAACTTGCCTGAAATTGGTCAAACCAGCACAAAAGATGAAGGAATTCCAAATGCAAGTTACATCCAGCACAAGTTTAATTTCCATGATTTATCGCGGAAGTTGAAAAAGCATTACACTAGAAACTGGCCAAGCCCGCAGATGTAATTAATCATCATTGTGAGTTTCCACTAATTACTCGGACTGAGAGCTTTCAAAGAGGCTCTGAAATTTGAGCTGTTTTCTCCAGGATCAAGGATACTGATAAGCATGTTTTAAGTTTAAATTGTTTTTTAAATGTTCTAAGAAACTGACAACTGTACAACAATGCAACTGGTAAAAAGTTCTGTGTAACTTTTAAATATTATTTTTAGTTATTTAAAATTGGTTACTCACAGTTGGTGGGCTGAATTGTGATTAAAAGTTATTTTTTGTAATAAATCCATTTTCAGCTACCTTAATAAAACTGCACCAGATTAGCATTCTTAAAATTTTCAAGCAATATAGTATTACAAATTTTTTAAAAAAGTAATGTCCTGAAACATTGCACAAATACATTCGTTCCTGGAAGATTTTACTTTCAGCGATATGCAAATAAATTTGAGCGGAAACTTGAGCAAGAAGACATTTCTGAAATCTAGCCCAGTTTTGAGCACAATTTGCATCCACAGGGGAAATTCTTAGTCCATTTTTTTAATATGTAGCTATATTTGAAAGAACCAATGTATTTTCCCTTTATCACTGTTATTGCTCAAATACACTACTAATAAAACAGTTGCAGGTTTTAGTTGCTTTTTCTGTTAACTAACAATTTGCTAAGCAATTAGATAAAGATCTATTTTGCATAATGGCTGTATTTACTGCTGAACTGAAGTTCTTTTTTTGCAGTTTGTAAGTATTTTAATATCTGACATCACCTGCTCTTTGAATGTTTAAGTGAGAGGAGGTCACAGAGTTTCTCTTTCTTTCAAAGGTAAATGAGTCTCCTTACAATCTGGTGTTTAGTCCTTTGACGTGAACAATGAAAAGGAAATTCTCAAATACATGCATTAGGCTCCTGCTATGTTTTTGACAGCTGTTGAAATTCAGAATATCTTAAAGCTTTCCCATTTATTGGAGAGCAGATTGAATCTAAAGTGTAGATTTTTTTTACTAAATAATCTTTCCTTTTATACCTTCTATGCAGACATCAAAGTAAAGGAACAGTCTCTGGAAAATCTGATGAGGCAAGTTGCTCCTTTGTTTAAGAAGCAAATGATTATGATATTCTTGTATCCACTCTGGAGCTTCAACATTTACCCAATCTCCATTTTAATGTTTGAATCACCTGTTTTGATGCACATTAGACAGGAAGGGATCAGGGACTGAGATTCAACAGCCATATAATCCGGCACAGGTTTCCTGAAGGTGCTGTTGAATTGAGTGGCAGGACCCAGTTTTAATTTTTTGTATTGGTTTCTCAACCACAGCCAGACAGATTGAGAGATTAGCCGAATGTCAGGCAGGTAGGCCTGTGGCCCTTGGCGATTGGGAGAAACTTGGACATTAGGACGGGGTCAGGTTGTGGGGTGGTTTACAGGTGAGTTTGGAGGCCCCGCTTCGGTAGATAAGCTCTGGTTCCTTCATGCCTACAATTCGTGCTGATAATGATAATGTTCAACCTAACCGTTTTCACCTCCCTACAGCTGCCAGATTTCATGAGGACCAGGAAACTTGTCCAGCCAACAATAAATTTAAAAAGGTGATAAAATGTGAGGCCTTATTTGAGATATTTAAATTTTGGGCCTGCTTCTGAAAAGCAGCTCAGTTCCCTACCCACCGCCATTAAAGCTGGACACAGAGCTGGGCTGGGATCAGCTTTCTAATTACTTATTTTTTGAACCCAATTCATCCGGTGGATTAAATTGCCCCTATCGCTTCCCTAGTATAATATACACACTATTACGGTTGATTATTAGAAGCGAACATGAATGAATCAAAGTATTTTGTTAGATTTGATGCAGTTTTTCTTGTCAGAAAATGGCGTGGTCTTAAGTTAGTTTAGACATGTAATGACCAGCAGATTCACACCAAAGCTAAATTCAACTGTATGTTTTCAAATTCTTTTAAAAATCCCAGACAGACTGGGAACCATCCAGCAGTTGAAATGTATTTTTCAATTCTGTTTATTTTGGATGACAATCTAGTTAGCTAGCATTTTGATTCAGATCTAGTCTTTTAGCAAGAATGATTAATAATTTAAGCATTCGTTACAGATTTCAACTTCGATCTGTCACAAAATTATAAAATCTTCACTGGACAGAAGCAATTATTTTAAAAGTGATTAATAAAACTATTGTATTAGATTAGAAGTATTTTACCAAAGCTTTAAGTACCAATTAAGAGCAGCTGATAAATGTTTACAAAAACAGAATTACCTGGAAAAACTCAGCAGGTCTGGCAGCATCGGCGGAGAAGAAAAGAGTTGACGTTTCGAGTCCTCATGACCCTTAAATGTTTAGTTTGTTTTGTAAATTACATTTTATTTTCCCCACTTGGCTGTAAATCTTTCCCCTTTCTCCTCTTCTGAAGGGAGTAATTCACTATGGTTTTTATGGTTCCATGGACACTCGTAGCTCTCTGGTGCCTTACCTGAGTGGCCAGGTTTTTTTTGGGCAATGGTGGTGAGGTAATTACAGCTAAGCTCAATGCTGTGCTTCCTTTTGTTTCTCCCTTGTACTCTAACCAGGCTGTCTGGGTCCACTGTCACCCTAGCTAGGATTGCTTAACTCAAAGCAGATGACTAGGTCCTTTCCAATTTACATGGCTCAGAATCCCACATATTTGCCCAGTGAGCTACCAGGCCAGATATTGGTATCAAAAATTATAGCTTTACTGCTGAGATTCGGAAGCAATGATGAGATGAGGCCATGGTGTTCATTATTTGACATTTGCAACTTAATTTGATTATTTGTCTAAAGAATTAATTCCATTTTTCATTGAACTGTAAAGTTCATGTTTCTTCTTCCTTATTGTGGCAGCATGCCCCTTGTTTTTTTATTCATTCGTTTATGGGATGTGGGTGTCGCTGGCTAGGCCAGCATTTATTGCCCATCTATCCTTAATTGCCCTTGTTCAGAAGGCATTTTAAGAGTCAACCACATTGCTGTGGTCTGGAGTCACATGTAGGCCAGACCAGGTAAGGATGGCAGATTTTTAGTGAACCAGATGCATTTTTACAACAATCAACAATGGTTTCATGGTCATCGTTAGACTTTTAATTCCAGGTTTTTATTGAATTCAAATTTCACCATCTGTCATGGTGGGATTCAAACCCTGGTCCCCAGAGCATTACCCTGAGTCTCTGGATTACCAGGCCAGTGACAATACCACTACGCCACCAACTTCCCACCTGTTGTGTAGCCAGATTATTTATGTCTCAAATCCAGTACGGTATCTTGTAATATTTCATACAAGCCTTTTTATACCAAGGTGAATATTGAACTTTTGGAAAAAAATCTGATTCTTTAAACAAATCTATATTTTGAAAGCAAAATCTTAAACCAACCAAGATACTGCAGTGATCATTTTTCATAACTTTTTATTGACGAAGATGAGATGAATGAAGGGAGATAGTATTAATTAAGGGAAAGGGAGGGGAAATGTATTTTAATGGTGAATATTTATTTTCAGGGGGAAGAAGATCTTTGAGCCTCCCAGGTTCATGTCTGTAAATGAGGCTGCAGAACAACTGCTGGAGATCATTGAAAACCGAAGAGATAAAGGAGAGGAGCTAGGTGAGTATAACTGTTTCTGTGTTCATAATTGAGATTGTGCAGGAGCCCACCTTTGTTCAACAAAGTTAGAAAGATACTTGCTCTCTGCAGCTGCAAGATGGTCAAAGAAGAATTAAAAATTAATTCATGCATTATTTTCCCTTGGACATCCTCCAGGAACATCAGCCAAAGCTACAGTTTGTACTGTGATCTTGTGGCATTATGTATAATTAGCCTTTGAGGTAACAAAGTTCCCTGCACCCTGTGGCAAGTTTGGGCTGTGAAAATCTGTCCATCTGATTTGGTTTATTTTAGATCTTGAATGTCACACTTAAACTGTGCTTGAAATTTACTTTCTGAATTTACTGTGTTTTACTTGGGTCTTTATATATTTGGGCAATATTCACCATTTGGATGCTGTAATAGTTGTCAACATATGCATGTCAGAATCTAGATCCAAATAGAGGAAAGAAAGGAACTTAAAGCATTGTCACTATCTTCCATAGAACCGTTGCGTCAAGACTTCTGGCAATGTAACTCTATTTCCATATCATCCATCTACCTCTTTTCTGCCCTTACCCCCTTAAGAAATAGCAACATCTTGCATTTATATAACACCTGTAATGTAACAAAATAGCCCAAGGTTCCTTACAGTTAGGGGAAATAGAAGGGAGCCCAGGGGAGGCAACCAAAGTGCTTTCAAAGAAGTACATTTTTAAGGTGGATTTTGAAGGTGAGAGACATGTTTTAAGACAAAGAAATGTAAGGGAGGGAATTCCAAAGTGAGTGTAAGCTGGCTGAACACTTTGCCACTAGTAGTACTGGAGGTATTATAGCTGATCCCATGCTTCTGAATACCGTTGCTCAGGGCAATATATCATTATGGATTAGGAAGGAGTTAGCAATGAGCACTGGGGGTCCCCAGAGAAGACTGAGTACAGGAAAAGACATCATTGCAGTAGCTTTTCTGGCAGTGCTGAGACAGTTAGGAATAAAATCATATAATGACAATCCCACAGAGGAAAAATGGATATAAGATTGGTATGGTTAACTATGTCAAAGGCTGCAGGAAGGTGGAGGAGGAATAACACATTGTGATCATAGTCACACAAAATGTTGTTGGTGACTAGCCAGGTGGTGGGTGCATTGAAGCTGAATTTGAAGGGATTTAAATGGGGATTGGCAAGAGAGGTGGACATGGGATTGGGCAGGAGAGAGGAAAGGAAGTTTGGAAATGTTGCACAAGCTCCAGATGACAGAAAAACATTTCCACCCTGCCTCATTCCATAAAATCGTAAAATATATTGCCATTTAACCTTTCCTAGTGACTAAGAAGGTTGTGTGTGCTGACTCAAAGTTCATACAATCCTGAGTTTGATGGCCCTGGGTCTTGTCTGCATGAACTGATTTCACCACTGAAAGAACATTAAAGTCCAAAGTCAAGTCTCATACTTAGATTACCTACCATGTGATTTGTATCCCAGCAAAAAGTTAGGCAAGTAACTTTGCTCCCTGCACCTCCAGCAAAAAGGTACCCAGAACTCCACAATTCCAGTATCACATAACTTTTCACGAGGAGGTGCATTGGAGTAGCATAGGTATTTTGCCACTGAATCTTTTTCCTCTCCTACTTTTCTAACTCCCCAACACCATGCCCCCCCCCACACCCGACAACTCCTGAAGTAAGTAAGGATTTTTTAAAATTAATTTTGATCTATTATTTTAAATTATAATGAATACAAAGAAATCCAAAAACTAGGAAGAAACAATATGCTTTGATTTCTTTTTAAAAGAATCTCTAAATGTGGGTGGCCACAAATAATGCCCGTCCCCACTTGCCTTGAGGGCATTAAGTGTTGGGCGCTGCACCTGGAGTCACTGATCAGCCAGACTGCGTAATAGTGTCAGGAACCTGTTGGATTTTTATGACAGCCCAGCATGTTTTGTTATTATATAATCTGATTCTAACCCACAAGCCATCAGATTTTAATGATTAAATTTCCCACGGTGGGATTTCAACTCGCAACCCATTGATTGCTAATCCCAAACTACAACTACTAGGCTACTATTCCACATCAGACTTTATGAACCAATTACACAGATTAATAATTCAAAAAGCAATTTGGGAGATAGACTACAAGTTAATTCTTCATATAACCTGCCTAATTAGATAATGAACGAAGTTTCTGATTCATGCATTTAAATTGAAATTCTGTGTTCAAATGCCAGTCTCTTACTGTTCTCTCTAAACTGCACTGATGCTTAGCAACCTGAAAGTTCCCGCGCAGGCTGCATACAAGCCAACCCCTCTAAGTTAATGTGTGTGCATGGCCATGCAAAAAAATTAAAGGGCCCACGCACTTAAATGAACCAGCCATGCACTCAGAAAAGATAATTATAGAGGGTACATTGCCTGTCTTTAACATGCATTTAAAAAATTCTGCAAATCTGTATGTACAAATCTGTTTTTATCTGTCAAATATATCTACTCAATCTAGCATCTCTTCAAACGGAGACTGAAGTAAATATTGCATAATTTACATTAACAATTCAACCATAACCACACAGCAGATTTTCCAGCTGAATATCTTTACACCTCATTAAGAAAATGTCAAATGCTCTAAATACACTTGGTTGCCTTCACTAAATTGCACGAGGGCTCATGTACAAACAGGCAAACTCAACAGATGTCGTCTGGTAAAGCAAACATTGTATCTGCAATTGCAATTCACAGAAAATCTGTTTGACCTTCCTGTTTCCTCCCTTCCTCAGTACACCCAAGCTCAGAATCTAGTGCTGTGTCTACTTAGGGTCAAAATAATGTACTGGGTTTGGAATTCCACCCAGTTACTCTGAGCATTTTATATATTTTGTGTTCCCACCAACTTTGTCCTCTTGGAAATTTATACCTCCAAGTTTGGTAATTTTATTTATTCATTCATGGGATGTAGGCTTTGCTGGCAAGGCCAGCATTTGTTGCCCATCCCTATTTACCCTTGAGATTGCCCTTGAATAACAGTCTGTTGGGATGATTATTTTGTGATTTGCCTGTGATGGAAGATTACGGCCTTTAACTCCTGGTGTGATGCTGATCTCAAATTAAATCAACTAATCTTGCATTGAAATACGCTTATTTAAAAAAAGTATCCTTTTCGTCTAATACGCTTAACAATAATGTTTCCTCCATAAGCAGATTTTGATTACAAAGCAAAAAGAGAAACAAGAACTTTACGAGGTTTCTGGTGTGACAACCTTAGCTCAGTGGTAGCTCTCGACCTCGAGTCAGAGGTCATGGGACCCCAGAGTCAGAAGGTTATGGGTTCAAACTCCACTCCTGAGATATAGGACAGAATTGTAACTGCCAAGGAGGGTGGGAATAGGTAGTTAAATTCCCAAAAAATGCTGACATACCAGAAACATGGCCTGAGCCCACCCACTTCTGGGTGTCATTGGAGTGTGTTCCAGGTGAGGAGGAAAATCCCTTGGAGCTGTCAGTTCAGTCATTTAAATATTTAAATAATCAATTAATTGAGTCTTTAACCCAGAATTCTGGCTTTTAACAGCCAGCACATGGGTTGCTGGAGCTATGTGGAACTCACCAGGGCCAACAAGGCAAGAGCACAATGGGGAGTCATTAATCAATGAAATTGACAGGCTGGGAAAACCTTTAAACAATTAAACTATGTAAATGCTGCCTATTAGAAAGGCTTGTTCTCACAGCACTTGTTCTGAGAATGTGATTCCTTTGTTTTAAAGGTGAAAGTCTTCATCTACCCTGGGCTTTATTAAATTTAATCTGATCTTCCCTTCTGTCAGCCTTCACTGCAGCATGGGTGCAGTTTATGGAGCTCTATCATGAATCTGAGATGAGGAACAAGAGCAGCAGTACCAACACCAGTAGAACCTAGAGCAGCAGCAGCTCTAGCAGCAGGGCAACAACAGCTGCCTTCTCTGCAGCCACATGTCCTTCCACAGGACAAAGGGGATGGACACAGTTCCAGCTTGAAGGAGGCAATGCCTCCAGAACAGGGTATATGTTCGAAGGATTAGCTTCCGCAACATGACTGAGCAACAGTGCCCCAAGAGGCTCATGGCAGGTCAATGCTGACATCTGCAGTCTTCTGGAATACTTCCAAGTTGGCCAAGTGGGCACACATTGCCAGTGGCTGTCAAGATCGGCCAGCCCTAAATTTCTTTGCATCTGGCTCCTTCCAGGGATTTGCTGGTGACATCTGCAGGATTTCACAACCAGCATATCTCCCAGGTGACTGATGCCATGTTTGCCAAGACCGTCATTTATGACAACTTGGCACTGATGAGGCCAATGAGACAAAGAGTTTCTTTCTGCATTAACTGAATTCCCACAAGTGCAGAGAGTCATAAACTGTACATGTAGCAATCACGGCACCCACAGATAGGCTTTGAATATTTATCAATCGGAAGGGATTTCACTCCCTCAATGTTCAGCTCGTGTGTGACTACCAGAAGGTTATCATGCACATCTGTGAAAGATATCCTTGAAGCTACCATGGTTCTTTCATCCTGTGACAAGAGCTGTCTTTTCATGGAAATTTGAAGGAATTGTAAATGCAAGAAGTGTGGTAAATAAGGTTGATGAGCTGCAAGTTCAGATAGGCACATGGGAATATGAAGTTGTGGCGATAATGGAGACCTAGCTCAAAAAAAGGCATGACTGAGCACTAAATATTCCGGAGTACAAGGTGTTCAGGAAAAATAGGGAAGGAAGGAAAGGAGGTGGGGTGGCAATATCGATTAAGGAGAATATTACAGTCTTTGAGAGAGAGGATGTTCTTCAGGGGTCAAGGACAGAACCTATCTGGTTAGAGTTAAGAAACAATACATAAGATCAGGTGCCTGGGCAGATCTGGGGGCACCCTTCAGTATGCACCAGCAAGGGTGTCAAGAATAGTAATGATTTGCTCTGCCTTGCACAACATGACATTGCAAAGAGGAATGGAGCTGCAGGAGTAGGAAAGTACACTCTGCTTGACAACCTCAGATGAGAAGGAGGAGCAAGAAGAAGAGTAGGTGGAGTTTGATGTGGCCAAGGTGCCTGCAGCCAATCACCTGGCTGCCAGAGAGGCCCTGACAGATTCATACAGGCACACTTTAGATAATCTGAATGTATGAAGCCATGTGGCATTCCAATGTTAAACGCTCTGCCCCCAATCCGCCAATATTGTTTGAGAGAGAGAAACTGGAGAAACATGGCTGGCGGAAAAGCTGGGAAGGACCCGGGAAAGGTCAAGCCTAAAGCAATTTCCCGCTCTCCGAGAGCAGGATTACAGTTTCCTGTTGATCGTATTCATAGGCATTTGAAGACTGGTACCTCTAGCCATGGATGGGTGGGTGCTACAGCTGCAGTGTACAGTGCACCTATGCTTGATTATCTCACTGCTGAGGTGTTGGAGTTGGCAGGAAATGCATCTAAGGACCTGAAAGTAAAGTGCATCACGCCACGTCACTTGTAGTTGGCCATCAGAGGTGATGAAGAGCTGGATTAGCTGATCAAGGCAACCATTGCTGGTGGCGGTGTGATTCCTCATATCTACTAGTCTCTGATTGGGAAGAAGGAACAGCAAGAAACTACATAAAGCCCAGTTTTTAACTTACCCTCTTCCTCCCTACTGTTGTACTGTAATTCAGATAGAAGAAACCTGAGAATACTTGGCATTTTTTTTTAAAAGAGTAGTTAAAATAAAATGGGAAGAGTTTTAGGAGATGACTTTAGTGTTCAATATAATCTGAAAGAGCTGTTTGTCCTACAGTTTAGGTTTAAAGCTGTATGAAAATATAACTAGAAAATACAGCAGTTTGTCAACAATTATATTAGGCAAGTGTGTTTTATACAATAAAACTACACAATTTGAAATACATAATGACATTGACATTGCTATAAACACTCATGTGAATCCCTTTATGCTGCTAAGAAGTCTTCCTCTTCTGCTTTCTATTCTCCTACCCCTGGTTTCAACAGAGCTGGAGCCCAGCTACTCATTCTCCTGCTCTGACAGTACTGCCTGTCAATTTTTGATTCCTATTTACCTGGGGACAGACTCATTTTCATCCCACCGATATTGACTCTGACAGCATTTGTTCATTTCATCTGCCATTTTTTTATTATCTACTACTAACTCCCCATTCTCACTCTCTAGAGGACCATTTTACTCTAGATTGCTCCTTGTCCTTTTCCATTGCCGGCCTAAACCTTAAGATACTATGACGTTTGTTCCCTAAGTGATCCCCCTTCTGATACTAGATCCGCTGGACACTTTCCCAGAATCAGATCCAGCAATGCCCCCTTCCTCATTGAGCTGGAAACATACTGATCAAGAAAATTCCCCTGAACACAGTTCAGAAACTCTTTCCCTTCTCTGCCCTTTACACTATTACTATTCAAGTCTATTTTGGGATAATTAAAAACCTGCACAATTACTACTCTAGTTTTGCAGCTCTGTAATTTCAGTCAATGTTAATCCTAACATCACTAAAACAAATTATCTGATCATGTAACGTACTGTTATTTGAGGAATTTGGACCTGCTGTGTGCAGATTATCTGCTGCATTTTCCAACATGATAATACTGCAAAAACACTTCATAGGTTGAGATCATGAAAGGCACTGTGTAAATGCAGGATCTTTGTTTTCCTTCTAGAGTTTGCCTGTCTCACTAAAGGAGATGAACTTCCTTTCCAGTACATTAAAAACAGGAGAGAATGAGAAAGGAGAGATTCTAACTGTTTGACAGGCTATTAGTCCATGACATTTTTACATCCACCCACCACCCCTTCCCACCCTCAAGTAACTCAACATGAACTTTAACCATTTTTTCTCGGGGGCTGCTGTTGCTGAAGCAGACTTGCTGAGATAGGTCCCCATCCTGTTTGCTTATTTATAAATATTCATGCACCCCATCAGTAACCAACTTATTGCTGAATTGTGACCACACTGTGTGCCTGCCATCCACCTGAATTTCTTTAAAAACTGAAACAATGAGAATTATCCTTCTGGGAATCAACCCTTTGGTCAATAGTTTGTCATCTCAATAATTTTAAAATCACTTCATTAGGTTTTCCAACTTAAAAGTCAGTTTCCTCTCATTCTCTATGAAAATATGATTATGAGTTCTTATGGCTTAAGGGCTAAAGATATTACCTGGCATACTGACCCAAGTAGGCTGGAAGGATCCCATTATCACCCACCAGCACCCATAGTCGTAGCCACTAGTATCTCACCCTAATATTATACACCTCCAAGTAGTCTCCAGATATAACTAAAGTATGGAAGGTCATAATATCTATATTTTTACTGCTGATTGTTTTTCCACAGTTCAGATGGACATATGAAAAACTTCACATGTCCACTTTTAGAATTTACTGGCACCCCTAGGCGATGATCCCAGGACCAATGAAATGAACATCACCTGTGGTTAAGGGCTCCATGTGAATTGATTTCCAAACTGCCTCCAACTCAATGCAGTTGGTCATAAATAGTTTGGGAAGTGCTCATCGGAGATTAAATGAAGACAAGTTTTTGGGGCATTGCAAAGGGATTTTTGTTAAGTGTTTGCCCTGTGCCTTGCCTAAACTCATAGATGTTTACAGCACAGAAGGAGGCCATTCGACCCATCGCGTCTGCACCGGTTAACAACTAATCCCGTTTTCCAGTGCTTGGCCCATAGCCCTGGAGGCTATGGCAACGCAAGTGAATATCTAAATACTTAAATGTTACGAGAGTTTCTGACTCAACCACCCTTTCAGGCAGTGAGTTCCAGACTCCCACCACCCTCTGGGTGAAAAAATTTCTCCTCAACTCCCCTCTTAGCCTTCTACCTCTTAACTTAAATCTCTGCCCCCTGGTTATTGATCCTTCTACTAATGGAAAAAGTGCCTTCCTATCCACCATCTATGCCCCTCATAATCTTATATACCTCTATCAGGTCCCCTTTCAACCCTCGTTGCTCCAAGGAAAACAACCCCAATCTTTCCTCATAACTCAGACCCTCCAGCCCAGGCAGCATCCTGGTGAATCTCCTCTGCATCCTCTCCTGTGCAATCACATCCTTCCTATAATATGGTGATCAGAACTGCACACACTACTCCAGTCATAGCCTAACCAGCGTTTTATATAGTTCCAGGATAAACACCCTGCTCTTGTATTGTATTGTATATCTTGTATACAAGTGCCTCGGCTAATAAAAGCAAGTATCCCATATGTCTTCTTAACCACCTTATCTACCTGTCCCGCTACCCTCTAGGATCTGTGGATATGCACACCAAGGTCCCTCTGATCTTCAGTACTTTCCAGGGTCCTACCATTCATAGTATAATCCTTTGCCTTGTTAGCCCTCTCCAAGTACATTACCTCATATTTTTCCAGGCTGAATTCCATTTACCACTGCTCTGCCCATCTGACCAGCCCATTGATATCCTCCTGCAGTTTAGGCTACCCTCCTCACTATTTACCATCCTACCAATTTTCGTGTCATCTGCAAACTTCTTGATCATACCCCCTACATTTAAGTACGCCACGAACAGCAAGGGCCACAGCACCAAGCCCTGCAGAACCCCACTGAAAACAGACTTCCAGTTACAGAAACATCCTCCTACCTTTACCCTCTGCTTCCTGCCTCTCAGCCAATTTTGGATCCGACATGCCACTTTGCCTTGGGTCCCATGGGCTCTTACTTTCTTGATCAGTCTGCCATGAGCGACCTTCTCAAAAGCCTTGCTAAAGTCTATGTAGACCACATCAAATGCATTACCCTCATCAACACTCCTGGTTAGCTCCTCAAAAAATGTGATCAAATTTGTCAAACACGACCTTCGCTTAACAAACCGATGCTGACTATCCATGATTAATCTGTGTCTCTCCAAGTGCAGATATATTCTATCCCTCAGAATTCTTTCTAGTAACTTCTCCACCACTGAATTTAGACTGACTGGCCTGTAATTTCCTGGTCTATCCCTTCTTCCCTTTTTTTAATAATGGGACAATTGATAATTAATAATTAACAATTAATAATTCCTACCTGATTTAGGAATGCTTAATGCTGACACTAAGAAACAAAAGGTGGCATGTCCAATATCCCAAAATCAACAAATCTCACTTTTCTTAAAAAGATTGAACTTACACTTATTGCAGGAGATCCCAAAGTGCTTCACAGCCTTTTAACCTGCAGCTGCTGATATTGTGACTAGCATAAAATTCAGCAAAAAAAGTCTCTGCACTACACTTAGGTACTCCAGAAGTTCCAAGTTAACTCTGTAAAGATATTTGAAAGTGGGGAGGTATTTTTCTCTTATGTTTCAGCCCTTTCTCTCCTGAAAATGTTGATTTCTTGCTGAAATCTGGGTCCACAGGCACAAAGCTGGTGGATTTGGACTCTGCTATGATGGTTGTACCTGGGCTGTTCAGGGTTGTGGAGGGATATCTTTTGTTCCCCAAGCAGCCATCTTCTTACATTCTGGAAAGGTGGAGTAATGGGGATGGTTGAATGTCGTGAGATCAAAGTGTTGTGCCAGCTGCCTGTGAAAGTGGCACTGACTTACCTGATCCTTCTGTAGAGATCACAGACCAGCTGGACATTAATGAAAGTCTTTCTTATTGACGAAAACCTTCTGAGACAGGGAGATGAGTAATATGTCCCCTGTAGCATCCTAGCAGAAATCCAACACAAAATGTTAACAACAGTGGTGTCTTTGACATCCATTGGCAAAGCATGACAACCTGGCCCAACATGCAGCAAGTCTTATGTCAGGATTCAGTGACTGTGTATCTCTGTCATGCACTGTCCCACAAGGTACTCAGGAAAGTGACACTTAATCTGTTAATCTTGTGCACCTGCTAAGATCTTCTGCCCCCTCATTTGCTGTGTCCTAACAGGCTGCCTGCTGCTCTTCCTGGTTATGGAGGCTGCTGATAATCTTTTAAATGAAAACCAAATCAACGAATGGAGGCTGCTGATAATCTTTTAAATGAAAACCAAATCAACAAAATTGGGATAAATCAGGCACAGCCCCTAATTCAGGTCAGCTGTAAAACCAAGAACAAAGTTTTAAAGGAAACTTACAAACTTTAAATCAAAATGTGATTAAAGGGGTCAACAAAACACCCCAGTCCCCGCGGTGCCCACCGAGCACGGAAGGCCTCGAGAGTGCCAGCAGACACCGCGTGCTTCTTCTCCAGGGACATCCGGCAGCGAACGTAGCCGCGGAAGAGGGACAAACAATCGGGCGGGACTCCCCCGTCGATCGCCCGCTGCCTGGACCTGTTAATGGCCAACTTGGCCAGGCCCAGGAGCAGGTTCACGAGGAGGTCCTCCTCCTTCCCGACCCCCTTCCGCACCGGGTGCCCATAGATCAGGAGCGTGGGGCTGAAATGCAAACAAAACATCAATAAAAGGTTTTTCAAATAACTAAAAAGGGAGTGCAGCCTACAACACCCTATGTATACATGGTCCACGGACTCCACAAGACCGCAAAAAGGGCACGTGTCCTGAGAGTCCGCGAACCAATGCATCCTCTTATTATAAGGGACTGCTGCATGCAACACCCTCCAACCCAGGTCTCCGATAGAAAGGGGGAGGACACCTCCGTAGAGGGCCTCCCATCGGGGGCTTCCGCCGCCGGACGGCAACAAGGCACGCCAGGGCGTGTCCCGGAGGCTGCTGATGCTGCTGTTGTTCCTCCAACTATTCATTTATCTAATGAATCAATTAAGGTAGAATGGCACTGGTTGTTTATTTGGGTGAGTAAGGCAAACATAAGCAGAGAAAAAAATCTCCAAGCTCAAGGATCCTTTGAACACAAGATAAGTAACTTCCTATGTATCTAGTGCCTGCATTTGACTTCATGTTTAGATACTACTTCAGCCAGCTTCTGAAACTAATCCATTGGGGTTTTACTCAGCAGATTGGGCAGGACTGTCCAATTTTTCCAGTTTTAAAAGCTTGTTAAAGTCCTAGTTACACTATAAGACCCTGAATTGCTTGTATTAATCTGCCTGCTTCTGGCCAGTGATTCTAAACAAAACTCAACAGTTAATTCAGCATTGAGCAGGAGCAGGCATTAGGTGCACTGAAACAATTTTAACAGCATGACTACCCCATTTACACTGGGCAGGTTGGGTTGAAATCATTGGCTAGAAAGTTCAGTCTTGTTTAGTGGTGAATATGCTTAATACCTTTGATATGTCCAAATGTGTGAAGCTGTTGTTTTTCTTTTATGTAGCACTGACTGAAGAGACCCTGTGTGTTGGGCTGGCCAGAGTGGGTGCCAATGATCAGAAAATTGCAGTTGCAACCCTACAGCAAATGGTGAAGGAGGATCTAGGAGCCCCTTTGCATTCCCTGATCATCACAGGCCACATGCATCCTATGGAAATCGAGATGCTTAAACTGTTTGCTGTGGACAATTCAAGTTTTAATAAACTTATAACACTTGATGGATCGACATATTATTCATAACAAAAAAATAAAGTGCAATTTTAAGTCTTAATTTTCAAGTTTTGTGCTTCCTTGGAAGTGATGGAAAACTGGAGTGTCTGATAAGAGAAGTGAAAAAGGGCAATTCTGCTGAAGCATCAACTGGCCTGTTGTTTCCACAGATGTTGACTGACCTATTGAATATTTCAAGCATCTGCAGTTTCTGCTTATAAAAATGAATCCCTGAATACATTAGTTTTGAAAAAATTTTAAGGAGTAATAGTGGCTTCAGTACGTAAACTAAAAACAGTTAATCAATGTCCATTAGCATAATAGAATCATAGCGTTGTTATGTTACAGAAGGAGGCCATTGGACATGTCGTATCTATATGGCCCTTTGAAGGAGCAATTCACCTAGTGCCAGTCCTCTGCCTTTTTCCCATTGCCCTGCAATTCTTGCATTTTCAGATAATGATCTAATTCTTTTTTGAAAGCCTCAATTGACCCTGCCTCCACTCTCCGGCAACGCACTCCAGATCCTAACCGCTCGCTGCGTGAAGATGTTTTTCATTATGTCACCATTGCTTCTATTGCTAATTACCTTAAATCTGTGTCCTCGGTCCTCAATCCTTCCACCAATGGCAACAGGTTCTCTCTATGTACCCTGCCCCGATCCCTCATGATTTTGAACACTTCCATCAAATCTCCTCTCGACTTCCTCCAAGGAGAACAGTCCCAACTTCTCCAATCTTTCGACATAACTAAAGTTCCTCATCCCTGGAACGATAGTTTTAAAAATCTTTTCTGCACCTTCTCTAATGCCTTCACAACTTTCCTAAAATGTGGTGCCCATAACTGGATGCAGTACTCCAGTTGGGATTGAAGCAGTGTTTTATAAAAGTTTAACGTAACTTCCTTGCTTTTGTATTCTATGCTGCCATTGATAAAGCCCAAGAGGCTGTCTGCTTTATTAATTACTCTCTTAATCTGTCCTGCCGCCATCAATGATGCACGTACATACCTAGGCCCCTCTGCTCTTGCACTCCCTATAGAATTGTACCCTTTATTTTCTGTTTTCTTTCAGTGTTCTTCCTATCAAAATGAATCACTTCACCCTTCTCTGTGTTAAATTCATCTGTCACTTGTCACCTATTCTGCCAACTTGTCTATATGTCCTTTGGAAGTTCTACACTCTCCTCATGGTTCACAATACTTCCAAGTTTCATATCATCTGCAAATTTTGAAACTGTGCTCTGTAAACTAAGGTCTAAGTACTAAGTAGGAAAAGACACTGGTTGGTGCAACACTAAGCCATGCACACCAAAATCTCCCATGGTTTTGTGTGCTGAGTTGGCTTATCTCTTGAGACAGTGGATGTGATGATAGAGTTAACAGCAGCATCCTTTTAGGAGGGGTCAATCAGTGCTTGCACTCCTGATTACCATTTGGAAAGTCCTGCTGCATCAATGTAAGGCTGAGTATACACTGAAAAAGAGAAGTTTACATGGCTATCAGGAAAAAATAGAGTGGGCTACTTGGATAGCTCTTCAAAGACTGGAACAGATGTGATGATGTAAATTGCCTCCTTCTATGATTCTATGATATCAATAAGCACAGGGTGAGCCAGCCTTCACTGTTCAGCTTCAGACATGAAGAACTAAGCAATATATTGGAGATTTTCTGACAACCATTCAATTAGATCCCATAATTTATTGCCTTTGAGTGAAAGGGAGAAAATTGTTTGGAAGGAGAAGCAGCTAATCAAAGGAGTGAATACCACATGTATGGAAACCACTAGGACCAAAGCTTTACTGAAATTCAGAGAGCAGAGGACAGTGATAACAAAAATGGAGGTCAATCATAGTGATCGGACATAATGAACCAATAGTATGAGGTTGATTATTCAGACTCGAGATAGTTAAAGTCTTGTTCCAGTTCAAAGATACTGAAGGAATGTTACTAATATGCTGTTGAAACAGATTATCCTGAATTATTCTTCACTGGCTTCAACCTTGCATTGTCTATACATCGTGGTCTAAAATCACCAGCCTCTAATGCACTCCTCAGCTTCTTCCTGCTTTTAAGAAAATAAAATATGGAAGGAAGGGGTAAACTATTCAGTATCTTTTGGATAGTGTGGGGTCACACAATTTGCACAATATGTACCTTACCCAACTTCATCTCCTGAGTAATTGCAGGTAAAACTTCTAATAAGAGAATGAAACTGAAAATGTCTCCCTGTCTGCCAATAGGAATAGAGCAAAAGTCCTAGTCTATCTATTTAACATTAGAATCTAGAGTATTCAACTTGAACTGATTACATTCCACTAATCATATACCCATGATCCCAATAGCACTAGAACTAATCTTATAATATAATAGAACTAGAACTAATGGCTTTCTAATATTTGGTTCTTTGTCTATATTTATTCTCCAATCATCGCTGACATCTATGTAACACCTTTAATATAGAAAAAGATCTCAAAGTGTTTCACAGGCTTAATAAAAATTGGTCACAGCTAAAAAATAGAGATGTTGGAACAAATGATAAAAAGCTTGATCATAAATGGTTGGTTTTAAGAAGAGTCTTAATGGAGGCAAGAGAGGTGAACAGGTTTAAAGAGGTAATTCCAGAGCAAAGTCCCTTGACAGCTGAAAGCATAGCTACTGATGGTGGGACAAAGGGAAGGTAGATACACAAGAAACCAGAGTCAGAAAGACAAGAGTGTTTGGCGCAGGGGAGGGATTGTAGGGTTATACGAGGTGGCAGGGATTGAGATAGGTGAAGCCATGGAGGCACGTAAACACAAAAATGAGGATTTAAATTTGGAGCATTGGGGACAGGAACCAACGTATATCAATAAGGACAGGGATGATGGATGAATGGGCTGAGTGTAGGATAGGACACAGACAGCTTGAATCCTATTCTTAACCATACCTTCATTTCACTCCTATTAAAATGTTTAGTAGAAAGCATTAACTTTTTTTAAAATCACATTTTCTGTAGGAAGATGAGGTTAGAATAATCTAATCTAAATGCTTGGCACTATATGTTCTATCTAGTCTTTTGTAATCACAGTTCAAATTATAGAATTCACTTTATGTTTTCCAGCACTTTGAAGACTTTGACCACTGCTCAACACTTTCTGTAATTTGATTTTCAGTGCTGTGTGCCTCATAATTTAAAATATTGAATCCTAAAATCATCCTGTTACTCTTCTCTAAACCTTCTTCAATGAATCATGAACTTTTGAAGTTAGCACACCCAAGTTATGACAATAATCCAAATGGAGCCTTACCACTATTATATGTAAGATTCAAATACTCATTCAACTTATGATCAAGGACCCTCGTGAAGAAGGCTCAGAACTATATACACAAGGCAACTACAGGCAGACAATAAATGCCAGCCTTGTCAATGAAGCTCACCTCCCAAGAATGAAAGGAACCTAAACCCCATTACTCAGTTAGCTTAATTGATTGCAGCATATGCATTTAGTGAATGTTCAGTATTTATATCAAAGTATTTTCCTTAACCCTCAATAGGTACTTATGTTTCCTGTACCAGTGCAAGTAATTTACATTGATTCATCTTAAATTCAATGTGCTTTTGCTTAAACCATCCATATAATTTTGCCAAATCCCTTTGAATACTATTAATCCATTTTCATTAATCAGCTGACATTGTAATTTAGCTGTCATTGCTTCATGAATAAAGTGGCACTCCCTCAGGATTTATTGTTAAATTTCACAAGCTGTGTATTCAGAAGGCTAAACTTTCTGGGCATATACAGATCTATTTTTAAAAATACATATATATATTTAAGATTAATATCAACTACTATGTCCTTTAATCAGTAAGTTTTTATATATATATATATTTAATATATATAGCCTTAGCAAACAAAATACTGAGAAATTTAAACATTAAGTTAAGAACTTAGCCAAGCCTCTTGCTAAACCACTCAGCATTTAAAGCGAGCAATTTTAAAATAATCCTTCCCCCTTGACATCTCCCCTTGACATTCAGTGGCATTATCATCACTGAATCAACATCTTGGGGTTACCATTGAACAGAAACTGAACTCGACCAGCATATAAATACTGTGGCCACAAGAACAGATTGGAGACTGGGAACTCTGAGGTGAGCAGCTCACCTTCTGACTCCATCTACAAGGCACGAGTCAGGAGTGTGATGGAATACTCTCCGCTTGCCTGGATGAGTGCAGCTCCGGGAACACTCAAGAAGCTCAGCACTATCCAGGACAAAGCAGTCCACTTGATCAGCACCCCATCCATCAACTTAAACATTCAGACCCTCCACTACATTCAGACCCTCCACTACTGATGCACAGTGGCAGCAGTATGTACTACATTCAAGATACACAGCAGCAAATTACCAAGATTCCTTCGACAGCACCTTCCAAACCACAGCCTTGACCAGCTAGAAGGACAAGGACAGGAGATGCATGGGAACATCACCATCTGCAAGTTCCTCTGCAAGCCAAACACCATCCTCACTTGGATCTACATTATTCTATTTAGCAAATCCCCGACTGAAGTCAAGTGGTAATTTCATTATTTGCTGTGTTAAGGTGATTAGCCTGTCGCTTAGTCTGTAGAGGGGGCACTCCTCAGTAATGTGCAGCATTGGGCGGAATTTTTCCAGAATTGCACTAAGTGTGGTAGTGGGCAGGTAAAATGGAGTTCTACCTGCCGATGGAAATGGCGAGTTGAGTTTTCACGCCATACCATCCCGAGCCCAACTCATTATTTATTCACTCCCGCGAAACACACTGTTTCCATGGCGAGCGGGTTCTCATTCGCCCGCCCGCCATCACCACCAGCTCACCACCACTGCCCGGGATACATGGCCAGCAAAAGAAAAAGGCTTCAACAACGGCTCCCTCGAGCAACTGTGGTTGCTGTGGAGGCCCGCCAGGATGTACTCTACCCCTCGCCCCGGCTGCAGGATGGGCAGTAAAGTCACCAACCCAGCTTGGGAGGTGGTGTCAGCGGTGGTCAGCGCAAACGCTCTGCAGAGGAGGACAGCCACCGAGTGCCGCAAAAAGATGAGTGATGATCTCCATTCCATCACTCTTTTCATCACTCCCAACTCTCACACTCACAAGCCCATCACACATGCACAGGACCCTCACTCACTGCCAGTGTAAGGGACATCACCATTCACTCTCTCACACACACACCATCATTGCCCTCAGCCTGCCCACGGGACCACTCACCACCCACACAGGCCAGGCATACTTATCATCTGGCCCGGCAGGAGTCCTGATACACTCTCCCCATCGCTATCCATGCAGGACAAACTGCACACAACAGGAGGGAAAGGTCGCAGACAGTTGGAGGGATGCCAGACATCAAAGTCCTGACAGATTTCAAAAACAGCCATCCAGCTGGCCAGCAATGACCAGGACTGGTTCTGTGCTGATGGTGAGGTCAGCGCTGCTCTCCTAAGTGAGGATCCAGCAGTGCAACATCCATCAGACAACCATGCCATGAGTGATGTGTCCTGTTTCACAGGCCACTGCCATGCACTAATTATCTCCCCTTGCTTTCGCAGGCACATCTGCCAAACAGCCAACAGAGTCCATGACCCAGGGCCTCCATTAAGCCCCGAACAAAACCTCTGAAGAGGAATCTGAAGGCACCCTCCTCGAAATTCTCCACAGCACTCATCCACACCCTTCACCAGCACTGAGACACACACCTCGTTGGGACCTAGCTTTAGAGAAGCCTCGGGATCACAATCTGGTGAGCAGATCACACTTCCTGATCCACAGCAGGCAAAGGCAGGGATTTCCCAGGTCCCCAGCACTCAGAGGACTGCTGGAGGCCAGAACGTTGCTGAATCTGAATCCAGATGACGAGCCTCTGGAATTGGTCATGTCACAGTTGCTGTAGCTGCAAAGGCAAGCTCGGGAACATCAGGAAGGGATGTCCACTGCACTCCTCGGATTGCAAGGCACAATGGAGGAGGCCTCAGGCCCCTTCAGCCTCACTTCAGGCTGAAGTGATAGCACTGGCATTGCAACACACTGAGGTCAACACTGGCAGGATGGCAGCTGCCATGGAGACCTTGGTCCAAGACGTCGCTCCTGCACTGCTGCGTGGGCTTAACTCCATCGCTGATGCCATAGTTGGCCTCCAACAGTGTGTATGTGACAGGGGTGCTGGGCAGTTCAATCTCACTCCAGCTACACCTTCCACTCATGGAGTCAACCAGGGGCCCTGGAGCACCCATAGGAAGGAAGATCAGCAGGTGCACACTCTGGGGCAGTGTTGGGAAAATTAAGAAGAATTATTTGCACAGCCTGGGCACGGGTGTTGATCACTTGTACATACTGTTCGCTATTGTCAATAAGCTCCCAATAATGTCACCCTGCCTGTGGCTCCTTGTTCTGATGAGCAGTGTTCATGTCACTCAGATGTGAAACCTTTCTGCAAAAGATAAAGGCAGGTGTCTCAGTCCAGGGTCTCTCCCTGTGCTCTGTGCGGCCTTCAGACCACAGTGATGGTCCAGCCTCACACTCCCTGGAAACATTACTGATGCCTGCACCTCAGCAGTGCTGGTCATTGCTGCCAGAATGTCGTGGGCAGGCCCACAGAGTTCTCTTATTCTCTCTGTGAGCTCTCAGCACCTTTGAGGTGGGGCTGGTCCCCATCACACCAGCATCTGCAACCAGTGATGCTGTGCACCAGCTGCTGAAGGGCTGAGGTGCCGAAGGCGGACACAGCATCAGATGCATCTAAATTTTCATGGCTGTGTCTCTGAGATGGCCCTGATTATGGAGCGCAAGTGAGCTGCCCTCGGCCAGACAAGAGTCAGACATTCTAGGGGCTATTTGAAGATCTATGGAGTGCACTCACTATATGTTGTCATCATCCTTTTGTGATCGAGCTACTGTTAGGGCCTCCACTGTATCTCCATGACAGGAGCATTCTCACAGAGGGTATTGGCGCTGCCATAAGCCAGACTGGAGTCAAACGTTCACAACTGCAATTTGAGGAACTATGGGGACACCTCACTGCATGGCATCATCATCCACCACAAACCTGGCAGCTATGAGGACCTCCCGAGTGTGCCTTCCTCATCTAGCCAGGGCGAGAGCCCCATCCCTGTCATCGTCAGCACCAAAGACCCCCTCACCCCCATCCCCGTTTGCATTCTTCTCATCGGAGAAGACGTGCATCTCCCCCATCTCCTCCTCAGCTAGCTCCCCTCCCCGTTGCTGTGCCAGGTTGTAAAGGGCTGGTGACGATGTGTGACATCCCCTGCAGACTGTATTGCAGGGCTCCACCAGACTGGTCCAGGCAATGGAACCGCATCTTCAGCATCCCAATGGTCTGCTCCACCAAGTTGTGAGCTGCTGCATGAGCCTCATTATAGCATCACTCTGCTGCAGTCTGAGGCCACTGCATGGGTGTCATCAGCCACGGCCTCTGCAGGTAGGCCTTGTCCCCATGGAGCCAACCTTGCAGCCTCTGTGGACCCTGGAAAACTGCAGGGATCTGCAAGTGACTCAGGATGTAGGCATCTTGCACACTCCCTGGAAACCATGCGCACACCTGCAGGATGCATTTCTGATGGTCGCACACGAACTGCACATTCAGTGAGTGGAAGTCTTTGTGGTTGATGAAGTCCACAGAGTATAGCAATGGAGACTTGAGCACCACATGACTGCAGTCAGTCGAATCCTGAGATCAGGGTAAATCCAATGGCCTTTGCATCTTGGCTGTCCCGGTCCCAGGTGAAATGCACGAAGTTGTGTGCCATGGAGAAGATAACATCTGTGACCTCATGGATGCATTTGTGGGTGGCGGATTGTGAAATCCCACAGAGGTCACCTGTGGAGCCCTGAAAGGAGCCACTGGCATAGAAATTGAGCGCTGCAGTCACTTTCACAGCCACAGGTAGTGGATGCCCTCCATGTCTCCTTGGTGCCAAGTCCTGCAGTAAGTGACAGATGCGAGCCACCAGGTCCCTAGACATGCACAGTCATCGACGACACTGGCTCTGGAGTGCTTGGTGGCCCTTTGGTGCCTCCCTGTTGCTTGCATGGGCGGGCAGGCTAGGAGTCTGACCCCAATCACATCACGCTGGCTGTGCCTGATCTGTCTCAGTTGCTGAGGCATGGTCAGTTTATACAGGTGTCCCTAATGCGTGGCCACTCCCCTCGCTTACCCTGCCCCCCCACCTCGATTGTCTATGCGTGGGATGCAGCGCCAGGACAGGACTTGACCACCACCCCGCACCCCCCCCCCCCCCCCCCCCCCCCTCACCACCACCACCACCACCACTGACAATGGTCGCCTCTGAGATTGGGCGGCACTTACCCCCAGACATCCCCCCACCATACCCACAGCAGTCGCCTCTGGGGCCAGGCATCAGTTGCCCCCACCCTCTGGTGCCTCTAAAGGCCTGTAAATGACAGGCGAGCTGTGGAGAACGCTGCTGCTCACTCACCTCAGTTCCCCCAAAGTGATGGCCGCCTGCATGCTGCTGTGAGACACGTCGGCGTGGTTTCCCACATAGAAGGACGGACGATACGACGGGGTTCCAAGACCCTGGCGAGATGGCCTTTTAATTAGATGCTGATGTATTACAATTAGCTCTCCGCTGACCAATGGCGGGAAACGCAAAGCATGTCGTGCCATATTTTCCACACATGCCACCTATCATGCCCACCACCAGCAGGCTTGGAAAATTCTGCCCATTGTTTATGGCCTTCCACAAACGCATAAGAGGTTTACATTAGGGAAACTACATCGCTGTTCCTTCATTGTCGCTGGGTCAAAATCCTGGAACTCCCTAACACCACGGTGGGTGTACCTATGCCACATGGACTGCAGCGGTTCAAGAAGGCAGCTCACCGCCACCTTCTCAAGGGCAATTGGGGATGGGCAACAAAAGCTGGCCCAGCCAGCGACACCCACATCCCATGAAAGAATAGAAAAACTGAAGAACAGTCAAACTTGCCAGTTCTAGCAGTCTACCTAAGTTTTCGTGCTTGGGAAAGAAACTTCTTCCATTTCAAATTCAGTCACTCTTCATTATTTAAAATTTCAGAAGCCAAAATCCCCATTTTCATCATGCAGGTAAGAAAATGGTTGAAAAATATGAAATGAAGAGAGAGTTATGGTATCGGATTGAGAGGTGCTGAATGGGATATTTCTGGGATCACTGTTTGAATCCTATGGTTTATTATCTACATAAAATGCCTGGATCTAAAGCCAATTGTGAGCTTCTTAAATTTGCAGAAGACCTATAGAGGCTTGAGATTCATGATTTGAAGATTTTTTATGTGGTATTTAATTGGGCAAGTAAATCACAAGCGAAATAGCAGATATTGTTTATTAGCTAAAATAATGAGGCATTCAAAAAAGGGACATATTAACAGGAACTTGATAAGACTGGTCAGTTTCAATGTCAAGAGGAAAATTTTAAAGAATGCATATAGACTCATGGACGGTTGAATATAAAACTACAGTGTTTATACCGACATTTTACAGCTCAATGTGCAAACAAGTTGCACTGCTGCAGGGTTCACAATAAACGTGGGCAATGGGTGAATTCACCACTGAAATGCCAGCAGAAGCCTGCAAAAAAGTAAAGACAAGAAATTCAAGAAAGGTCGACCTGTTCCATACCTAATGGTTCCTCCGGTCCAGATAGTTTGCGGTCACTAGCAGCAGGCTTCCATGGATTTAAACAAGAAGGATTATTTATTTCACACTCTCACCCCAGAAACGCTAATGCTACATCAATCACACAACACATACCCAAGAAAGATACAATTAAAGAGGATAGTGCACTTCTATAAGTATTAAAACCAAATAGAAGAGTTAGCAGTTCATGTGTCTTTGCGAGTCCAGTGAAGAAAGGAGATTTACCACTCTGGAATTGTAATTCGGAGAAGTTCGGATGGCTGGCGTCAGATCCAGATTAACTGCAAGGTTCCTTCAAAGTAAAGACTGCTTAGCAGTTCATGTAGCCAGGCACTGGTGGCAGTTGTAACCAGAGGTCCAATTTCTTTACAGATGAACTCAGAGCTTTTCAGAAACAGGTTGGAGGGGGCTTTTTTTTAAAAGGCTTTTAAGCCTCGCCGTCCTTGAAAAGCAAGATGGCACAGCCTTTCTCTGCAGCCGTGTATTGTTGATGTTAGTCTGCAGCCTGCACAGGTCTCTTCTCGGCTCTAGGACGAAAGGATTTTAGTGTCAGAACCAGTTTTGATCACATAATTAACAGCCATTGATACACAATAAGAGACAAATGGTGGTCCTTTGGAAAGAATTAGTTTCAGCTGCACGGACAAAGGCCACTGATATTCAATGGAAGGTAGGTAGCCATCTTTTTCACTTCACTTGTGGATAACTGGTCTTGATAGCTTTCCTTCATTACATGGCAAACCTGAATTCACAAAGTCTAGGAGTCTATTGTCTTTGTGTTTTGGAGTTGGCTTCGACAATAGCAGGAATGAAATTCCACAGAGGAGTGGAATTCAAGGGGGGGGACCCCACCCATTATAATCCAATTTAGAAAGTTCCAGAAAGCTTGTTAGTTTGCTGAAGTTGCAAGTCGCCTGATCCCTTGATAGCCATCTTAAAAATTCATCAGGGTCCATTTTAAAAGGAATACAGTTTTTAAAATCTGTACTGGCATGACAAGTTGCTCTTCCAATCGCATATTCTGTCTCTCCCATGCTGTTACTTTAGCTCCTCCACTGATAGGCTCCCTTCCTCCCGCTCTTGCTGCTCTCCAGAGCCAGAATTGGAGAAGCAGCAAGAGCAGGAGTTAGAGAATCTGTCATTGGAGGAACTGGAGCAATTATTTCAGATGACAACCTGTTTGACTCGAACATTTCACTTTCTCTGGGTCTGCAACAACCGGTTTGAGTCAAACTTTCGAAATCCTCCGGGACCAGGATGAGGAAAAATAAAACTGAAAAGAGAAAGGATGGAGGTGTCCGGAAAGGAGGCCAGATGCAGGCCCAGAACAGGGGCAGCAGCTAGTGGAGAGATCTGTCACATTTTAGTTTTGTGTGGTAGTGGTGGTGGGTGGAGCTGGGGACTCGGGAGGCAATGAAAAATGAGAAGAGAACTGTACAGATTTTAATTCGGTCTTTTACTAACACACCTAAACTGCTAATGTCTGTCTGATTTTTGTTTTGTTGCATCAAATAGTTGATGAATTTTAGATTAACCTGATCTTAGTTTATTATTGTAAATTGCACCAAGCCATGTGATACCAAATATGGGTGTTACTTTGCAAAATAAGTTTTCAATCTAGCATTGACACATGGTTAGTATACTATTTTGATCTGATTAATCCTGGGTTTAAAATGAGATGAGCTGCTATATATTATAGAGTCTTTCCATTTGGTATTTGTACTGGCTTATCTATCTAAAGAGGGAAACCCTAAAAAAAACGATCCAAATACAGAAGGCAATGTCTCTATGTGACTGCATCACCTAATAAAGAAGTTAGTGAGAATGAAAAAGTAGCCCCCAAAAATCAAGAAGTAGCCCTCCCGGAAATCTCAGAAGGAGCCCTCGACAAAAATCTGTTTTGTTCCCTGGACAGTTGTATATAATCCTAACCACCATTTTTCAAATTGTAGAAGCTGAGAGTGGAACAACAGAAATTATTTCCAATGTGACTTGCGCTATTCATTTGTAGAGGCTGTGTGGTGGTGTGCTTCAGTTCACCTGGGGCGTCCGAGTTGCTGTGGCACTTTTACATGCATGTTGGAGTCTGGAGCTATAGATAGTGATGGTAGAGGCTCCAACTTCCTTTCCATCATGACCAGCAATCTCTCCTGCGGTATGCCTGACACTAATGTGTGTTGAAAGGATTTACAAGTTGATCGCCACATTTGGCCACGTTATAAACACACCTTCCTTGGCCATCAAGTCCTAGGGTGGGATTCCAACCAAGAACACTGGCTTAGAGTCAGGAATGCTACTCACTGCACTACAAGATCTCTTTAATACAGTGTATATAGTATTATAGAAAAGGTGAAGCCAGAATAACAGATACATATTTAAATTAGTGAAAAATAAATCCATTCCGAAAACCTATTTTACTCAAAGATTTATAAACACTTAAAAATTTCCTACAAGGTAACTCAGTAGAGCCAAAAGTGTTTGATACGTTCAAAATGCAGTTGTGTGCTGGCCTGAATGAATTTGAGCATCAGGGTTTGAGGTTTGATGCAGTGAATGGTCTTTCGATGTCCTTAATTTGTCTTATATTCGTATAGATATTGTGCTTGCAGTCCATTCTCAAGGGCATTCTTGGACCAAATGCTTTGAAAATACATTTTGCTTTTATGCCCTGTGGGAATTATCTGACCTCACTACCTCCCAATGATATGATGCCGTGTGAAAAATCACAGACATAATCATGGCCTTAATCATCCAACTTCTCAGATAGGAACTGTTAACATGAAACAGGAGGCCAGACCAAAAAGAGAAAAATAAAAGAGTAAGAGATGTAGGTGGTTTAACAGAGATCTGTGTCCTTGTTGTAGTGCTGAGCCATCCAGAGCAGAGGCCCCATGTTTAGTCTGTTGATCTCAACTCACAGAATTAAAGAATCACACAACACAGAAGGAGGCCTTTCAGCCTATGGTGTATTTAGTGGCTCCGTGAAAACAACCTGGTAATACAGAACTTTAATATTGTTTCCCCAAATTGAGCAACATTATATATGAATTTTGGTGCTGTGCAATGGCAGGTACATAGGCCATACATTCCAAAGACGGGCTGATCCAATCTAACAGCATGTTCTTATGGTTGTTCGTAGTAGGCAGTCTGTAACCAGCCCTCACTTGCAAAACCCAAACAAAACATGCACTGTTAGTTGTGATTCTGCAATTGGGCAGAACTTGCTGAACAATCCTGAGTGCAGTAATAACGTAACTAATAACCAATTTAAGATAATCCATCAAGGTCATAATGTGGCTCATTTACTTTTGCTAGAAGCAACATACATTCATACACAGGGACCCGCTCACAGCAAACAAGAGGAATATGTTCAAGCCTTGCATCAATTTTGAATAAGCTGGGAGCTTGTGTAGTTCCACATTGCTTTCTCCATGACAATGTCTCAGCCAATTAGAATTGACTTTCCAACAAACCAGCACCCTGTTCTCCTGTAGTATAAATTGTTGTGATCGTTTGAAATTTGGCTTTCTTACATTTGTTCTGATGGGTGCAAGACAAAAAGCTTTGGTAACATGTCTCTCTTTTCAGCAATATTCAAGCTCTCTGAAAGAGTTACTAACAACTAGTCCTACTTCCCCAACTCTTTCTCTATAACCCTGAAAAGCTTCCCTTTTTTTAATATACAATTAGGGATGGGCAATAAATGCTAGCCCAGCCAGCGGATGCCTAAATGTAGTGTGCGAATAATGTGTTTTTAAAAATCCCTTTTCTAAATTACTATTGATTCTGCTTGCATCACCCTTTCAAGACAATGTATGTTAGATCATAACAAACCTACTGCTTAAAAAGATCTCTTCATCTCTCCCTTTGTTGTTTCTGCAAATTATCTTAAATCTGTGCTCTCTAGTTATCAACCTTCCTACCAGTGATCTGCCTATCTACCCCATCAAAATCCCTCAAACCTTTGAACACCTCAATTAAATCCCCCCTTAACCTTCTTTGCACTAAGGAGAACAATCACAGTTTCTTTAGTCTTCCCACACATATGAATTCCTTAATTCCTGGTGCTATTCTAGTAAATCTCTTTTGCATCCTCTCCAAGGTTTTGACATCTTTTCTAATTGAGTTGGTGCCCAGAAATAAACACAATATTCCAATTGAAGTCAGTGATTTTCAAGACTTAAGCATAACTTCTTTGATTTGCTATTCTATGCCTCTGCATATATTGCAGACCTTGAACGGATTGTTTTCAGGACAAAGCGAACATATCTTTGCTAACACTTGTATTGCAATCAACATGTGATTCTGTCATGGAGAGAGTTTAGGTGTTTATTATTGTTTGTGAACTAAGTTTTTTTATATGTGTGAGGTTAGTGTGTGTTCTTCCCATCAGAGTAGTTTGACCCAATTTTAATAATTTTCAGCAGCAAGCTTTTGTGAATTTAAAATTTAGTTTATCATGCTCTTGGCTTGGAGGTTTTAATGCAATGTCTCACATAAACTGGGCCAGAACTTCCACAGAGTGGCAATCAGAGTTGGATTGCCAATCCACTTCTACTTTCTTACCTTGAAATCTTTCCAATCCTTTCACCCTCGGCCTTTTGACTCAGGCCGGGCGAGGACTACGCAGGGGAGTGTGTTCCCAGGGCTTTCTGTCAAGGGTTTCAGAGCCAGACAAAAGGGGGCCATGTCCCCTTTTTTAAGGCACTGGCTGCTGTAAATAGGTAGGTTTAAATGTCCTGCCATTTTCAAGCCAGGAAGAAGGTAGGTCTGTCAGGTAGGTGGTTAGAATTTGGGGGGGGATGGGGTTTGAGCAGTTGAGGGGGTCAGGTAGTCAGGGGGACTGGGCAGAACTGGGGGGTTGGGCAGTCAGTGGGAGTTCATGCAGTTGGTGGGTTTGTGCAGTCCAGAGGGTTTGGCAGGCAGTGGGGGGAGGGAGGGGGGGATGGGTGGGGTGGATTCCAGCATTTGCAGGATTCGGACAGTCAGGAAGGTTGGGCAGTCGAGAGGTGAGCAGGCAGATGAGGGGGAGTCGAGCAGTCGGGGTGGGGTGTGGTCAGGCAGTTTGGGGGGGTTGTTGGGCAGTCGGGATGGGTGGGAAGTTGGGAGGGACAAGCGGTCGAGGGATTCGGACAATCGGGGGGAGTGTCAGGCCATTGAAGGGGTTGGGCAGTCGGTGGGGGTGGGGGGGTGTCGGGGAGGTTGGGTAGTCGGGATGGGTTGGGTGGTTGGGTATGTTGGGCAGTCGAGGGAGTGTCAGGCCATTGGGGAGGTCAGGAAGTTGGCGGGGGTCAGGCAGTTGGGGGCCAGTCAGGGGTGGGGGGTGGGTCCGGAGTTTGGACAGTTAGAAGAGGAGGGCTGTCAGCAAGGAGGTAGGTCATGTCAGGCCTAGGGTGTGGTCAGGGGTTGGGGGATTCCTGGAGGGCTGGGAGTCCCACCAGTGGGGTGTGTATTTGGAGGGCTGGGGGAATTTCCCCTCAGGGTTTGGGGGTGTTCCCTTGTGTAGGGGGTTGGTGAATGCCCCATGGGAGTTTAGTAGGTGGTGGGTCATTCTGTGGGGGAGGGAGAGGGGGGAGTCTTTGGGGGTGTTAGTCAAGGTTTGGGGGAGTCCTGTGACTGGGGGGAGTCACAGGGTGGGGGGAGTCCCCTGGTGGGTTTGGGGCTTCACATGGGGGTGTCCCATGGTGGGGTTGGTATGGGTCTGTACAATATTTACCCAGAAGCTGTAAGTGGTTTTAATTTTTACAATGTTTCCTGGGTAACGATTGATGTAAGACATTCGGAATAATCCGAATTTTGTGATTTAAATCACATTTTCAGATGGACCCCAGTGCAGGGCAATTGCCCAGGGGTAGATTGCACTTCCTTGCCGATTGCCACGCAAACCTTACCCGGGAACATTCGGGGGTGGGGGTTCCCCAGTGCATCTTTTGGGTACCCCCCAGTTACGCTGTCCTGGAGCTCAAAAGTTACAACCCACAGTCACGCACAGAAAGAATTGATGAGAAAAAAAACAGTACAATTACAAGTTGAAATGACATCAGTCTCTTTCATAGCAGACCTGTAGTTTCTTAGCTGAATTGCTGTAGCTGGAGACGAGGTCAGGTAAAAGCAGATGATTCTCAGTAAGCTGCAAGGTTTCTTGTGGTTGAATTGCTTGGAGGTGGGCTCTCAGATGTACTTGAAGATGGAACAGGCTGGAGGAGAATCCTTCCCCCACTTTCACGGTATGGCTGTTTTACCTTGGCTTGCAGCTGGTTGGATGACTGCCATAACCATCTTAATCAACATCATCTCCTTACAACCACAGGATCATTCTGAAGAGTGAGGACCATTTCAAGCTCCTCTTTATTGCAAGCCATATCTCCTTCAAACCCCTCCCTTCTCCATCCTCATTCCTAATGCCAGTGGAAAGAGCTCATTGATACTAAAGCCTCAGGTCCAGAAAAAAAGCTATCCAGTCAGTTCACTGTGTGTTTTCTGTTCCCCCTTCAGCACCATCTACCCCTACATCAGCCCTTCTCCTACAACATTCAATAACTTCTTCTCCGCCAGCTCTCATTTGACTTCTTTGCTTCATTAAATCCTTTCCATTCAGCTCTCAACCACCTCAGTCCAATGTTTGCCATTGTAACCTGCTCACTATCCACATGCATTATTTTACCCTTTCTGCACTGCCAGTATCACCCCCTCAAAATTACCATCATTGATCTCTTTTGTCCTTATCTCATCTATTAACACTGACCCCATCAACCTCCACTGATTTTCTGTTATCCACATGTTAATTTTTAAATTTTGTCCTCATTCAGAAATCCTCCATAGCCTCACTGCCCCCTACCTACACAACCTCCAGTCCTATGTCCTAACTCACTCTCTGCTTTTCTACACTGAATTACTATGTATCCCCTCCCTCTGAACTACCACTGATGTCAGGTCAAGGTGCTATCATGTCCTTAGTCTATGGAATTCTCACCCTTAAACCCCTCCATATTGCTGCATTGCTCTCCTTTTTCAAAAATTGTCTAACTGACCACTTTTCAGCCACCCCTGTAAAATCCTTCTAATTCCTGCTTGCTATTAGTTCACTGTCACTTAACCCAGTGAAGCTGCTTGGATCATTTTTTCTGTTATGTCCTCTCTAGCTCCATCTGTTTATTCTCCACACATCCCAGGAGGCTATACAGAGATCCAATATTCCATAGAAGCTCAAGGGATCACTTCACTTCTGCGGACGATAAATTACCATAAAACTTTAAATTGTACAAAGGCTATTCTGCTCCCAGAGACAGAGAACAGGATTATTATACATGCAGAATACATTTAGATAAATAAAACAATTCACAGGATTCTTGAAATAACTCATTATGTCCCCTGCAACATTCTGTACCCCACTGTGTCTCAATGTGTATGGAATTATTAAGAGATTGCAAATAGATTAGATTGTTTCATTTCATATAGCACATCGTCGCTGTCCAGTTTCTTAAATGTTTCCTAGGTTGGCTCCAGGTATCCTGGTTTATTCGTTAATTTCACCAACTTCATTTCCAACTTTCCTTTTGCGAGATAAAGCTAAAGAAAAATGATTTCCTGGTTTTAAATCCTGTGCTGAAGTTTAATTGCTTTCAAATTAAACTGCAGTTTTGTAATACTTCCTTTGACAATGATGCTGCTAACTGTTTATATATTCCCAGGGAAGTAGTAGCAGCAAATTCCATTTTTCATCAGCAGTTCCTGATTCACATGTCAGAGAATGGTTGCTGCTATTTATAATCACAGGGAAATTCTGATATTAGAACAGTGTTTAGTTTTGATGCTGATATAACTCATAGGGTGGGTCCCACTGTTCAGAGATATCCGATTTATCAAAGCATTTCTCAACCGTTTTGAACTTGAGTTATTAAAATCACCCTGCATCATAAAGATTGCTGCATGTTCATCTTCTGTTCGGTTTTGTGCAGTTACGTGAAACTAGAACACAAGGAACTACAGTTCAATTATCGTGATGTTTAACATGAGAAAGTTACAAAGATAAATTTTTATGCTGTGCTGACACCCTGTCTTCTTTCCGTGTTACCTTTATCTCTCCTCTTGAATTGACTCCTGCAGCTACAAAATACTTCATATTACCACATTTCCACCTCCTGTCATTGTCATTATCTTTAATTTAAAAAAAACTCTTTTCATGGGTCTTGAGAGAAAGATGTATCGAAAAAGGATAAGTAAACAAAGGATCAAAGTGTTGCTATTTAGGATTGCTACTTGATTGTACTCAGTGAGGTTAGGGCCTTCTATGCCTACGTTGAACTGACTACTTAAAATAAGATCATTCACATTATCCTGGTTGATTGGGCTTTGCCCAATTCTGCAATCATACTGGCCAACTTGAATTAGATGAAAGGGAAATTGTGTTTAACTAATTTATTAGATTTTTTTTGAGGAAATAATAAGCAAGTTGGACAAAGGGGAACCTGTAGATGTGGTGTACTTGGATTTCCAAAAGGCATTCGATAAGGTGCCACAGGATAAGAGCACATGATATAAGTGGTGACATATTAGCATGGATAAAAAGTTGGTTAGCTAACAGGAAGCAAAGACTAGAGAGTAATGGGTCTTTTTTGGGTTGGCAAGCTGTAACTAGTGGAGTGCCACAGGGATCAGTGTTTGGGGTCTTTATTTACAATCTATATCAATATCTCTTGGATGAAGGGACCAAATGTATGGTAACCAAAATTGCTGATGACACCAAGATAGGTAGGAAAGTAAGTTGTCAAGATAGGTAAAGAGTTTCAAAGGATATAGATAGGTTAAATGAGTGGGCAAAAATTGGCAGATGGAGTATAATGTGGGAAAATGTGAACTTGTCCACTTTGGCAGGAAGAATAAAAAAGCAGTATACTATTTAAATGGAGAGGGATTGAAGAACTCTGAAGTAAAGAGTGATCTGGGTAATTGGATCCTGGTACATGAATCACAAAAAGTTAGTCTGCAGGTATAGCAAGTGATTATGAAGGCAAATTGAATGTTTGCATTTATTGCAAGGAAAATGGAATATAAAAGCAGGGAAGTCTTTTTGCAACTGTACAGGGCATTGGTGAGACCACATCTGGAACACTGTGGACAGGTTTGGTCTCCTTATTTGAAAAAGGATATAATTGTGTTAGAAGTAGTTCAGAGAAGGTTCACTTGACTCATTCCTGGGGTGAAGGGCTTACCTTATAAAGAAAGGTTGAACAAGCTGGGCCTATGCCCATTGGAGTTTAGAAGAATGAGAGGAGGTCTTATTGAAATATAAAAGATTCTGAGGGGACTTGATAGGGTGAATACTGGGAGGATGTCACCTGTTGTGGAGGAGACTAGGGAACGCAGTTTAAGAATAAGAGGTATCCCTTTTAAGATGGAGATTAAGAGAATTTTTTTCTCTCAGAGGGTCATTAGCATGTGGAATTTTCTTCCCTAGAAAGCAGTGGAAGCTGGGTCATTGAATTTATTCAAGGCTGAGTTAGGTAGATTTTTGATGGACAGGGGAGTAAAGAGTATTGGGGGGAAGACAGGAAAGTGTAGTTGAGGCCACAGCCAGTTTGGCCATGATCTTATCAAATGATGGAGCAGACTGGAAGGACTGAATGGCCTACTCCTGCTTCTAAGTCCTTTGTTCCTATGCCTTTCATGTAACTTCCACTGTTCATTTGAAAATATTTTGGTATACCTCACCCTATACCCATTTGTGCAATTTTTGTTGAATTCTAATAGCATTGGAATTTAGATAATCCTGCATTCCCAGTGATATACTTTAAATTTGGACTACTTTATTCTACGTTTTCCTCACATCTCTGTGAAATGCCTTGGGACACTCTTCTACATTAAAGGTGTTATATGAGTGCAATTTGTTGTTGTAAAAGCTGACTGCCATATCTCAGCCCATCCATGATACTAGCCCATGTCCATCCCCATTTATACCCATCGTAAACAATCATTGAGATATTTTGAAATGTAATGCACCTCACATCAGACAGACAGGAAAGATCGCATGCCACACCTCACAACACCACAAGCTTAACGTCCTATAACTGGGTCAAAGAAACATCTCTGAAATTCAGTAAGGCCACTAACCAAGTGAAGGCCTTTATTTAGAAGTCACTGTTGTTCAATCGTCATGCTGTTAATCAAAAAGTCCATCTCTGAGCAAGTCCTACCTGTTCGGGTAAAAGAATACAGGCACAGCATAGAGTCAAGGTCATCCAGAGCCATAGCTGATGGGACCAATAGAGAATGATCAAAATGAGTTTTATCTGGTCTTTGGTTGCTTTCTCTAGTACCAAGGTGATCACTTGAAAGGGACTAACACATAAAGAAACAAAGAGTCAGCAAACCATAATGTGTCAAATGGCCTTTTTCTGTGCTCTGAACTTCTAATAGTTCTATCTATCCTCAGGAAAGCAAGAGACAATTTTCATGTGAATGAGCCTTCTTTTTACACAGCGAGTGGTTAGGATCTGAAATGAACTACTGCCTGCGAGTGTGTTGGAGTCTGATGCAATCATGGCCTTCAAAAGAGAATTGAATAAACACCTGAAGAGAAAAAAAAACTGCAGGTCTACAGGGAAAGGGCAGGGAAGTGGGACCAGTTGAGTTGCTCTTCCAGAGAGCTGGCACAGATATGATGGGCTGAATGGCCTCCTTCTGCATTGTAACCATTTTATGATTCTATTTTAAACCAGAACTGGGACAGCTGCACCCCCCCCCTCCCCCCACCCCCGATGTACCAAGCTGCCCTAGATAGACATTTGTTTTTTTTTCTGAGAGAGATGGTATATTTAGAGAGATTATTGGCGTAACCATCATTTGCCTGACAATTTCAGATATTAGTGCTCTAAAGGCCATCTGAAGACACTCTGAAAAATGTTGGGAACAACAGATTTTGTGCTCAGAACAAGCAATTGTGCCACATTTTAACACAGAGCTAGCTCCCACTGAGCCCATGCACGATGAATCAGCTAGAAATGAAACATATTACAGCGGGAAAAAATAACAATGTAGCACTTCAAAATCTCTCCTAAAATCTATTTGAAAACTACAGGGCCTGGCTATGTAAGTTGAATAACAGCAATGATGAAAACCTTCTCAAAACTAGTCCTTTATACAGGGAAATTCTGAATACATCAGGGCAAATAAACATGATTCTCCAGAACCAATTAATTCTGGATAATTTCCTACAGGGTATGAAAAAAAAAGAATTATTAGAGCACTCAGAAAATATCAAAGGAGTCAGAATTCTACTTAGGGAAGGTATCTCTGTTTGAGATATAACTGAGACTCATGTACCTACTCTCTTTCCCAGACTGAGGTTTTATTTGTGGCAAGAACACTATATGCTGTCTGGCCTGGAAAGGAAAGCAGCTAAAACAAAAACAGAATTACCTGGAAAAACTCAGCAGGTCTGGCAGCATCGGCGGCGAAGAAAAGAGTTGACGTTTCGAGTCCTCATGACCCTTCGACAGAACTAGGTGAATATTAGGAGAGGGGTAAAATATGAACAAGGCAAAAGAGAGATATGGAAATCTTGTCACAGAGAGGAGCAGAACTTCTTCAAGGTAGGCATTTCTTGAAGAGGAGTGGCAGTCAATTAAACACAGAGATAAAAACAAAAAACTGCGGATGCTGGAAATCCAAAACAAAAACAGAATTACCTGGAAAAACTCAGCAGGTCTGGCAGCATCGGCGGAGAAGAAAAGAGTTGACGTTTTGAGTCCTCATGAGAATTACCTGGAAAAACTCAGCAGGTCTGGCAGCATCGGCGGAGAAGAAAAGAGTTGACGTTTCGAGTCCTCATGACCCTTCGACAGAACTGAGTGAATATTAGGAGAGGGGTGAAATATGAACAAGGCAAAAGAGAGATATGGAAATCTTGTCGCAGGGGAAAGCAGCTACTTCAATTTGCACAGGCACCAATGATGGGATTGTAGCTGCCACATGGAATGGAACTTGTTACATGGAATGACCAAATAAGCAAGCCTGCATCTCCATGGCAGTATGAGCATGGGAGGTGATGTGTTTATGAGCATGGGAGGTGATGTGTTTATTTTCTCCACAAAAAAATGACTTGTGGGTAGGAGTTTGCCGGATTGGAATGTTATTTGCAAAACTCTTGATACGACACTGTCGGAGGCCAAGAGGAACTGGAGCTGAGGTGCCCCTCAGCAAAGTACATGGCCAGGATAGTTTGGGTGTCAGATTTTCCCTAGATGCTTTATGGAGAATCGTGCTCCATTTTACAGAACTGACATTCATCACAAAAATTGTTCAGATAATATTAGTTACGACTGGGATGGGAGGAGTGCGCAGTTAATCTAGCCCCGCTACTTCACAGGTCGCACCATTAGTTTAAAAGTTTAATTCATTCACCAAAACGGCCAATGGTTTACCTTCGCTACAGCTAGACCCAGAATAAAAGAGACTTTAACAAGGCTTCTTTCAATAAACTTAGAATTATTGATTTATTATAAAACAAAATTTATTTTTTAAAACAAGTTGCAAGAACTGGTTAACACATAATTTGTAATCAGGAAGTGTAACTATCTAACCCTCTTAAAATTCCCCCAGCACACACACACATGAACAAACAAAGGACAAACAGAGAGGGGGTGGAACTTTCTGTGCCCACTGGCATCAGGCACACTCAGGAGCACGAGCGGACAACATGGTGAGAAGGCCAGAAATTGGTTTCACGACGTTGTGAAACCAGCTTGCAATCGTCTGATCAGCTTGTGGATAGCGGCCACAATGCCTGCCATTGGATGTTGGGAATCTCATTGTAATACATCAGCATATCATTGTAAGGCCAGCCCGCCGGAGTCAGACCCCCCCACCCCCACTCCCCTAAGCTGGATCATCCACCCATGTTGGCCGGATTGTACACCAGTGCAGAACACATCTTGACAACTGTGACATGCAGAAGTTGGGACTTACCTGCCAGGGCCTTTCTCATATCGCGGACATTCGAGGAGCAGAAGATGCTAGACCCTGGCAGCGATGGCACACTGGAGGAATGACCATGGCACACTGGGTGGATTCTCATGGACATGGCTCCACTGCGAAGCAGCTCACGTCACCATTGAGGGTCTGCTCACGACCGATGATGCTCGAGGGGGTGGGAGAGGAAGGTCTAGGATCGAGTGGGAGAGGAAGAGGTGTCGGGGGAGGGGGGGCCTGAGGTTGGGAGGGGGATCATGAAGGTGTCAGGTTGGGGTCAGTTTGGGGGCAGGGGAATGAAGGTGTCAGGATGGGATGAGGTTGGGAGGGGGGAAGGAGTACAGAGGGAGCAGGGGTAACGGGGAGAAGACGGCAACCCGTGGTATATGGGGGGGTGGAAAGTGTAAGGGAAGGAGTCTGGCGGGGGGAAGGAATGTGGAGAGCGGACGGAGTCTGGAGGGGGGAAGGAATGTGGAGAGCGGAGGGAGTAAGGCTGGAGGAAGAAGTAAGGATGTCTGAAGGAGGGAAGGAATAAGCGGGGGTGGCGTCAGGGTGGGGGAGGGTCAAGGGGAGGGGGAGCCTGGGTTTGAGGGGGGAAGGGGCTCAAAGGGAGGAAGGGGTTCTGAGGGGGTAAGGTGCTCCAAGGGGGGCTGGAAGGCGTTCCAAGGGGGGAGGGAGTCCGGAGAAGGGGTGTCCAGGTGAACATACAAGGGAGGGGTTTGATGGGTCCATGACTGCCTGCTGGGGAGTGAACTGAGGGTGGGCGTGGAACAAGGGAATGGTGAGAATGACCAAGGTCAGATCGAGGTGGTAGGCTGGGAGGGTGAGGGCAAGTGGTAGAAGGGATGGTGAGGGTGATTGGTGGGGACTCGGAGGGAGATACAGACCCTGGGAGAGGGAAGGAAGAAATCGGGGAGGTGAATGTGGATGGGAGTGGGATTTTTGGGAAGGAACTTGCATGTTCACCTGGACGTCCCCGAAGGAAAGGGGTTGTGGCTGGCAGGGCATGGAGGGGAGGTGGAAAGTGAAGCTGCGGGGGTCAACTGTGATGGGGAAAGGAAATGAGTGACTTGGGGAGGGGAAAAGATGGGGAAGCGCATGAGAAATGGAATCCAGACCGTGCTGTCCAAATCGAAAGTGAAACGACAGTTGCGGTGGGCGAGATGAGGTGCTGCATGTGAGTGTGGTCAGTGGGTGGGCAGAGATGCAGGTCAGCGTCAATGGACAACCAAAAGTGAACCCCAGCAGGCAGCACTGAAAATGCTCAGGACATTGAGATGAGTGTTATATGTGAAGGATCCATGTGCGTGGGAGTGGTGCTGGCACAAGGCTCCAAAAGGCCCTGCCACACACACTTCTCCCTCCAGAATCACTCGTTGGCCGGCTGCTCCCTCTGCGGTGACAGAGGACCAGGTTCAGGGGGTCACAGGCAAAGAGGACTCGGAGGGAGAGGACAGCCTCTGAGCTTCCTGAGCGGATGACCCAGGGGTGTCCAGCTGCTGCTGCTCCCCCTTTCGGGTGCCTGGGGGCCTTGGCCTGACTCCTTGAGGGGAAGGAGCACCTGGAGGGACACCAAGGTTTCCTGTTTCCCACTCATGTTGTCACTGCAGGAACTTACCCATGGCTCCTGCGATGGAGTGCATGTCTGCGTGCATCTCTGTGTTCTGCTGGACTAGGGTATCCATGGCGTCCACCATCCTTCCCATGGACACCTCCGTATGCACAAAGTAGGGACCACTTCATCAGAGCCCAGGCGGATGAACATCTCTGACTCACATGCCACTCTGCTGAGGGCTTCCATCAGCTCTGCGTGATGTTCTCACGCCTCCTGCTGACTCTCCAGGATGATCTGGAAGGCCATATCCAGAGGCTCATCATCTGCCTCTTCCCCAGCAGTTTTCCAAGTGCCGGGGAGCTCAGCTGAACCTGCCTCCTCCTGCTGCAGGCATGTATTGGTATGGTGACCACCAGACTGTGAACCCGAGCCTGCTCTAGATCCAGGTCTCACCGAGGTGTGTGTCTCTGCGCTGGTGGAGGGTGTGGGTCAGCGCTGTGATGGGTCTTCCAGGCTGCTTATTTCCGGCTCTTCAATGGAGGAGGTGTCCTCTTGGCTGGAGGTGGGGACGTGGATGGAGCTGAGGGACTGGCTGACTGAGGGTGTTGCTCACTTGGCAGAGCTCCCTGTCAACCAAAGTAGTGATAATTAGTGCATGGCAGCAGGGTCAAGAGCAGGAGAGAGAGTACTTACATTTGCGTTGAGGGAGGGATGATGTGGTGCAGGATCCTCGTGAGGGTATTCGCCCTTACCATCACCTCAGGCATGGCCCATGTCCTCATCAGTCAGCACAATGGCACACTCCTCAAAGTGAATGAGAGGCCTAATGTGGGCCACTCCAACCGTCCCCCAACCCCAGTCTGGGACCACTCCATGCTGATGTGAGCAGGCTTCTCCTGCATGGAAACAGATGGAGACAGTATGGGCAGGACACAGGGCACTGCTTGGAATGTTGGGGTGGTGAGCGGAGCCATGGATGGGGTGAGGGTGCGAGCTCCAGAGGATATAAGCCTGATGTAGAGGTGGGAGTGTGTGCGACAGTTAGTGGTGTTGTCCCTTGAGTTGTGAGATCCCTGTGGACGTGTGGTGGGTTTGTGAGTGTGTGAGCTGGAAGTGATGAGAAGAGTGACTTACCCTGGCAGAACTGATGAGACCATTCATCCTGTAGTGGCACTGGGTGGCTGTTCTCTTTTGCAGGGCATTGGTGCTGACCACTGCTGCAACCGCCTCCCATATTGGATTGGCAATGCAGCTGCCCATCTTGTGGCCAGAGCAGGGGGTAGAGTACATCATGGCTGGCCTCCATGGTGTTCAAAAGACGCTCGACACTGAAGTTGGGGGGGCTGCAGTCTCTTTGCCTTTCCAGGCCATTCTGTCTTCTATGCAGCATTCCTGGGCTGGAAGCACCGAGAGATGTGTGCAAGGCTGCACTTTGAATGTGGGTGCCCGGCGTGATGAAGCAGCGAGGTGGGCATGGTGGTTGAATGAAAGCCCGCCCGCCATGGAAACAGTGTGGTTACTGGGAATGCATAATTAATACAGCGGGTTTGATGACATGGGGTAAGAAGCCACCATAGCGGCTAGTGGGTGAAATGTAATTTAACCCGCCTGCTACCGCATTTCGTGCAAATCTGGGATGATTCTCCCCAGGGTCTCTGCAGAGATGGGCAGTTGAAGAAATTATTTTAGAAAATAAAGGATAAGGTTCACAGGGTTTCAAAGCGATTGATCTGGAACTCCCTCGTATGAAGACAGGTTGCTAGTCCCAGTAGATGCCTAGAGGATCTCACCAGCAGAGCTTCAGATGGAAGAGAATAGAGTTGGATTAATCCTCCTTGTCTCAGCCTCTCAGGCTTCCAAAGACAGACAACTTCCACCGAGATGAGGATTCCTAGCTGGATATCGAAAGCCGCTCTATTTCAGGCAAGGCAAAGAGAATGCGAGCTGGGCAGCTTCACTTTCTCAGTTCATTCCCAACTGAGTTTAAAACAAACTGTTCAAAACTAAAAGCTCCTCCATCAGGTGATTTCCAGTAAATCACCAGGCCTTTGCCTTTAAACTAGTACCCACCTCCCACCTGTCAATTACAGTGATTGTAGTTCAATAAGCAAACAGCTCTCCCCCCTCAAGTGCCATCCTAGTCAGGTGATTTCATGGAAAAGATATGCTTGTTCACATTCCAAGCTGAACTTATGACAATTTAAAAAAAAATCCAGGTCAGCTTCCCCAAGTGTCCAGACAATGCAATATCCTTTCATATTTTAAAAGAAAACATTGTCCTGGAAGGTATAATTCTACAAATACAAACAAAGCAAAATCCTCACAATCAAGCCACTGTTTTCCTTGGATCTATATGAAATTAAATACCAAAGCGAAATACTGCAGGTGCTGAACATCTAATGCTGAATCCAGTAATGAAATAAATGCAATTTGATTGCAGAAGATAGGACTGCTTTCCTTAGAGAAAAGAAAGCTGAGAAGAGATTTGATAGAGGCATTCAAAATCGTGAGGGGTCTGGATAGGGGAGAAACTGCTCCCCACTCGTGAAAGGATCGAGAACGAGAGGGCACGGATTTAAAGTAATTACTAAAAGAAGCAAAAGGGGTATGAGGAAAATCTTTTTCACACAGCAGGTGGTTAGGGTCTGAGATGCACTGCTTGAGAGTGTGGTGGAGGCAGGTTCAGCTGAAGCGTTCAAAAGAGAATTAGACTGTTACTTGAACAGGAAGAATGTGCAGGGTTACAAGGAGAAGGTGGGAAAATGGCAGTTGGTGTGTTGCTCATTTGGAGAGGCAATGCAGACATGGTAGACCAAATAGCTTCCTCCTGCTCCGTAACAATTCTGTGATTTTGTGAGACTTTATTTCAAAACAGGGGGCCCTACACTATCTCCTCACGAACAGGATGAACAATACACTAAACAGGAAGCCACTGAAAGTGAAACTGCCCAGCTTGCACTCTCCTTGCCTGAACAGAAGCCAGAGGCAGTGATTAGTTATGTGTCTGGAATGGATTAGCAGCAGGTCAGATCTGGATAGGTCAAATAAAATATCTTGGAATGGAATGTGCCAATTGTCAGCTGCCTCTGTGCTAGTAGTATTCTACTAACTGAACATACCTGAGATCTTGAACTGACGTAACAACAAAATCAACATGAACTATTATCAGCAAGGGGGAAACAATATCTCATCTGTTCTGATGGCAATTCCATAAATAGAAACATGATGGTGATTTAATCGCTCATGGACCTGTACTGAAGAGCTAACAGATTCTTGAAAATGAGAATCAAAAAGCAGGAGCAGGATGGGAAGGAGGGTGGGAGGAAGCGATTCATCAAAAAGTTTGCAGCTTCTACAACATTCAGAATGGAGGATTCCCTTTCCAGCATCTGTTAGTGGAAAGCAATTGAAAAATTGTCCTGCCCTTTACCAGCTTGGGTGAATTTATATTTACAGTATATTTTTTTGCTTAGCTAGTTTGTCTTGTATGGAAACTCATTACTATGCTGAACAACCTCTAATGCACTGAGAAATCTGGCCAAACCAAAGAGTTTCTTTTTTCCCACAATGCAGTGTACCATCTCTCCTACATTCCAGAAATATGGGCAAAGTTAAGTCTTTAGTCACAAGTGCACACATTGGTACTGCCGGATTTTTACCAGCTTAAACCACATCGCTTACCAGAGCTGCCTCCCATTGCTTGTCCAACCATGACAATGCTGTCTTACAGGATAACCTGGAGCCAAGTTGGAAATGTTCTACCTCCAATACAGGCTTTCAGGATTCTTTAATCAGTCAGTTGGCTGGTCAATCTTCAGTAGCATGCTGCTTGCTTGCCTGATTGACTTACTGAATCTACTCCAGGGATTGACTTTGTTCCAAACTTCCATCAGTTGGCATATCACCTTGGAGACACAGGAGCGACTCTTCTCCCCAATGGTGATCTGTCAAATAATAAGCTTTGCAGGTGGATAACTGACACCAGGAACTCTTTACAGCAAGCAGATTGTGAGTTATAGGAAACTATTAAGTAACTGGTTGAAGTCACATAATCATTGAAGTGTAATTAATGAGAGTGTATTTAATTGGGGCCTTGTTACGGATGAAACTCTGCTGGTCTCAACTTGTAAGACTGGATCACAAATGGAAAAAAAATCAAAGGAACATTTAAATAATATCAATCTTCATTTTTTGGGTGATTAAAAATATGCATAGAGGTAGTAATTCATACTGATTTAAATGAATTGAGTGAATGAATGGACCATTGTGTAACAGATGTAATTTAATGTGGACTGGTGCAGCACCATGCACTTGTGGTGAGGAGCTCCAGGCATGTTTATAACATGGTGGGATAATCACTAAGGTAATAGCTCATGAAAGACATCTGGTGGTATAAGCTGACCACTCATTATTGGAAAAGCAATTAGGCTTGTAGGTTTTATAGACAGGGGGTCAATGTACAAAATGAAAGATGCTATTCTGAGGCTATATAAGGACCTAATATGCTCACACTTTGACAAGTTTTGGTCTTCGCAAACTGAACAATTTGAGACCCTTACAGTGACTAAGGTGTCAAATCTTGGAGTTCTTAGCTACGAAGATAGGTTCCAAGATTTAGGGTTATTTACTTTGGAGAAAGATAGCATAGACAGGATATAATTTACTTTTCTAAAATGTTGAGGTGACTGAATGCAGTCCAGTTGAGGAGATTATTGATCTGGAGAGACTCTAGGACTAGAGGTAATTCCTAGTTAGATTACAAGGTATTTCTTTGCACAGAGAATCACTCCCTTCAGGACAAACTGTTCAGACATATGGTGAGTATGGATGGACTCGTTACAGTCCTTTGGCGGGAAACTGAGCTCCAGAGCCCAAAGATGAGCTGGGAAACCCCACTCCCTGAAGTTCCCAGGTAAGGATTGCATGCCAATTGCTTGAGAAGTGCAAGTTTTCCATGTGAAATTGTCCTGCACCATCTGAAAATTTAAATCTCAAACTTCAGAAGGTTCCAAATGTGTTACATCAATAAAAGTTAGAAGAAATAAAACCACTTCTAACTTCTGGGTAACTATTGTACACACCCACACTGAACCCCCATGGGACTCACTCCAGCCCCCTGAACCCCCCCCAGGGAACTCCCCCACTTCTCCAACTAATCCCACCCATGGGATTCCCCCAACCCCCAACCCCACGGGACTACCCCCACCTCCTGACTACACCCCCCAACAGGGACTCCCTCTTCCCCACGGGATTCCCTCAGCCTCGCAGAACTCCCCAACCCACCCCCAATGGGGACTCTTCTTCCCCTCAGGGCCTGACTCCCATCTCTTATCCACGCTGTCCGGTCAGACCTGACTCCCAACCATCACCCTCATCCTGAGGCCCGTCCTGATCTGACCCCTCCCCCAATCCTACCTTTGACGCTTACCTTTTCCCTGGCCTGTCAAGTAACTGTAAACTTGGCTGGACTTTTAATTTACCTGGGTTATGACAGCTAGTCCTGCAAAAGAGAGGGCGCGGCTTCCTTACATCCAACTCTGCAGCCCTTGACTCTAGGCCCCAGGAATGTGCTGCACTGCACAGGTCTCGCCCAGTCTGAGTCAGAAGGTTGGGTGAGGACAGGATCGAAAAATATTTCAGGTAAGTAAGTAGGAGCGGAGGGACAACCTGACTCTGATCGCCACCCCCACCCCCCACCCCCGGCAGTTCGTTCCCAATAAGGTCCTGCGAAAGGACATTTCCAGTTAGAGGCAGGCTGCTAGTTTGTTACTGTGATAAGTTGTGGTAATCATGTCCTCCTGAGTTATTAGGAAAGAAATGAAAGCAATGTTTCCAGCTTTTATCCTGAATTATCTATGTTTTTTTTTTCCCATGTGTTGGGCTGGGTGAATGGAGTGTAAGGTTACATCATTGACGGGAATGGCTTTATGTTATTTTCTCATCCTTTATCTTTCCAGGCTGGGAACGACTGCTCCTACTCCGCTAACGTAACTAGGCTGGAAGTGTGGCAGAAACTTTGTTTACTCTGCACTTCCGGTGAAGGTACAATAGCAGAGCAGGAATAAATCTGGGGAAATTCCCTGGCCAGGAGTTGGTATTTCTTTTTTTCCCCCTTTTCTTGCTCGCTTTTGGCATTTCTAGTATTTGTGTTACTATTATTTATAAAGTCTTACATTATCTGTCTTGTAAGCAATTCATACCTACCTTTCAAATTTAACCTAATCTCCCTATTTATCTGTGGAACTCCAACCTTTAATACATTACCTTTTGTTTTTACTTAGAACATGCTAATGTTGAGTATTGTACTGCATAAAACTGACATATGCTCAGCTGGGGGAAGTGGTGGCATAGTGGTATTGTCACTGGACTAGTAATCCAGAGACTCAGGGTAATGATCTGGGGACCACCATGGCTGATGGTGGAATTTGAATTCAATTAATATCCGGAATTATAAGTCTAATGATGGCCGTGAAACCATTGTCGATTGTCATAAAAACCCATCTGGTTCACTAATGTCCCTTAGGGCAGGAAATCCAGTTTGGCCTACATGTGACTCCAGACCCATACCAATGTGACTGACTCTTCAATACCCTCTGAAATGACCTAGCAAGCCACTCAGTTGTATCAAACCGCTAGAAAACCTATAAGGAATGAAACTGGATGGACCACCTGGCATCGACCTAAGCACCGGAAACAACAACGGCAAACTCAGCCCTGTCGACCCTGCAAAGTTCTCCTTACTAACATCTGGAGGCTCGTGTTATAAACTCATCCAACAACAGCCTGACATAGTCACACTCACAGAATCATACCCAGATACCATCATCATCATCCCTGAGTATGTCCTGTCCCACCAGAAGGACAGACCCAGCAGAAGTGGTGACACAGTGGTATACAGTCAGGAAGGGGTTGCCCTGGGAGCCCTCAACATCAACTCCGGGCCCCATGATCTCAGGACATCAGGCCAAAAATGGGCAAGGAAACGTCCTGCTGATTACCACGTACTATCCTCTCTCAGCTGATGAATCAGTGCTCCTCCATGTTGAACATCACTTAGAGGAAGCACTGAAGGTGGCACCAGTGCAGAATGTATTTTAGGTGGGGGACTTCAATGTCCATCACCAAGAATGGCTCGGCAGCACCACTACTGACTGAGCTGGCCGAGTACTAAAGGACATAACGGCTAGACTGGGTCTGCGGCAGGTGGTGAGGGAACCAACAAGAGGAAAAATTTACTTGACCTCATCCTCACCAATCTGCTTGCCACGGATGCATCTGTCCATGACAGTATCGACAGGAGTGACCACTGCACAGTCCTTGTGAAGACAAAGTTCCTTCTTCACATTGAGGATACCCTCCATCATGTTGTGTGGCACTACCATCATGCTAAATGGGATAGACTTTGAACAGATCCAGTAACTCAAGACTGGGCAACCACGAGACACTGTGGGCCATCAGCAGCAGCAGAATTGTACTCAACCACAATCTGTAACCTCATGGCCTGGCATATCCCCCATTCTACTGTTACCATCAAGCCAGGGAATCAACTGTGGTTCAATGAGGAGTGCAGAAGGGCATTATGGAGATGGTGGCACAGTGGTAATGTCACTGGACTAGTAATCCAGAGATGCAGGCTAATGGGGATATGGGTTCAGATCCTACCAAGACAGCTGGTGGAATTTGAATTCAGTTACTATATCTGGAATTGAAAGCTAGCCTAAGTCATGATGACCATGAAACTGATTGTTGTAAAAACCCATCTGGTTCACTAATATCCTTTAGGGAAGGAAATCTGCTGTCCTTACCTGGTCTGGCCTACATGTGACTCCAGACCCACAGCAATGTGGTTGACTCTTAACTGCCCTCTGAAAAGGCCTAGCAAGGTACTCAGTTAAAGGGCAATTCGGGATGGGCAACAAATGCCCGCCTTGCTGGTGATGCCCACATCGCATGAAAGAATAAAAAAAATGCCAGGAGCAGCACCAGTCACACATAAAAATGAGGTGTCAACCTGGGTGAAGCTATAACACAGAACTACTTGCATTCCAAGCAGCAAAAACAGCATATGATAGACAGAGCAAAGGAACCCCACAAACAATGGATCAGATCTAAGCTCTGCAGTCCTGCCACATCCCACATCCAGTCAAGAATGATGGTGGACAATTAAACAACTCACTGGAGGAGGAGGCTCCACAATTATCCCCATCATCAATGATGGAGGAGTCCAGCACAGCAGTGCAAAAGATAAGGCTGAAGCATTTGCAACAATCTTCAGCCAGAAATGCCAAAATGGATGATCCATCTCAGCCTCCTCTGAAGGTCTCCAGCATCACAGATGCTTCAGTCTTCAGACAATTCGATTCACTTTGCATGACATCAAGGAGTGGCTGAGGGCATTGGATACTGCCAAGGCTATGGGCCCTAACAATATTCCAGCAATAGTATTGAAGACTTGTGCTCCAGAACTTGTTGCTCCCCTAGCCAAGCTGTTCCAGTGCAGCTACAACACTGGCATCTACCTGGCAATGTGGAAAAATGCCCAGGTATGTCCTGTATTTAAAAAAGCAGGACAAATCCAACCCAGCCAGTTACCACCCTATCAGTCTACTCTCCATCATCAGTAAAGTGATGGAAGGGGTCATCAACAGTGCTATCAAGTGGAACTTGCTCACTGCAAGCTTGCTCACAAGCAATAGCTTGCTCACTGATGCTCAGTTAGGGTTCTTCCAGGGTCATTCAGTTTCTGACCTCATTACAGCCTTTGTTCAAACACGTAAATATAGCTGAACTCCGGTGGTGAGGCGAGAGTGACTGCCCCTGACAGCAAGGCAGCATTTGTCTGACTGTGGCATCAAGGAGCCCTAGCAAAACTGGAGTCAATGGGAATTGGGGGAAAACTCTCCAATGGTTGGAGCCATACCTAGCACAAAGGAAACTGATTGTGGTTGTTGGAGGTCAATCATCTCAGCTCCAGGACACCACTGCAGGAGTTCCTCAGGTTAGTGTCCTAGGCCAAACTATCTGCAGCTGCTTCATCAATGACCTTCCTTCCATCATAAGGTTATAAGTGGGGATGTTCACTGATGATTGCACAACGTTCAGCATCATTCACGACAACTCAGATACTGAAGCAGTCCATGTCCAAATGCAGCAAGACCTGGACAATATCCAGGCTTGGGCTGACAAGTGGCAAGTAACATTCGTGCCACACAAGTGCCAGGCAATGACCATCTCCAAAAAAAGAGAATCTAACCATCACCCCTTGTCATTCAATGACATTACCATTGCTGAATCCCCCACTATCAACATCCTGGGGGTTACCATTGACCAGAAACTGAACTGGACTAACCATATAAATACTATGGCCACAAAAGCAGGTGAGAGGCTGGGAATCCTGTGACGAGTAACTCACCGCCTGACTCCCCAAAGCCTGTCCACCATCTACAAGGCACAAGTCAGGGGTGTGATGGAATACTCTCCACTTGCCTGGATGAGTGCAGCTCCAACAACACTCAAGAAGCTGACACCGTCCAGGACAAAACAGCCCACTTGATTGGCATCACATCCTCAAACATTCATTCCCTCCATCAACGACACACAGTAGCAGCAGTGTGTACCATCTACAAGATGCACTGCAGCAACTCACCATGGCTCCTTAGACAGCACCTTCCAAACCCATAATCACTACCATCTAGAAGGACAAGGGCAGCAGATGCAAGGGAACAAGGGAACACCACCACCTGTAAGTTTCTATCCAAGCCACTCACCATCTTGACTTGACCTGGAAATATATTGCCATTCCTTCATTGTCGCTGGGTCAAAATCCTGGAACTCCCTCCCGAACAGCACTATGGGTGTACCTACACCACATATGCTGCAGTAGCTCAAGGCAGCGGTTCAGCACCACCATCTCAAGGGAAATTAGGGATGGCAATAAATGCCGGCCCAGCCAGCGCTGCCCACATCCCATGAATTAATATAAAAAGCTGCAGGCAGCCATTATTAAACTAAAACAAAAACAGAATTACCTAGAAAAACTCAGCAGGTCTGGCAGCATCGGCGGAGAAGAAAAGAGTTGACGTTTCGAGTCCTCATGACCCTTCAGCAGAACTGTGTGAATATTAGGAGAGGGGTGAATATATTTCATCCCTCTCCTAATATTCACTCAGTTCTGTTGAAGGGTCATGAGGACTCGAAACGTCAACTCTTTTCTTCTCAGCCGATGCTGCCAGACCTGCTGAGTTTTTCCAGGTAATTCTGTTTTTGTTTTGGATTTCCAGCATCCACAGTTTTTTGTTTTTATGTTTATTATTAAACTAACTCTGTTTGCACCTCTGCAAGAGGGAGGGCAGTATTGGGGGAAATATAACAAAATGCTAAGATCTTGCACTATACTACACTCCCTTGTCACCTAATAAAATTTACACATGAATATGTAAAATGGTACATGTATGTAAGTTCCCAGAATACAGTATGACTAATGCAACATCAATTATACCTGAAAATTTAAGATTGGATTGCATACTTGTTTCTACTGTAATCATATCCAAAACATATACGATCAATGCTTCTAGAGTAATTTACATGTAAACGATGTTTTTCCTTAACACCAATATGTATTTCACAAAAATATCATTGACAAGAAATAATTAAAACATCTTTTTTTCTTCTTCCTTCCTGCATACTTTGAATTAACTTATTTGGCTTCTTTCTCTTTCTGCCTCCTTCCATTTCCATTAGCTTGACTCTGCTCTCTCAACATTGCTGACTGTGTCAAACCTGAACTTTGACTCAGACTATCAACTCCACTTAATGGTTTGGACTGTGACATTGATTGATTTGCCTTAATCAAAGAACCTGATCCACTGCTCTACCAGTGGATTCTGAGATACCGGCAAACTTTCAGTTTCTTTGCAATGTTCGCTTTAAGTTTTGGAGGTTTCTCACACTCTCCCTTTATCAGATTTTCTCTTTCAAGCAAATAAACTGCATGACACTGATGGAGTCTGTTCCCCATCTTCACTGGATGTGTGAATGCACCTAATCATTTTACAACATCTCCAATCACATACTTCATATCATTACCTTGTTGGCTTTACCACTATGACATTTTGACCAGCGCTGAGCTAAGTTTCATGCCTGGTGCATTATGACTCATCTTTACTTTGCTTTGCTTTTCTCTTACTTTGCTATGGATGTCAGGCTTAAGAAAACGAAACCTTGCCCTAGAAGCATGTTTAAACACTAACTTGTAAGGTCAGCAATTTGTTGTAGACTGCGGGGTTGTTCTGTAAGAGAACAGAAAATTGTCTAGCCTATGTCAAAGAGAAACATGGAAATTACCGCCTAGTTTGTGACCTAGCAAATACTTCTACAAATACCTCTTCACAATCTGTACACTTCCTTCTGCAGCGCCATTCGAAACTCTTCTGAGGACCATTCTCTGATACCAACACCTCTGGCAACCCATAAATTGCAAACCAACTTCTCAAAACCTCAATAGTTTTGGCACTTCTCATATTGGGCATAGACTCAACATTTATCCATTTGCTATAGCTGTTGACCAAAACAAAACACTCTTTCCCTTTCACTTCAAAGAAATCAGCATGTACTCATTCCCACAATTTCCTTGTGTTTTACCATTAAATCATTGGAATTTGGTTGGATCATTTCTCATTGAGATGCACTTCACAACTTTTCACCAACTCTTCAATATCTCTACCTGCCATTGGATACCAAAACTAGTTTCTTGATACTGTTTTCATACAGACGATCCCTAACAATCTCTTTCTAAACCTTGGTAGTATAATGGCTTTTGGACCCCATAGGAGACAGTCTTGATCTACGCTCAGTTAATTTCTACATGTGAAATACTCCTGCAATTTCTCATCATCACACTCTTTAGGCCAGCCATCATAACATAACTGAGCACTTTATTAAGCATCACATCTTTGTAAGTTTCTTCACTAATTTCTCTGGCAGACACTGGCATGTCATTTGTGTGTGTAAATTAATTCACAGGTAATTCTGCAATTAAAATGAATCAGTCTTCACAGGAAATCTCAAAAGAACATCAGAACTTGCATGATTTGGTGACTTATGATATTTAATTTCATCAAAAATTTAATTTCCATAAAAACCAATTGAAACCAAGCTGCCACTAGGGATAAACCAAATATCATCATAAGGGCTTGGTGGTCAGTTAACAAAGTGAACTTCCTACTGTTTGTGAATTTTAAAAAATTCATTCATGGATGTGGGCTTTGCTGGCTGGGCCAGAATTTATTGTCCATCCCTGTTTACCCTTAAGGAAGTGGTGGTGAGCTGCCTTCTTGAACCACTGCAGTCCATGTGGTGTAGGTACACCCACAGTGCTGTTAGGAAGGGAGTTCCAGGATTTTGACAGTGAAGGAATGGCAATAGATTTCCAAGTCAGGATGGTGACTGACTTGGAGGGGAACTTCCAGGTGGTGGTGGTGGTGCCCTATCTGCTGCCCTTGTCCTTCTAGATTGTAGTGGTCATGGGATTGGAAGGTGCTGTCAAAGTAGCCATGATGAATTCCTACAGTGTATCTTGTAGATGGTACACACTGCTACTACTGTGCATCGGTGGTGGAGGGAGTGAATGCTTGTGGATGTGGTGCCAATCAAGCCGGCTGTTTTGTCCTGGACGGTGTCCAGCCTCTTCAATATTGTGGGAGCTGCACTCTCCAGGCAAATGGAGTTTTTGAATTTAGAATTAGAATATTTGTGGAATTTAGTAACACCACATATGACCACTAATGCTTCTTTATCAGCTTAAGTAATTTTGTTGTCTTCGTGATGTACTTGATGCATATGCTGCATCATCTTCCATTATGTGAGATAACTTCACACTTAACCCTTGTGGTGAAGTATTGCACAATAAAACCAATTGTTTCTTGGTATCATGGTGGGCAAAACAGTATCACTAGTTATTCAAATGCTTTGATGCTCCACAGACCACTGAATCTATTCCATGTTTGAACAATTGATACAGCGGAGCGAATATATTAGCTAAGTCTGGGATGAACTTGGAATAAAACACAACAATCCCTCTGAATGTTCTAAGTTCTTTTTTCTCTGGGTCTTTGCTTTCAAAATCCCCTCACCCTTCTCCTGCATTGGGTGGATACCATCACCATCTATTTGGCGACCCAAGAATTTTATACTTGACACCATGAAGCAACACTTCCACTACTTAGCTTTGACATCATACTCTTAAAGCCCAACTAGGATTTTGTTCAACCTTACAATATGTTCTCTTCCTCTGTCTTACTGTCATGTCATCCAAGCAGCAGCTCACTCCTTTCATCTCACTTAGTACCTGATCCATGATGGTCTGAAATGCTGCCAGGACAGTAGACCCTGCACCCCCTGCAAAATGGTAACGTTTTGTACTCGTGTAACTTTCTGTATGAATAGTAAGCAGTTCTGTGCTTGTCAGTTAATTCTAACTTCAAATATGTATTTTACAAATCTATCTTACTGAATATCTTTCCACTGGCTAAATTGGACAACAAATCTGTACTGGCAGGCAGTGGATAATTATCATTCTCAATCACCTTATTTACTGTTTGCTTATAATCTCCACAAAGAACGGACGCATTGGCTTTCTGAATTACCACTATGGGTGCAGCCCATTCAATGCTCTTCATCTTAATTGCCCTTATTCTTTCTAACATATCCAACCTGGAGTTTTACCATGACCTCTAGCATTACTGTTTCCTCTACTCCTGCATGCTATCTGGATATGACAAACTTTCCCACAGCCATAGCACTTTGACTTGAAATAGGGGCATTTAAATGTTTGATCGTTACCATGGCAATGGTAGCATGTAGATTTCTGACTCTAAGACAGTGAACTTGGCTGCAGTGGCCTGAATCTTGCTGAAATCTCTTGGACCTGGCTGAGAAGAATTCCCTTGTTAATTGCAACTATTTCTTTCTCCCATTTCCATTATGGCTTCATTGCATGCTTCCTTCCATGTCGGCTTATTGCCTTTGCTCAAAAGCTTGGCCTAGATTTTATTGTATTTTAAGTCTCCTATAAACATGTCTCTGAGGTCGATTTCTGAGTTCACACCATATCCACAGTGACAAGTGTTTCTTTAATTCGAGAATGTAATTTCCAAGTCTCACCGCTTTCTTGTCTTGCGGTATAACCTCAATTCTTAGTTGGGGTATAATACGAGTCCAGAATTTCATTAATTTCAGCATATTCCAAAGCACTGGGGGCTCTTGGACAACATTGGTGAGACACCAGCTCCAAAAGCATCTAGCCCCATCATGGTGAGGAAAACATTTGCTTTATCATCATCAATTGTATTCACTTTCAAATGTGAAAACTTTGTTTGTAATTACACCAATCCTCTGTTAGGATGGAATTCCCCCGTTGTCCCCAAATAGGTCTTTAATGGCATTTTTTTCAATAACGTATCATATTGACTCACTGCGTACCTGAACATGTGCACATTAAGCAAGCTTTCACATTTCTCAAAAGTAATTTTAGGAGTTCCAAAAACATGTCTCAATGCTCTTCAGACCTTAATTTCTCAAATAAAGTGTAAAAGAAAATTTCAGCCCAGTCTCATCACCACCTCTCTGTTGTGCATTGCACTGAGAAAGATTAACACGTGGACGACAGCTATTTTTGAACTAACTTCATTTACACCTCCCCAACAGAGAAAACATATAACAAACTGCTCAGATCTTGCATTATATTACACTCAATTTGTGCCCTTTCCAACCTGTTTAAATTTTACCCCATTTTTCATCAATGGCTGTCAATTTGCTTTCTACTTAACTTGGGTAAAGATTTTTTTAAAATTCTCACTGTAATTTGCTTTCAGCCTTGACTTTTCTAATTTTAGGCTGAACTTTATTATATTGTGCTCTTTGCTTCCTAAATGTTTCCTACTTTTAGCTCACTTATTTGCTCCATTTCATTAGCCAGAACCAGGTCAAGTCGTGCTTCCTTCATTGTTGGAGAGTTACCAACAGCGTAAATTAAAAAGCACGAGAAAATCTCCCCTTCCTCCACATAATTTCCCGATAATTAAAAGATGAAAGTTATAGCTGTTAATTCGCAATTCTCTAATTTATCAACAAACTGTATCTTCAATTTATTTTTCATTGTCCACCTTTCCATTGTTCATCTTTCCAGCGAGTGTTAACTGTCTCAGTGCAGGCACAGTGGTCAGTAGCAAGATGTTTGTCTTTTAAGCAAACTATTTATTTTTTAAAGCTGAGGTGGGACACTTTGTTTAACAGATCATGAAAAAAAGTGCATAGTTCTTTTTCGAAAGAGATTGCATGTTTATGAAGAGATTTATGGAGCTTAGTTGCATTCTGTTGAAGCTGCTGAGTTTACCAACTGGTTACAAGTTAAGATTAGTGATCTCAGGATTTTAGAAAAAGTATACATGGCAAGAGAAAGTAATAGGGAGCAATGTTCCATACTTAGTATTAAATTCAAAGGAGCTTGTTAATGCTAATTATTCCTGTGAGGGAGAGCAAAATGAACATTTTAAAAACTTGCACAAAATGCTGTCGTTGTCAAAATATTTATTATGCATATTTCTGTAAGTCAGGCAAGTTGTTTGATAAGACAATTTACTGTAGAGACTTTATTTCATAGTTGTGCGTACTTAAAATTGCTTTGGTGACATTTACAAGTCTGTTTCAAATTATTAAAAATACTGTAATGTAATCTCTCGATCTTCTGAAAAGAGATTAATCTAGAATGATTTTTAAAATCAACTAGAAAGACAGCTCAAGGCCTACAAGTGGGATTTCAGAAAGTCCTGTTCAAAGCCGTTAAACTGCAAAAGATTTCTACAGTCTGACAACCATATTTTTTAAACAAAATAATACAACTCTCTTCTCTCCTCAAATGCCCAATTAATTTATGGGGAGAGGCAAAGGCTTGGTACAGAACAAAGAACCCCTTTGATTTAATGTTGAAAATGTTCCCAGAAGCAGCAACAATGCATTATACAGCCAACAGAGTGACTATTTTGTTTAAAGTGAACAGCAAAACTTCCCTACCAACGCAATATAAATACTTTTGCTTTGATGCAGAAGTATTTATTTATTGAAGTTTATCAGATAAACTTGCCCTGTACATTAGTTACTCACACATTTTGGGAAGTGAACACGTACTGTAGCGTGTGGATTGAGAGATACAGACCTGGAATGACGTGAACTGAAGCAAACCACATAATTGTTTTACAGATAGCATCTGGGGAGGGGGAGGGAGAAGGGAATGTCTGTGCAGTACCATCATTTTATCCTGCACAGAAACACAGGATTTGATTACAGCTTGCGTGTGTAAACATTTCAATCATACTAAGGTTTCCAAGCTGTAAACATTTGCTTTGGACAATGCAGTTTGGCAACCGTTGCAAGATACTGTATCATATTCCAAATTAATTTCCCTACGCAGCTGATTTAACCAAACAGCTTCATTGCTAGATGAATTCCAATAATTTACAAAAGTAGATTCTGCTCACTGCTGAAACAGCTAAAACAAAATAAAATCTTTTATCTATTTTCTAAAATGCAACCAGATTGCAGTCTTTTGCTTTGCACACTATCCTATCATTGACACTAGTGGAATTCTGTCTTAATACAAGTCAATATTATACAGGCAAAATGACTGTGGGCAATTTCTCCTGATGTGCCACTGTGTACTGATTATTTGTTAGCCTTCTCATCATTACTCTGCAACTTAATGAACTCCATGTTAAAGTTCCATTAGAATCACAGTTTTCCTGCAGCCTCATTAATGTAACAATTTATTGTTAAAGAAATCAGATTATCCAGTTTCTTGTTTGATAGCAAACTTGGTTGGTCTACAACACCTGTTTCAACTGGCCCAGCACAAACAATAATGAGAAACCATTTGCTAAACGAATCAACTCACAACAAGCTCATCCTTCTAGCAAGCTACTGACATCATAAACGTCCCTCTTTGAATCTTCTAAGGTCAGCTAAGCAATTTATAAACATAAACAAAAAAGGCTGAGAAGGTGAAGTAGAGCAGGCAACAGCTTTTTCTGATGAAAGGTCTCCGGCTTAAAACATGAACACGATTTCTATCTCCACAGATGCTGCCTGGCCTGCTGAGTATTTCCAGCATTTCCTGTTTATAGTTCAGGTTTCCAGCATCGGCACTATTTCGCCTTTGTATAAGCAACTAATAAAGCTCGGTGTTTACATCTGTAGTTTTACTGAATTTCACCCAAGATCAGATCATTTGCAAACAACCAGGACCAAAGGAGGAGTTGGGACAGTATAATTAAGAAAAAATACTGTTAACATTTTATGACAGAATATTTGTTTTGATGAGATCCACGTCTATCTGTGCAACCTCTGCATGGATCCTTTGCTGTACTGTACGATTTCAACCCCAGCCCAATCCAGATGAACACACATAGTCACCTGTGTGCAAAATTGCCATGATGAAAGTGGAATTTCTTTATGTCCAGCAGCATATAATGGACAGCAAGACAAAGGGTAATGTTGAGAATAAGCTATTGATCTGTATCCCACTACTACAAAAAAAGGATAGGTTCCTTAACATCCCACCTAAAAAAAAACTATTAAAATCCATAGAACCACGCTGGTCACCATGATGTACACTGCTGGTCAATGATTATCAAATTTCTCCCAATGTGTCCAGTATCCACCTTCCATCCTTCAAATATTAATTCTTGTCCACTGTAAAAAGGCACTTCAGAAACTGAATATGGTTCATTTCATTCAACCTGTATAGCGTACAACCAATTAGAAAATAATTAGCACATAGCAGAATGATAGTCAGGTCAACAATATTTACAAGAACAGGAATAGAATGAAACGTGGGAATACATCTGCTAAATAGGATGTAGGATTATACAACCACAATGTTTGGCTCATCATACAAAACACCGACTCAGTTATAATTCCTTGGTGAAGTCATGATGAAATAAGACACTTTAGGCCTTGACATAAAGGTGGCTCCAGATCTAGCAGGTAGTGACTATTCAGATTAATTCACTATTCCTTGACTCCTTTGAAGAGAACCTTCCACGGATGCAAATAAATAGTGCTCTGTCCACATTCAAGTGCACTGTATAGTGGTGGTGTTTCAATCCAACGACCCAACAGCAGTTAATTCTATTCCCTGATCCCAGCACCAGGGTTTTGGACCCATGTGTTTTTAGACAACTTTACAGAGCTGCAAAGTCAATCTGGACGTAAAGCTGCCTTACTCCTACCTGTGAATAGAGAGAAAAAAAGTTTATTCACCTATTAAAATGAAGCAGGAATGTGTTTCTTTCCCCACCAACATTTCTTAGCATCAGTAAATAATTCAATTTTGTTTTCTTAAAAAAATTTAATTTATAAAAATGTTTAACAACTTAAGTTTTGTGAATGTGGATTGCTGTGCTAAATATTACACTGCATCATGTTCTATTACATGAATGGCTTTGTAACAATTACTTTTGTAGCAACATGGTTCTGCGTACTTGCCTTGGCAAATGTTTTACTCAGTAAACACACAGTCACAGCTGAGCATTGGGAAGATACCAAGTGGAAGAAGACACCAAAGAAGCTCCTTTTGCACTACCTATGAGAGTGAACCCGATGGCCTGTGTAGGTTGTGACACTGTGATGGAGCCAGTTGGACTTTTCCTATCCTTTATCATATGTACATAACTAATCAAATGGCATAAATAAAAAGCAGCCACTAACATTACTGATATGGATGCTTTCAAAAACTCCAATAGCAGCACTCAGCTCTATTTCCGCTTGACTTAAGGAACAGAATGGTCCAAACTCCCAAACCACAGCATACCAAGCAAGGGAAATTGGCAATTTTTTCTTTCCCTTTGCTGTGCACAGTGACCGTGAAACAGCCCTCAAGCTCATCAGGTGCTGACTACCCAGCCTCCTCACTAAAGACTCTGCAGTACCAGTATAATAGAAGATCAACTAGCATATTTTAACCATTTTTCTGCAAACCATAAACTACACTTTTTTTTCCATTGCCAAGAAATATGCCAAGGTAATAAGACTGAAGTAATAGTAGTGTAACTGACTTATTAAAGATGTGTCAAATCCAAACAGCAAATCCATTCTTCAATAAATAACCTCTCAACACAGAACGGTTGCTTCCTTCAAGTTTGTGAACACCTGATTATGTGAATTTATGTTAGTCTGCACTGCCAGAGACCCTGAGCAAAACTCTTTTCCAGTTTAGGAGAATGCGAGAGGAGGACCCTGGGACAGGCAGTCAGCAGCACCTAGAGGAGAGTGCGAGAGGAGGACCCTGGGACAGGCAG